>NC_138904.1:18440266-18979845 GCF_965194825.1 Balaenoptera physalus | reverse complement strand
AAGCATGTAAAAAGCAGCATGGGAAAAACAGCATATACCATACAAGGGAATCCACGTAATTTAACAGCCGACCTTTCAGCAGAAATTCTGCAAGAGAGAAGGGAGTGCCAGTATACGTATTTCAAGAGATGAAAGGAAAAAACCTACAACCAATGTTACTGTTCTCAGCAAGAATCTCATTGAGATTGGACGGAGAAACCAAAAACTTTACAGAAAAAGACACGGAAAAAGAATTCAGCACCAACAACAGCTTTATAACAAAATATAAAGGAACTTCTCTAGGCAGGAATCACAAAGAAAAGAAAAGACCTCCTAGAACAAACCAAAAACAATTAACAAAACGGTAAGAGGAACATCCATATTAATAATAACGTTACATGTAAATGGATACATGGCTCCAACTACAACAGATAGACTCCCTGAAGGGATACAACATCAAGACCATTATATGTGCTGCCTAGAAGAGACCCACTTTACACCTAGGGAGATATACAGACTGAAAATGAGGAGATGGCAAGAGACATTCCATGCAAATGGAAATCAAAGGAAACCTGGAGTTACAATTCTCATATCAGACGAAATAGACTTTAAGATAAACACTGTTACAAGAAACAAACAAGGACACTACATACTGATCAAGGGATCAAACCAAGGAGAGGATATGACAAATGCGAATACTTATGAACACAACCGAGGATCACTTCACTACATAACATGTATCCTAACAGCCATAAAGGGGAACTTGATAGTACCACCAAAAGAGTAGGGGACATTACCACCCCAATTCCACCAATGGACAGATCATCCAAAATGAAAAAAAATCAGGAAACATAAGTTTTAAATGACACATTGAACAGGAGGGACTTCATTCATATGTATACCACATTCTATTGCAAAACGACAGAAAACGCTCTTTCCTCAGGTGCTCATGGAACATTCTCCAAGATATATTATATGTAGGACCACAAATAAAGCCTTAGAAAATTAAGAAAATTGAAACAGTATCAGGTATACTTTCCGCCCACAGTGCTATGAATCTAGATAGGAAGTAAAAGGAAAAAAAGCCCGTCAATAATACAAACACGGGGAAGCTAAAGAAAACGCTGTTACATAACCAAGATTTCACTGCAGAAAACCAAGATGGGATCAAAAATACCTGGGAAAAAGTGACAGTGGAAATACGACCACCCAAAACTATGGGATGAAGCAAACGCAACTGTAAAAGGAGAGCTGTGCGAAAAAAGAAGCCAAAGGGAAATCTCTCCCAGCAGCCGCAGGAAGAGTGGGTGAAATCTGCACATTCAACGTGAAGTACCCCGCATCTGTGGAACACCTGAATACACAAAGAATCAGCCCAAAATTGACGAGGTGGACTTTGTGAGCAAAGATATATTATTCTTTCCAGTTTTTCACTTTTTGAGACTGTGGAGGTGTATGCTGCTGTTTGCGATTTTGTCTGTATAGCTTAGCTTTAACCATTTGTGCTAGAGTTCTGTGTGGCTTTTTTTTTTTTTTTACTTTTTAAAATTTTCTCGTAATAAATATTTTTTATTTTAATCACTTCATTTTATTTGATTTTACTTTATTTTGTTTTATTTTATCCTCATTCTTTGTTTCCTTCTCTTTCTTCTCCCACTTATTCTGAGTTGTGAGGATGAAAGTCTCTAGGTGCTCTAACCAGGAGTCAGTGCTCTGCATCTGAGGTGGGAAAACCAACTTCAGGACACTGGTCCACAGGCGACCTGACAGCTCTACATAATATCAAATGGAGAAAATCTCCCAGAGATTTCCTTCTCACGTCCAAGACCCACATTCACTCAGTGACCAGAAGTCTACAGTGCTGGACACCGTATGCCAAACAATGAGCAAGACAGAAAGAGCCCCATCCGTTATCAGAGAGGACGCCTTAAATCATAATAAGGACAGAGGCACCAAAATACACACCACCAGACGTGGAGGTGCCCACCAGAAAGTAAAGATCCAGCCTCATCTTCCAGAACACAAGCACACCTCCCCTCAACAAAGAAACATGCAGAACCCACTGAACAAACCTTAGCCGCTGGGGACAGACACCAAAAACCACAATAACGACGGGCATGACGCCTGTGAAAAGGAACCCCAAGCCCAGTAAGTTAAGCAAAATGAGGAGATCAAAAAACACACGTCGACGAAGCAGCAAGGTCAAAACGCACCAGACCTAACAAATGAAGAGGAAATAGGCAGTCCACCCGAAAAAGAATTCAGAATAATGATAGGAAAGACGATTCAACATCGTAGAAATAGGAGAGAGAAAATACAAGAAACGTTTCACAAGGGTCGACAAGAACTGAAGAGCAAACAAACAATGATGAAGAACACAATACATGAAAATAATTATTCTCTAGCATGGATCACTAGCACAATAACTGAGGCAGAAGAACGGTTAAGTGGCCTGGAAGATAAAATAGTTCCAATAAATACTGCGGATCAAAATAAAGAACAAAGAAAGAAAGGAACGGAGGACCGTCTCAGCGACCCTTGGGACAACCTTAAATGCACCAACATTCGAATTATATGGGTCTCAGAAGAAGAAGAGAAATAGAAAAGGCGTGAGAATATATTTGAAGAGATTATAGTTGAAAACATCCCTAGTATGGGAAAGGAAACAGTTAATCAAGTCAAGGAAGCACAGAGAGTCCCATACAGGATAAATCCAAGGAGAAACACGCCAAGACACATGTTCATCAAACTATTAGAAACGAAATACATAGAAAGCATGTAAAAAGCAGCATGGGAAAAACAGCATATACCATACAAGGGAATCCACGTAATTTAACAGCCGACCTTTCAGCAGAAATTCTGCAAGAGAGAAGGGAGTGCCAGTATACGTATTTCAAGAGATGAAAGGAAAAAACCTACAACCAATGTTACTGTTCTCAGCAAGAATCTCATTGAGATTGGACGGAGAAACCAAAAACTTTACAGAAAAAGACACGGAAAAAGAATTCAGCACCAACAACAGCTTTATAACAAAATATAAAGGAACTTCTCTAGGCAGGAATCACAAAGAAAAGAAAAGACCTCCTAGAACAAACCAAAAACAATTAACAAAACGGTAAGAAGAACATCCATATTAATAATAACGTTACATGTAAATGGATACATGGCTCCAACTACAACAGATAGACTCCCTGAAGGGATACAACATCAAGACCATTATATGTGCTGCCTAGAAGAGACCCACTTTACACCTAGGGAGATATACAGACTGAAAATGAGGAGATGGCAAGAGACATTCCATGCAAATGGAAATCAAAGGAAACCTGGAGTTACAATTCTCATATCAGACGAAATAGACTTTAAGATAAACACTGTTACAAGAAACAAACAAGGACACTACATACTGATCAAGGGATCAAACCAAGGAGAGGATATGACAAATGCGAATACTTATGAACACAACCGAGGATCACTTCACTACATAACATGTATCCTAACAGCCATAAAGGGGAACTTGATAGTACCACCAAAAGAGTAGGGGACATTACCACCCCAATTCCACCAATGGACAGATCATCCAAAATGAAAAAAAATCAGGAAACATAAGTTTTAAATGACACATTGAACAGGAGGGACTTCATTCATATGTATACCACATTCTATTGCAAAACGACAGAAAACACTCTTTCCTCAGGTGCTCATGGAACATTCTCCAAGATATAT
Organism: Balaenoptera physalus; assembly: GCF_965194825.1. NCBI lineage: Eukaryota > Metazoa > Chordata > Mammalia > Artiodactyla > Balaenopteridae > Balaenoptera > Balaenoptera physalus. The sequence goes on along the minus strand of NC_138904.1, from coordinate 18,976,143 downwards.
TATATGTAGGACCACAAATAAAGCCTTAGAAAATTAAGAAAATTGAAACAGTATCAGGTATACTTTCCGCCCACAGTGCTATGAATCTAGATAGGAAGTAAAAGGAAAAAAAGCCCGTCAATAATACAAACACGGGGAAGCTAAAGAAAACGCTGTTACATAACCAAGATTTCACTGCAGAAAACCAAGATGGGATCAAAAATACCTGGGAAAAAGTGACAGTGGAAATACGACCACCCAAAACTATGGGATGAAGCAAACGCAACTGTAAAAGGAGAGCTGTGCGAAAAAAGAAGCCAAAGGGAAATCTCTCCCAGCAGCCGCAGGAAGAGTGGGTGAAATCTGCACATTCAACGTGAAGTACCCCGCATCTGTGGAACACCTGAATACACAAAGAATCAGCCCAAAATTGACGAGGTGGACTTTGTGAGCAAAGATATATTATTCTTTCCAGTTTTTCACTTTTTGAGACTGTGGAGGTGTATGCTGCTGTTTGCGATTTTGTCTGTATAGCTTAGCTTTAACCATTTGTGCTAGAGTTCTGTGTGGCTTTTTTTTTTTTTTACTTTTTAAAATTTTCTCGTAATAAATATTTTTTATTTTAATCACTTCATTTTATTTGATTTTACTTTATTTTGTTTTATTTTATCCTCATTCTTTGTTTCCTTCTCTTTCTTCTCCCACTTATTCTGAGTTGTGAGGATGAAAGTCTCTAGGTGCTCTAACCAGGAGTCAGTGCTCTGCATCTGAGGTGGGAAAACCAACTTCAGGACACTGGTCCACAGGCGACCTGACAGCTCTACATAATATCAAATGGAGAAAATCTCCCAGAGATTTCCTTCTCACGTCCAAGACCCACATTCACTCAGTGACCAGAAGTCTACAGTGCTGGACACCGTATGCCAAACAATGAGCAAGACAGAAAGAGCCCCATCCGTTATCAGAGAGGACGCCTTAAATCATAATAAGGACAGAGGCACCAAAATACACACCACCAGACGTGGAGGTGCCCACCAGAAAGTAAAGATCCAGCCTCATCTTCCAGAACACAAGCACACCTCCCCTCAACAAAGAAACATGCAGAACCCACTGAACAAACCTTAGCCGCTGGGGACAGACACCAAAAACCACAATAACGACGGGCATGACGCCTGTGAAAAGGAACCCCAAGCCCAGTAAGTTAAGCAAAATGAGGAGATCAAAAAACACACGTCGACGAAGCAGCAAGGTCAAAACGCACCAGACCTAACAAATGAAGAGGAAATAGGCAGTCCACCCGAAAAAGAATTCAGAATAATGATAGGAAAGACGATTCAACATCGTAGAAATAGGAGAGAGAAAATACAAGAAACGTTTCACAAGGGTCGACAAGAACTGAAGAGCAAACAAACAATGATGAAGAACACAATACATGAAAATAATTATTCTCTAGCATGGATCACTAGCACAATAACTGAGGCAGAAGAACGGTTAAGTGGCCTGGAAGATAAAATAGTTCCAATAAATACTGCGGATCAAAATAAAGAACAAAGAAAGAAAGGAACGGAGGACCGTCTCAGCGACCCTTGGGACAACCTTAAATGCACCAACATTCGAATTATATGGGTCTCAGAAGAAGAAGAGAAATAGAAAAGGCGTGAGAATATATTTGAAGAGATTATAGTTGAAAACATCCCTAGTATGGGAAAGGAAACAGTTAATCAAGTCAAGGAAGCACAGAGAGTCCCATACAGGATAAATCCAAGGAGAAACACGCCAAGACACATGTTCATCAAACTATTAGAAACGAAATACATAGAAAGCATGTAAAAAGCAGCATGGGAAAAACAGCATATACCATACAAGGGAATCCACGTAATTTAACAGCCGACCTTTCAGCAGAAATTCTGCAAGAGAGAAGGGAGTGCCAGTATACGTATTTCAAGAGATGAAAGGAAAAAACCTACAACCAATGTTACTGTTCTCAGCAAGAATCTCATTGAGATTGGACGGAGAAACCAAAAACTTTACAGAAAAAGACACGGAAAAAGAATTCAGCACCAACAACAGCTTTATAACAAAATATAAAGGAACTTCTCTAGGCAGGAATCACAAAGAAAAGAAAAGACCTCCTAGAACAAACCAAAAACAATTAACAAAACGGTAAGAAGAACATCCATATTAATAATAACGTTACATGTAAATGGATACATGGCTCCAACTACAACAGATAGACTCCCTGAAGGGATACAACATCAAGACCATTATATGTGCTGCCTAGAAGAGACCCACTTTACACCTAGGGAGATATACAGACTGAAAATGAGGAGATGGCAAGAGACATTCCATGCAAATGGAAATCAAAGGAAACCTGGAGTTACAATTCTCATATCAGACGAAATAGACTTTAAGATAAACACTGTTACAAGAAACAAACAAGGACACTACATACTGATCAAGGGATCAAACCAAGGAGAGGATATGACAAATGCGAATACTTATGAACACAACCGAGGATCACTTCACTACATAACATGTATCCTAACAGCCATAAAGGGGAACTTGATAGTACCACCAAAAGAGTAGGGGACATTACCACCCCAATTCCACCAATGGACAGATCATCCAAAATGAAAAAAAATCAGGAAACATAAGTTTTAAATGACACATTGAACAGGAGGGACTTCATTCATATGTATACCACATTCTATTGCAAAACGACAGAAAACGCTCTTTCCTCAGGTGCTCATGGAACATTCTCCAAGATATATTATATGTAGGACCACAAATAAAGCCTTAGAAAATTAAGAAAATTGAAACAGTATCAGGTATACTTTCCGCCCACAGTGCTATGAATCTAGATAGGAAGTAAAAGGAAAAAAAGCCCGTCAATAATACAAACACGGGGAAGCTAAAGAAAACGCTGTTACATAACCAAGATTTCACTGCAGAAAACCAAGATGGGATCAAAAATACCTGGGAAAAAGTGACAGTGGAAATACGACCACCCAAAACTATGGGATGAAGCAAACGCAACTGTAAAAGGAGAGCTGTGCGAAAAAAGAAGCCAAAGGGAAATCTCTCCCAGCAGCCTCAGGAAGAGTGGGTGAAATCTGCACATTCAACGTGAAGTACCCCGCATCTGTGGAACACCTGAATACACAAAGAATCAGCCCAAAATTGACGAGGTGGACTTTGTGAGCAAAGATATATTATTCTTTCCAGTTTTTCACTTTTTGAGACTGTGGAGGTGTATGCTGCTGTTTGCGATTTTGTCTGTATAGCTTAGCTTTAACCATTTGTGCTAGAGTTCTGTGTGGCTTTTTTTTTTTTTACTTTTTAAAATTTTCTCGTAATAAATATTTTTTATTTTAATCACTTCATTTTATTTGATTTTACTTTATTTTGTTTTATTTTATCCTCATTCTTTGTTTCCTTCTCTTTCTTCTCCCACTTACTCTGAGCTGTGAGAATGAAAGTCTCTAGGTGCTCTAACCAGGAGTCAGTGCTCTGCATCTGAGGTGGGAAAACCAACTTCAGGACACTGGTCCACAGGCGACCTGACAGCTCTACATAATATCAAATGGAGAAAATCTCCCAGAGATTTCCTTCTCACGTCCAAGACCCACATTCACTCAGTGACCAGAAGTCTACAGTGCTGGACACCGTATGCCAAACAATGAGCAAGACAGAAAGAGCCCCATCCGTTATCAGAGAGGACGCCTTAAATCATAATAAGGACAGAGGCACCAAAATACACACCACCAGACGTGGAGGTGCCCACCAGAAAGTAAAGATCCAGCCTCATCTTCCAGAACACAAGCACACCTCCCCTCAACAAAGAAACATGCAGAACCCACTGAACAAACCTTAGCCGCTGGGGACAGACACCAAAAACCACAATAACGACGGGCATGACGCCTGTGAAAAGGAACCCCAAGCCCAGTAAGTTAAGCAAAATGAGGAGATCAAAAAACACACGTCGACGAAGCAGCAAGGTCAAAACGCACCAGACCTAACAAATGAAGAGGAAATAGGCAGTCCACCCGAAAAAGAATTCAGAATAATGATAGGAAAGACGATTCAACATCGTAGAAATAGGAGAGAGAAAATACAAGAAACGTTTCACAAGGGTCGACAAGAACTGAAGAGCAAACAAACAATGATGAAGAACACAATACATGAAAATAATTATTCTCTAGCATGAATCACTAGCACAATAACTGAGGCAGAAGAACGGTTAAGTGGCCTGGAAGATAAAATAGTTCCAATAAATACTGCGGATCAAAATAAAGAACAAAGAAAGAAAGGAACGGAGGACCGTCTCAGCGACCCTTGGGACAACCTTAAATGCACCAACATTCGAATTATATGGGTCTCAGAAGAAGAAGAGAAATAGAAAAGGCGTGAGAATATATTTGAAGAGATTATAGTTGAAAACATCCCTAGTATGGGAAAGGAAACAGTTAATCAAGTCAAGGAAGCACAGAGAGTCCCATACAGGATAAATCCAAGGAGAAACACGCCAAGACACATGTTCATCAAACTATTAGAAACGAAATACATAGAAAGCATGTAAAAAGCAGCATGGGAAAAACAGCATATACCATACAAGGGAATCCACGTAATTTAACAGCCGACCTTTCAGCAGAAATTCTGCAAGAGAGAAGGGAGTGCCAGTATACGTATTTCAAGAGATGAAAGGAAAAAACCTACAACCAATGTTACTGTTCTCAGCAAGAATCTCATTGAGATTGGACGGAGAAACCAAAAACTTTACAGAAAAAGACACGGAAAAAGAATTCAGCACCAACAACAGCTTTATAACAAAATATAAAGGAACTTCTCTAGGCAGGAATCACAAAGAAAAGAAAAGACCTCCTAGAACAAACCAAAAACAATTAACAAAACGGTAAGAGGAACATCCATATTAATAATAACGTTACATGTAAATGGATACATGGCTCCAACTACAACAGATAGACTCCCTGAAGGGATACAACATCAAGACCATTATATGTGCTGCCTAGAAGAGACCCACTTTACACCTAGGGAGATATACAGACTGAAAATGAGGAGATGGCAAGAGACATTCCATGCAAATGGAAATCAAAGGAAACCTGGAGTTACAATTCTCATATCAGACGAAATAGACTTTAAGATAAACACTGTTACAAGAAACAAACAAGGACACTACATACTGATCAAGGGATCAAACCAAGGAGAGGATATGACAAATGCGAATACTTATGAACACAACTGAGGATCACTTCACTACATAACATGTATCCTAACAGCCATAAAGGGGAACTTGATAGTACCACCAAAAGAGTAGGGGACATTACCACCCCAATTCCACCAATGGACAGATCATCCAAAATGAAAAAAAATCAGGAAACATAAGTTTTAAATGACACATTGAACATGAGGGACTTCATTCATATGTATACCACATTCTATTGCAAAACAACAGAAAACACTCTTTCCTCAGGTGCTCATGGAACATTCTCCAAGATATATTATATGTAGGACAACAAATAAAGCCTTAGAAAATTAAGAAAATTGAAACAGTATCAGGTATACTTTCCGCCCACAGTGCTATGAATCTAGATAGGAAGTAAAAGGAAAAAAAGCCCGTCAATAAAACAAACACGGGGAAGCTAAAGAAAACGCTGTTACATAACCAAGATTTCACTGCAGAAAACCAAGATGGGATCAAAAATACCTGGGAAAAAGTGACAGTGGAAATACGACCACCCAAAACTATGGGATGAAGCAAACGCAACTGTAAAAGGAGAGCTGTGCGAAAAAAGAAGCCAAAGGGAAATCTCTCCCAGCAGCCGCAGGAAGAGTGGGTGAAATCTGCACATTCAACGTGAAGTACCCCGCATCTGTGGAACACCTGAATACACAAAGAATCAGCCCAAAATTGACGAGGTGGACTTTGTGAGCAAAGATATATTATTCTTTCCAGTTTTTCACTTTTTGAGACTGTGGAGGTGTATGCTGCTGTTTGCGATTTTGTCTGTATAGCTTAGCTTTAACCATTTGTGCTAGAGTTCTGTGTGGCTTTTTTTTTTTTTTACTTTTTAAAATTTTCTCGTAATAAATATTTTTTATTTTAATCACTTCATTTTATTTGATTTTACTTTATTTTGTTTTATTTTATCCTCATTCTTTGTTTCCTTCTCTTTCTTCTCCCACTTATTCTGAGTTGTGAGGATGAAAGTCTCTAGGTGCTCTAACCAGGAGTCAGTGCTCTGCATCTGAGGTGGGAAAACCAACTTCAGGACACTGGTCCACAGGCGACCTGACAGCTCTACATAATATCAAATGGAGAAAATCTCCCAGAGATTTCCTTCTCACGTCCAAGACCCACATTCACTCAGTGACCAGAAGTCTACAGTGCTGGACACCGTATGCCAAACAATGAGCAAGACAGAAAGATCCCCATCCGTTATCAGAGAGGAGGCCTTAAATCATAATAAGGACAGAGGCACCAAAATACACACCACCAGACGTGGAGGTGCCCACCAGAAAGTAAAGATCCAGCCTCATCTTCCAGAACACAAGCACACCTCCCCTCAACAAAGAAACATGCAGAACCCACTGAACAAACCTTAGCCGCTGGGGACAGACACCAAAAACCACAATAACGACGGGCATGACGCCTGTGAAAAGGAACCCCAAGCCCAGTAAGTTAAGCAAAATGAGGAGATCAAAAAACACACGTCGACGAAGCAGCAAGGTCAAAACGCACCAGACCTAACAAATGAAGAGGAAATAGGCAGTCCACCCGAAAAAGAATTCAGAATAATGATAGGAAAGACGATTCAACATCGTAGAAATAGGAGAGAGAAAATACAAGAAACGTTTCACAAGGGTCGACAAGAACTGAAGAGCAAACAAACAATGATGAAGAACACAATACATGAAAATAATTATTCTCTAGCATGGATCACTAGCACAATAACTGAGGCAGAAGAACGGTTAAGTGGCCTGGAAGATAAAATAGTTCCAATAAATACTGCGGATCAAAATAAAGAACAAAGAAAGAAAGGAACGGAGGACCGTCTCAGCGACCCTTGGGACAACCTTAAATGCACCAACATTCGAATTATATGGGTCTCAGAAGAAGAAGAGAAATAGAAAAGGCGTGAGAATATATTTGAAGAGATTATAGTTGAAAACATCCCTAGTATGGGAAAGGAAACAGTTAATCAAGTCAAGGAAGCACAGAGAGTCCCATACAGGATAAATCCAAGGAGAAACACGCCAAGACACATGTTCATCAAACTATTAGAAACGAAATACATAGAAAGCATGTAAAAAGCAGCATGGGAAAAACAGCATATACCATACAAGGGAATCCACGTAATTTAACAGCCGACCTTTCAGCAGAAATTCTGCAAGAGAGAAGGGAGTGCCAGTATACGTATTTCAAGAGATGAAAGGAAAAAACCTACAACCAATGTTACTGTTCTCAGCAAGAATCTCATTGAGATTGGACGGAGAAACCAAAAACTTTACAGAAAAAGACACGGAAAAAGAATTCAGCACCAACAACAGCTTTATAACAAAATATAAAGGAACTTCTCTAGGCAGGAATCACAAAGAAAAGAAAAGACCTCCTAGAACAAACCAAAAACAATTAACAAAACGGTAAGAAGAACATCCATATTAATAATAACGTTACATGTAAATGGATACATGGCTCCAACTACAACAGATAGACTCCCTGAAGGGATACAACATCAAGACCATTATATGTGCTGCCTAGAAGAGACCCACTTTACACCTAGGGAGATATACAGACTGAAAATGAGGAGATGGCAAGAGACATTCCATGCAAATGGAAATCAAAGGAAACCTGGAGTTACAATTCTCATATCAGACGAAATAGACTTTAAGATAAACACTGTTACAAGAAACAAACAAGGACACTACATACTGATCAAGGGATCAAACCAAGGAGAGGATATGACAAATGCGAATACTTATGAACACAACCGAGGATCACTTCACTACATAACATGTATCCTAACAGCCATAAAGGGGAACTTGATAGTACCACCAAAAGAGTAGGGGACATTACCACCCCAATTCCACCAATGGACAGATCATCCAAAATGAAAAAAAATCAGGAAACATAAGTTTTAAATGACACATTGAACAGGAGGGACTTCATTCATATGTATACCACATTCTATTGCAAAACGACAGAAAACGCTCTTTCCTCAGGTGCTCATGGAACATTCTCCAAGATATATTATATGTAGGACCACAAATAAAGCCTTAGAAAATTAAGAAAATTGAAACAGTATCAGGTATACTTTCCGCCCACAGTGCTATGAATCTAGATAGGAAGTAAAAGGAAAAAAAGCCCGTCAATAATACAAACACGGGGAAGCTAAAGAAAACGCTGTTACATAACCAAGATTTCACTGCAGAAAACCAAGATGGGATCAAAAATACCTGGGAAAAAGTGACAGTGGAAATACGACCACCCAAAACTATGGGATGAAGCAAACGCAACTGTAAAAGGAGAGCTGTGCGAAAAAAGAAGCCAAAGGGAAATCTCTCCCAGCAGCCTCAGGAAGAGTGGGTGAAATCTGCACATTCAACGTGAAGTACCCCGCATCTGTGGAACACCTGAATACACAAAGAATCAGCCCAAAATTGACGAGGTGGACTTTGTGAGCAAAGATATATTATTCTTTCCAGTTTTTCACTTTTTGAGACTGTGGAGGTGTATGCTGCTGTTTGCGATTTTGTCTGTATAGCTTAGCTTTAACCATTTGTGCTAGAGTTCTGTGTGGCTTTTTTTTTTTTTACTTTTTAAAATTTTCTCGTAATAAATATTTTTTATTTTAATCACTTCATTTTATTTGATTTTACTTTATTTTGTTTTATTTTATCCTCATTCTTTGTTTCCTTCTCTTTCTTCTCCCACTTACTCTGAGCTGTGAGAATGAAAGTCTCTAGGTGCTCTAACCAGGAGTCAGTGCTCTGCATCTGAGGTGGGAAAACCAACTTCAGGACACTGGTCCACAGGCGACCTGACAGCTCTACATAATATCAAATGGAGAAAATCTCCCAGAGATTTCCTTCTCACGTCCAAGACCCACATTCACTCAGTGACCAGAAGTCTACAGTGCTGGACACCGTATGCCAAACAATGAGCAAGACAGAAAGAGCCCCATCCGTTATCAGAGAGGACGCCTTAAATCATAATAAGGACAGAGGCACCAAAATACACACCACCAGACGTGGAGGTGCCCACCAGAAAGTAAAGATCCAGCCTCATCTTCCAGAACACAAGCACACCTCCCCTCAACAAAGAAACATGCAGAACCCACTGAACAAACCTTAGCCGCTGGGGACAGACACCAAAAACCACAATAACGACGGGCATGACGCCTGTGAAAAGGAACCCCAAGCCCAGTAAGTTAAGCAAAATGAGGAGATCAAAAAACACACGTCGACGAAGCAGCAAGGTCAAAACGCACCAGACCTAACAAATGAAGAGGAAATAGGCAGTCCACCCGAAAAAGAATTCAGAATAATGATAGGAAAGACGATTCAACATCGTAGAAATAGGAGAGAGAAAATACAAGAAACGTTTCACAAGGGTCGACAAGAACTGAAGAGCAAACAAACAATGATGAAGAACACAATACATGAAAATAATTATTCTCTAGCATGGATCACTAGCACAATAACTGAGGCAGAAGAACGGTTAAGTGGCCTGGAAGATAAAATAGTTCCAATAAATACTGCGGATCAAAATAAAGAACAAAGAAAGAAAGTAACGGAGGACCGTCTCAGCGACCCTTGGGACAACCTTAAATGCACCAACATTCGAATTATATGGGTCTCAGAAGAAGAAGAGAAATAGAAAAGGCGTGAGAATATATTTGAAGAGATTATAGTTGAAAACATCCCTAGTATGGGAAAGGAAACAGTTAATCAAGTCAAGGAAGCACAGAGAGTCCCATACAGGATAAATCCAAGGAGAAACACGCCAAGACACATGTTCATCAAACTATTAGAAACGAAATACATAGAAAGCATGTAAAAAGCAGCATGGGAAAAACAGCATATACCATACAAGGGAATCCACGTAATTTAACAGCCGACCTTTCAGCAGAAATTCTGCAAGAGAGAAGGGAGTGCCAGTATACGTATTTCAAGAGATGAAAGGAAAAAACCTACAACCAATGTTACTGTTCTCAGCAAGAATCTCATTGAGATTGGACGGAGAAACCAAAAACTTTACAGAAAAAGACACGGAAAAAGAATTCAGCACCAACAACAGCTTTATAACAAAATATAAAGGAACTTCTCTAGGCAGGAATCACAAAGAAAAGAAAAGACCTCCTAGAACAAACCAAAAACAATTAACAAAACGGTAAGAGGAACATCCATATTAATAATAACGTTACATGTAAATGGATACATGGCTCCAACTACAACAGATAGACTCCCTGAAGGGATACAACATCAAGACCATTATATGTGCTGCCTAGAAGAGACCCACTTTACACCTAGGGAGATATACAGACTGAAAATGAGGAGATGGCAAGAGACATTCCATGCAAATGGAAATCAAAGGAAACCTGGAGTTACAATTCTCATATCAGACGAAATAGACTTTAAGATAAACACTGTTACAAGAAACAAACAAGGACACTACATACTGATCAAGGGATCAAACCAAGGAGAGGATATGACAAATGTGAATACTTATGAACACAACCGAGGATCACTTCACTACATAACATGTATCCTAACAGCCATAAAGGGGAACTTGATAGTACCACCAAAAGAGTAGGGGACATTACCACCCCAATTCCACCAATGGACAGATCATCCAAAATGAAAAAAAATCAGGAAACATAAGTTTTAAATGACACATTGAACAGGAGGGACTTCATTCATATGTATACCACATTCTATTGCAAAACAACAGAAAACACTCTTTCCTCAGGTGCTCATGGAACATTCTCCAAGATATATTATATGTAGGACAACAAATAAAGCCTTAGAAAATTAAGAAAATTGAAACAGTATCAGGTATACTTTCCGCCCACAGTGCTATGAATCTAGATAGGAAGTAAAAGGAAAAAAAGCCCGTCAATAATACAAACACGGGGAAGCTAAAGAAAACGCTGTTACATAACCAAGATTTCACTGCAGAAAACCAAGATGGGATCAAAAATACCTGGGAAAAAGTGACAGTGGAAATACGACCACCCAAAACTATGGGATGAAGCAAACGCAACTGTAAAAGGAGAGCTGTGCGAAAAAAGAAGCCAAAGGGAAATCTCTCCCAGCAGCCGCAGGAAGAGTGGGTGAAATCTGCACATTCAACGTGAAGTACCCCGCATCTGTGGAACACCTGAATACACAAAGAATCAGCCCAAAATTGACGAGGTGGACTTTGTGAGCAAAGATATATTATTCTTTCCAGTTTTTCACTTTTTGAGACTGTGGAGGTGTATGCTGCTGTTTGCGATTTTGTCTGTATAGCTTAGCTTTAACCATTTGTGCTAGAGTTCTGTGTGCCTTTTTTTTTTTTTACTTTTTAAAATTTTCTCGTAATAAATATTTTTTATTTTAATCACTTCATTTTATTTGATTTTACTTTATTTTGTTTTATTTTATCCTCATTCTTTGTTTCCTTCTCTTTCTTCTCCCACTTACTCTGAGCTGTGAGAATGAAAGTCTCTAGGTGCTCTAACCAGGAGTCAGTGCTCTGCATCTGAGGTGGGAAAACCAACTTCAGGACACTGGTCCACAGGCGACCTGACAGCTCTACATAATATCAAATGGAGAAAATCTCCCAGAGATTTCCTTCTCACGTCCAAGACCCACATTCACTCAGTGACCAGAAGTCTACAGTGCTGGACACCGTATGCCAAACAATGAGCAAGACAGAAAGAGCCCCATCCGTTATCAGAGAGGACGCCTTAAATCATAATAAGGACAGAGGCACCAAAATACACACCACCAGACGTGGAGGTGCCCACCAGAAAGTAAAGATCCAGCCTCATCTTCCAGAACACAAGCACACCTCCCCTCAACAAAGAAACATGCAGAACCCACTGAACAAACCTTAGCCGCTGGGGACAGACACCAAAAACCACAATAACGACGGGCATGACGCCTGTGAAAAGGAACCCCAAGCCCAGTAAGTTAAGCAAAATGAGGAGATCAAAAAACACACGTCGACGAAGCAGCAAGGTCAAAACGCACCAGACCTAACAAATGAAGAGGAAATAGGCAGTCCACCCGAAAAAGAATTCAGAATAATGATAGGAAAGACGATTCAACATCGTAGAAATAGGAGAGAGAAAATACAAGAAACGTTTCACAAGGGTCGACAAGAACTGAAGAGCAAACAAACAATGATGAAGAACACAATACATGAAAATAATTATTCTCTAGCATGGATCACTAGCACAATAACTGAGGCAGAAGAACGGTTAAGTGTCCTGGAAGATAAAATAGTTCCAATAAATACTGCGGATCAAAATAAAGAACAAAGAAAGAAAGTAACGGAGGACCGTCTCAGCGACCCTTGGGACAACCTTAAATGCACCAACATTCGAATTATATGGGTCTCAGAAGAAGAAGAGAAATAGAAAAGGCGTGAGAATATATTTGAAGAGATTATAGTTGAAAACATCCCTAGTATGGGAAAGGAAACAGTTAATCAAGTCAAGGAAGCACAGAGAGTCCCATACAGGATAAATCCAAGGAGAAACACGCCAAGACACATGTTCATCAAACTATTAGAAACGAAATACATAGAAAGCATGTAAAAAGCAGCATGGGAAAAACAGCATATACCATACAAGGGAATCCACGTAAGTTAACAGCCGACCTTTCAGCAGAAATTCTGCAAGAGAGAAGGGAGTGCCAGTATACGTATTTCAAGAGATGAAAGGAAAAAACCTACAACCAATGTTACTGTTCTCAGCAAGAATCTCATTGAGATTGGACGGAGAAACCAAAAACTTTACAGAAAAAGACACGGAAAAAGAATTCAGCACCAACAACAGCTTTATAACAAAGGATAAAGGAACTTCTCTAGGCAGGAATCACAAAGAAAAGAAAAGACCTCCTAGAACAAACCAAAAACAATTAACAAAACGGTAAGAGGAACATCCATATTAATAATAACGTTACATGTAAATGGATACATGGCTCCAACTACAACAGATAGACTCCCTGAAGGGATACAACATCAAGACCATTATATGTGCTGCCTAGAAGAGACCCACTTTACACCTAGGGAGATATACAGACTGAAAATGAGGAGATGGCAAGAGACATTCCATGCAAATGGAAATCAAAGGAAACCTAGAGTTACAATTCTCATATCAGACGAAATAGACTTTAAGATAAACACTGTTACAAGAAACAAACAAGGACACTACATACTGATCAAGGGATCAAACCAAGGAGAGGATATGACAAATGCGAATACTTATGAACACAACCGAGGATCACTTCACTACATAACATGTATCCTAACAGCCATAAAGGGGAACTTGATAGTACCACCAAAAGAGTAGGGGACATTACCACCCCAATTCCACCAATGGACAGATCATCCAAAATGAAAAAAAATCAGGAAACATAAGTTTTAAATGACACATTGAACAGGAGGGACTTCATTCATATGTATGCCACATTCTATTGCAAAACAACAGAAAACACTCTTTCCTCAGGTGCTCATGGAACATTCTCCAGGATATATTATATGTAGGACCACAAATAAAGCCTTAGAAAATTAAGAAAATTGAAACAGTATCAGGTATACTTTCCGCCCACAGTGCTATGAATCTAGATAGGAAGTAAAAGGAAAAAAAGCCCGTCAATAATACAAACACGGGGAAGCTAAAGAAAACGCTGTTACATAACCAAGATTTCACTGCAGAAAACCAAGATGGGATCAAAAATACCTGGGAAAAAGTGACAGTGGAAATACGACCACCCAAAACTATGGGATGAAGCAAACGCAACTGTAAAAGGAGAGCTGTGCGAAAAAAGAAGCCAAAGGGAAATCTCTCCCAGCAGCCGCAGGAAGAGTGGGTGAAATCTGCACATTCAACGTGAAGTACCCCGCATCTGTGGAACACCTGAATACACAAAGAATCAGCCCAAAATTGACGAGGTGGACTTTGTGAGCAAAGATATATTATTCTTTCCAGTTTTTCACTTTTTGAGACTGTGGAGGTGTATGCTGCTGTTTGCGATTTTGTCTGTATAGCTTAGCTTTAACCATTTGTGCTAGAGTTCTGTGTGGCTTTTTTTTTTTTTTTACTTTTTAAAATTTTCTCGTAATAAATAATTTGTATTTTAATCACTTCATTTTATTTGATTTTACTTTATTTTGTTTTATTTTATCCTCATTCTTTGTTTCCTTCTCTTTCTTCTCCCACTTATTCTGAGCTGTGAGGATGAAAGTCTCTAGGTGCTCTAACCAGGAGTCAGTGCTCTGCATCTGAGGTGGGAAAACCAAGTTCAGGACACTGGTCCACAGGCGACCTGACAGCTCTACATAATATCAAATGGAGAAAATCTCCCAGAGATTTCCTTCTCACGTCCAAGACCCACATTCACTCAGTGACCAGAAGTCTACAGTGCTGGACACCGTATGCCAAACAATGAGCAAGACAGAAAGAGCCCCATCCGTTATCAGAGAGGACGCCTTAAATCATAATAAGGACAGAGGCACCAAAATACACACCACCAGACGTGGAGGTGCCCACCAGAAAGTAAAGATCCAGCCTCATCTTCCAGAACACAAGCACACCTCCCCTCAACAAAGAAACATGCAGAACCCACTGAACAAACCTTAGCCGCTGGGGACAGACACCAAAAACCACAATAACGACGGGCATGACGCCTGTGAAAAGGAACCCCAATCCCAGTAAGTTAAGCAAAATGAGGAGATCAAAAAACACACGTCGACGAAGCAGCAAGGTCAAAACGCACCAGACCTAACAAATGAAGAGGAAATAGGCAGTCCACCCGAAAAAGAATTCAGAATAATGATAGGAAAGACGATTCAACATCGTAGAAATAGGAGAGAGAAAATATAAGAAACGTTTCACAAGGGTCGACAAGAACTGAAGAGCAAACAAACAATGATGAAGAACACAATACATGAAAATAATTATTCTCTAGCATGGATCACTAGCACAGTAACTGAGGCAGAAGAACGGTTAAGTGTCCTGGAAGATAAAATAGTTCAAATAAATACTGCGGATCAAAATAAAGAACAAAGAAAGAAAGGAACGGAGGACCGTCTCAGCGACCCTTGGGACAACATTAAATGCACCATCATTCGAATTATATGGGTCTCAGAAGAGGAAGAGAAATAGAAAAGGCGTGAGAATATATTTGAAGAGATTATAGTTGAAAACATCCCTAGTATGGGAAAGGAAACAGTTAATCAATTCAAGGAAGCACAGAGAGTCCCATAGAGGATAAATCCAAGGAGAAACACGCCAAGACACATGTTCATCAAACTATTAGAAACGAAATACATAGAAAGCATGTAAAAAGCAGCATGGGAAAAACAGCATATACCATACAAGGGAATCCACGTAAGTTAACAGCCGACCTTTCAGCAGAAATTCTGCAAGAGAGAAGGGAGTGCCAGTATACGTATTTCAAGAGATGAAAGGAAAAAACCTACAACCAATGTTACTGTTCTCAGCAAGAATCTCATTGAGATTGGACGGAGAAACCAAAAACTTTACAGAAAAAGACACGGAAAAAGAATTCAGCACCAACAACAGCTTTATAACAAAGGATAAAGGAACTTCTCTAGGCAGGAATCACAAAGAAAAGAAAAGACCTCCTAGAACAAACCAAAAACAATTAACAAAACGGTAAGAAGAACATCCATATTAATAATAACGTTACATGTAAATGGATACATGGCTCCAACTACAACAGATAGACTCCCTGAAGGGATACAACATCAAGACCATTATATGTGCTGCCTAGAAGAGACCCACTTTACACCTAGGGAGATATACAGAATGAAAATGAGGAGATGGCAAGAGACATTCCATGCAAATGGAAATCAAAGGAAACCTGGAGTTACAATTCTCATATCAGACGAAATAGACTTTAAGATAAACACTGTTACAAGAAACAAACAAGGACACTACATACTGATCAAGGGATCAAACCAAGGAGAGGATATGACAAATGCGAATACTTATGAACACAACCGAGGATCACTTCACTACATAACATGTATCCTAACAGCCATAAAGGGGAACTTGATAGTACCACCAAAAGAGTAGGGGACATTACCACCCCAATTCCACCAATGGACAGATCATCCAAAATGAAAAAAAATCAGGAAACATAAGTTTTAAATGACACATTGAACAGGAGGGACTTCATTCATATGTATGCCACATTCTATTGCAAAACAACAGAAAACACTCTTTCCTCAGGTGCTCATGGAACATTCTCCAAGATATATTATATGTAGGACCACAAATAAAGCCTTAGAAAATTAAGAAAATTGAAACAGTATCAGGTATACTTTCCGCCCACAGTGCTATGAATCTAGATAGGAAGTAAAAGGAAAAAAAGCCCGTCAATAATACAAACACGGGGAAGCTAAAGAAAACGCTGTTACATAACCAAGATTTCACTGCAGAAAACCAAGATGGGATCAAAAATACCTGGGAAAAAGTGACAGTGGAAATACGACCACCCAAAACTATGGGATGAAGCAAACGCAACTGTAAAAGGAGAGCTGTGCGAAAAAAGAAGCCAAAGGGAAATCTCTCCCAGCAGCCGCAGGAAGAGTGGGTGAAATCTGCACATTCAACGTGAAGTACCCCGCATCTGTGGAACACCTGAATACACAAAGAATCAGCCCAAAATTGACGAGGTGGACTTTGTGAGCAAAGATATATTATTCTTTCCAGTTTTTCACTTTTTGAGACTGTGGAGGTGTATGCTGCTGTTTGCGATTTTGTCTGTATAGCTTAGCTTTAACCATTTGTGCTAGAGTTCTGTGTGGCTTTTTTTTTTTTTTTACTTTTTAAAATTTTCTCGTAATAAATAATTTGTATTTTAATCACTTCATTTTATTTGATTTTACTTTATTTTGTTTTATTTTATCCTCATTCTTTGTTTCCTTCTCTTTCTTCTCCCACTTATTCTGAGCTGTGAGGATGAAAGTCTCTAGGTGCTCTAACCAGGAGTCAGTGCTCTGCATCTGAGGTGGGAAAACCAAGTTCAGGACACTGGTCCACAGGCGACCTGACAGCTCTACATAATATCAAATGGAGAAAATCTCCCAGAGATTTCCTTCTCACGTCCAAGACCCACATTCACTCAGTGACCAGAAGTCTACAGTGCTGGACACCGTATGCCAAACAATGAGCAAGACAGAAAGAGCCCCATCCGTTATCAGAGAGGACGCCTTAAATCATAATAAGGACAGAGGCACGAAAATACACACCACCAGACGTGGAGGTGCCCACCAGAAAGTAAAGATCCAGCCTCATCTTCCAGAACACAAGCACACCTCCCCTCAACAAAGAAACATGCAGAACCCACTGAACAAACCTTAGCCGCTGGGGACAGACACCAAAAACCACAATAACGACGGGCATGACGCCTGTGAAAAGGAACCCCAATCCCAGTAAGTTAAGCAAAATGAGGAGATCAAAAAACACACGTCGACGAAGCAGCAAGGTCAAAACGCACCAGACCTAACAAATGAAGAGGAAATAGGCAGTCCACCCGAAAAAGAATTCAGAATAATGATAGGAAAGACGATTCAACATCGTAGAAATAGGAGAGAGAAAATATAAGAAACGTTTCACAAGGGTCGACAAGAACTGAAGAGCAAACAAACAATGATGAAGAACACAATACATGAAAATAATTATTCTCTAGCATGGATCACTAGCACAGTAACTGAGGCAGAAGAACGGTTAAGTGTCCTGGAAGATAAAATAGTTCAAATAAATACTGCGGATCAAAATAAAGAACAAAGAAAGAAAGGAACGGAGGACCGTCTCAGCGACCCTTGGGACAACATTAAATGCACCATCATTCGAATTATATGGGTCTCAGAAGAGGAAGAGAAATAGAAAAGGCGTGAGAATATATTTGAAGAGATTATAGTTGAAAACATCCCTAGTATGGGAAAGGAAACAGTTAATCAATTCAAGGAAGCACAGAGAGTCCCATACAGGATAAATCCAAGGAGAAACACGCCAAGACACATGTTCATCAAACTATTAGAAACGAAATACATAGAAAGCATGTAAAAAGCAGCATGGGAAAAACAGCATATACCATACAAGGGAATCCACGTAAGTTAACAGCCGACCTTTCAGCAGAAATTCTGCAAGAGAGAAGGGAGTGCCAGTATACGTATTTCAAGAGATGAAAGGAAAAAACCTACAACCAATGTTACTGTTCTCAGCAAGAATCTCATTGAGATTGGACGGAGAAACCAAAAACTTTACAGAAAAAGACACGGAAAAAGAATTCAGCACCAACAACAGCTTTATAACAAAGGATAAAGGAACTTCTCTAGGCAGGAATCACAAAGAAAAGAAAAGACCTCCTAGAACAAACCAAAAACAATTAACAAAACGGTAAGAAGAACATCCATATTAATAATAACGTTACATGTAAATGGATACATGGCTCCAACTACAACAGATAGACTCCCTGAAGGGATACAACATCAAGACCATTATATGTGCTGCCTAGAAGAGACCCACTTTACACCTAGGGAGATATACAGACTGAAAATGAGGAGATGGCAAGAGACATTCCATGCAAATGGAAATCAAAGGAAACCTGGAGTTACAATTCTCATATCAGACGAAATAGACTTTAAGATAAACACTGTTACAAGAAACAAACAAGGACACTACATACTGATAAAGGGATCAAACCAAGGAGAGGATATGACAAATGCGAATACTTATGAACACAACCGAGGATCACTTCACTACATAACATGTATCCTAACAGCCATAAAGGGGAACTTGATAGTACCACCAAAAGAGTAGGGGACATTACCACCCCAATTCCACCAATGGACAGATCATCCAAAATGAAAAAAAATCAGGAAACATAAGTTTTAAATGACACATTGAACAGGAGGGACTTCATTCATATGTATACCACATTCTATTGCAAAACGACAGAAAACACTCTTTCCTCAGGTGCTCATGGAACATTCTCCAAGATATATTATATGTAGGACCACAAATAAAGCCTTAGAAAATTAAGAAAATTGAAACAGTATCAGGTATACTTTCCGCCCACAGTGCTATGAATCTAGATAGGAAGTAAAAGGAAAAAAAGCCCGTCAATAATACAAACACGGGGAAGCTAAAGAAAACGCTGTTACATAACCAAGATTTCACTGCAGAAAACCAAGATGGGATCAAAAATACCTGGGAAAAAGTGACAGTGGAAATACGACCACCCAAAACTATGGGATGAAGCAAACGCAACTGTAAAAGGAGAGCTGTGCGAAAAAAGAAGCCAAAGGGAAATCTCTCCCAGCAGCCGCAGGAAGAGTGGGTGAAATCTGCACATTCAACGTGAAGTACCCCGCATCTGTGGAACACCTGAATACACAAAGAATCAGCCCAAAATTGACGAGGTGGACTTTGTGAGCAAAGATATATTATTCTTTCCAGTTTTTCACTTTTTGAGACTGTGGAGGTGTATGCTGCTGTTTGCGATTTTGTCTGTATAGCTTAGCTTTAACCATTTGTGCTAGAGTTCTGTGTGGCTTTTTTTTTTTTTTTACTTTTTAAAATTTTCTCGTAATAAATAATTTGTATTTTAATCACTTCATTTTATTTGATTTTACTTTATTTTGTTTTATTTTATCCTCATTCTTTGTTTCCTTCTCTTTCTTCTCCCACTTATTCTGAGCTGTGAGGATGAAAGTCTCTAGGTGCTCTAACCAGGAGTCAGTGCTCTGCATCTGAGGTGGGAAAACCAAGTTCAGGACACTGGTCCACAGGCGACCTGACAGCTCTACATAATATCAAATGGAGAAAATCTCCCAGAGATTTCCTTCTCACGTCCAAGACCCACATTCACTCAGTGACCAGAAGTCTACAGTGCTGGACACCGTATGCCAAACAATGAGCAAGACAGAAAGAGCCCCATCCGTTATCAGAGAGGACGCCTTAAATCATAATAAGGACAGAGGCACGAAAATACACACCACCAGACGTGGAGGTGCCCACCAGAAAGTAAAGATCCAGCCTCATCTTCCAGAACACAAGCACACCTCCCCTCAACAAAGAAACATGCAGAACCCACTGAACAAACCTTAGCCGCTGGGGACAGACACCAAAAACCACAATAACGACGGGCATGACGCCTGTGAAAAGGAACCCCAATCCCAGTAAGTTAAGCAAAATGAGGAGATCAAAAAACACACGTCGACGAAGCAGCAAGGTCAAAACGCACCAGACCTAACAAATGAAGAGGAAATAGGCAGTCCACCCGAAAAAGAATTCAGAATAATGATAGGAAAGACGATTCAACATCGTAGAAATAGGAGAGAGAAAATATAAGAAACGTTTCACAAGGGTCGACAAGAACTGAAGAGCAAACAAACAATGATGAAGAACACAATACATGAAAATAATTATTCTCTAGCATGGATCACTAGCACAGTAACTGAGGCAGAAGAACGGTTAAGTGTCCTGGAAGATAAAATAGTTCAAATAAATACTGCGGATCAAAATAAAGAACAAAGAAAGAAAGGAACGGAGGACCGTCTCAGCGACCCTTGGGACAACATTAAATGCACCATCATTCGAATTATATGGGTCTCAGAAGAGGAAGAGAAATAGAAAAGGCGTGAGAATATATTTGAAGAGATTATAGTTGAAAACATCCCTAGTATGGGAAAGGAAACAGTTAATCAATTCAAGGAAGCACAGAGAGTCCCATACAGGATAAATCCAAGGAGAAACACGCCAAGACACATGTTCATCAAACTATTAGAAACGAAATACATAGAAAGCATGTAAAAAGCAGCATGGGAAAAACAGCATATACCATACAAGGGAATCCACGTAAGTTAACAGCCGACCTTTCAGCAGAAATTCTGCAAGAGAGAAGGGAGTGCCAGTATACGTATTTCAAGAGATGAAAGGAAAAAACCTACAACCAATGTTACTGTTCTCAGCAAGAATCTCATTGAGATTGGACGGAGAAACCAAAAACTTTACAGAAAAAGACACGGAAAAAGAATTCAGCACCAACAACAGCTTTATAACAAAGGATAAAGGAACTTCTCTAGGCAGGAATCACAAAGAAAAGAAAAGACCTCCTAGAACAAACCAAAAACAATTAACAAAACGGTAAGAAGAACATCCATATTAATAATAACGTTACATGTAAATGGATACATGGCTCCAACTACAACAGATAGACTCCCTGAAGGGATACAACATCAAGACCATTATATGTGCTGCCTAGAAGAGACCCACTTTACACCTAGGGAGATATACAGACTGAAAATGAGGAGATGGCAAGAGACATTCCATGCAAATGGAAATCAAAGGAAACCTGGAGTTACAATTCTCATATCAGACGAAATAGACTTTAAGATAAACACTGTTACAAGAAACAAACAAGGACACTACATACTGATAAAGGGATCAAACCAAGGAGAGGATATGACAAATGCGAATACTTATGAACACAACCGAGGATCACTTCACTACATAACATGTATCCTAACAGCCATAAAGGGGAACTTGATAGTACCACCAAAAGAGTAGGGGACATTACCACCCCAATTCCACCAATGGACAGATCATCCAAAATGAAAAAAAATCAGGAAACATAAGTTTTAAATGACACATTGAACAGGAGGGACTTCATTCATATGTATACCACATTCTATTGCAAAACGACAGAAAACACTCTTTCCTCAGGTGCTCATGGAACATTCTCCAAGATATATTATATGTAGGACCACAAATAAAGCCTTAGAAAATTAAGAAAATTGAAACAGTATCAGGTATACTTTCCGCCCACAGTGCTATGAATCTAGATAGGAAGTAAAAGGAAAAAAAGCCCGTCAATAATACAAACACGGGGAAGCTAAAGAAAACGCTGTTACATAACCAAGATTTCACTGCAGAAAACCAAGATGGGATCAAAAATACCTGGGAAAAAGTGACAGTGGAAATACGACCACCCAAAACTATGGGATGAAGCAAACGCAACTGTAAAAGGAGAGCTGTGCGAAAAAAGAAGCCAAAGGGAAATCTCTCCCAGCAGCCTCAGGAAGAGTGGGTGAAATCTGCACATTCAACGTGAAGTACCCCGCATCTGTGGAACACCTGAATACACAAAGAATCAGCCCAAAATTGACGAGGTGGACTTTGTGAGCAAAGATATATTATTCTTTCCAGTTTTTCACTTTTTGAGACTGTGGAGGTGTATGCTGCTGTTTGCGATTTTGTCTGTATAGCTTAGCTTTAACCATTTGTGCTAGAGTTCTGTGTGGCTTTTTTTTTTTTTTACTTTTTAAAATTTTCTCGTAATAAATATTTTTTATTTTAATCACTTCATTTTATTTGATTTTACTTTATTTTGTTTTATTTTATCCTCATTCTTTGTTTCCTTCTCTTTCTTCTCCCAATTATTCTGAGCTGTGAGGATGAAAGTCTCTAGGTGCTCTAACCAGGAGTCAGTGCTCTGCATCTGAGGTGGGAAAACCAAGTTCAGGACACTGGTCCACAGGCGACCTTACAGCTCTACATAATATCAAATGGAGAAAATCTCCCAGAGATTTCCTTCTCACGTCCAAGACCCACATTCACTCAGTGACCAGAAGTCTACAGTGCTGGACACCGTATGCCAAACAATGAGCAAGACAGAAAGAGCCCCATCCGTTATCAGAGAGGACGCCTTAAATCATAATAAGGACAGAGGCACCAAAATACACACCACCAGACGTGGAGGTGCCCACCAGAAAGTAAAGATCCAGCCTCATCTTCCAGAACACAAGCACACCTCCCCTCAACAAAGAAACATGCAGAACCCACTGAACAAACCTTAGCCGCTGGGGACAGACACCAAAAACCACAATAACGACGGGCATGACGCCTGTGAAAAGGAACCCCAAGCCCAGTAAGTTAAGCAAAATGAGGAGATCAAAAAACACACGTCGACGAAGCAGCAAGGTCAAAACGCACCAGACCTAACAAATGAAGAGGAAATAGGCAGTCCACCCGAAAAAGAATTCAGAATAATGATAGGAAAGACGATTCAACATCGTAGAAATAGGAGAGAGAAAATACAAGAAACGTTTCACAAGGGTCGACAAGAACTGAAGAGCAAACAAACAATGATGAAGAACACAATACATGAAAATAATTATTCTCTAGCATGGATCACTAGCACAATAACTGAGGCAGAAGAACGGTTAAGTGGCCTGGAAAATAAAATAGTTCCAATAAATACTGCGGATCAAAATAAAGAACAAAGAAAGAAAGGAACGGAGGACCGTCTCAGCGACCCTTGGGACAACCTTAAATGCACCAACATTCGAATTATATGGGTCTCAGAAGAAGAAGAGAAATAGAAAAGGCGTGAGAATATATATGAAGAGATTATAGTTGAAAACATCCCTAGTATGGGAAAGGAAACAGTTAATCAAGTCAAGGAAGCACAGAGAGTCCCATACAGGATAAATCCAAGGAGAAACACGCCAAGACACATGTTCATCAAACTATTAGAAACGAAATACATAGAAAGCATGTAAAAAGCAGCATGGGAAAAACAGCATATACCATACAAGGGAATCCACGTAAGTTAACAGCTGACCTTTCAGCAGAAATTCTGCAAGAGAGAAGGGAGTGCCAGTATACGTATTTCAAGAGATGAAAGGAAAAAACCTACAACCAATGTTACTGTTCTCAGCAAGAATCTCATTGAGATTGGACGGAGAAACCAAAAACTTTACAGAAAAAGACACGGAAAAAGAATTCAGCACCAACAACAGCTTTATAACAAAGGATAAAGGAACTTCTCTAGGCAGGAATCACAAAGAAAAGAAAAGACCTCCTAGAACAAACCAAAAACAATTAACAAAACGGTAAGAGGAACATCCATATTAATAATAACGTTACATGTAAATGGATACATGGCTCCAACTACAACAGATAGACTCCCTGAAGGGATACAACATCAAGACCATTATATGTGCTGCCTAGAAGAGACCCACTTTACACCTAGGGAGATATACAGACTGAAAATGAGGAGATGGCAAGAGACATTCCATGCAAATGGAAATCAAAGGAAACCTAGAGTTACAATTCTCATATCAGACGAAATAGACTTTAAGATAAACACTGTTACAAGAAACAAACAAGGACACTACATACTGATAAAGGGATCAAACCAAGGAGAGGATATGACAAATGCGAATACTTATGAACACAACCGAGGATCACTTCACTACATAACATGTATCCTAACAGCCATAAAGGGGAACTTGATAGTACCACCAAAAGAGTAGGGGACATTACCACCCCAATTCCACCAATGGACAGATCATCCAAAATGAAAAAAAATCAGGAAACATAAGTTTTAAATGACACATTGAACAGGAGGGACTTCATTCATATGTATACCACATTCTATTGCAAAACAACAGAAAACACTCTTTCCTCAGGTGCTCATGGAACATTCTCCAAGATATATTATATGTAGGACCACAAATAAAGCCTTAGAAAATTAAGAAAATTGAAACAGTATCAGGTATACTTTCCGCCCACAGTGCTATGAATCTAGATAGGAAGTAAAAGGAAAAAAAGCCCGTCAATAATACAAACACGGGGAAGCTAAAGAAAACGCTGTTACATAACCAAGATTTCACTGCAGAAAACCAAGATGGGATCAAAAATACCTGGGAAAAAGTGACAGTGGAAATACGACCACCCAAAACTATGGGATGAAGCAAACGCAACTGTAAAAGGAGAGCTGTGCGAAAAAAGAAGCCAAAGGGAAATCTCTCCCAGCAGCCGCAGGAAGAGTGGGTGAAATCTGCACATTCAACGTGAAATACCCCGCATCTGTGGAACACCTGAATACACAAAGAATCAGCCCAAAATTGACGAGGTGGACTTTGTGAGCAAAGATATATTATTCTTTCCAGTTTTTCACTTTTTGAAACTGTGGAGGTGTATGCTGCTGTTTGCGATTTTGTCTGTATAGCTTAGCTTTAACCATTTGTGCTAGAGTTCTGTGTGGCTTTTTTTTTTTTTTTACTTGTTAAAATTTTCTCGTAATAAATATTTTTTATTTTAATCACTTCATTTTATTTGATTTTACTTTATTTTGTTTTATTTTATCCTCATTCTTTGTTTCCTTCTCTTTCTTCTCCCACTTATTCTGAGCTGTGAGGATGAAAGTCTCTAGGTGCTCTAACCAGGAGTCAGTGCTCTGCATCTGAGGTGGGAAAACCAACTTCAGGACACTGGTCCACAGGCGACCTGACAGCTCTACATAATATCAAATGGAGAAAATCTCCCAGAGATTTCCTTCTCACGTCCAAGACCCACATTCACTCAGTGACCAGAAGTCTACAGTGCTGGACACCGTATGCCAAACAATGAGCAAGACAGAAAGAGCCCCATCCGTTATCAGAGAGGACGCCTTAAATCATAATAAGGACAGAGGCACCAAAATACACACCACCAGACGTGGAGGTGCTCACCAGAAAGTAAAGATCCAGCCTCATCTTCCAGAACACAAGCACACCTCCCCTCAACAAAGAAACATGCAGAACCCACTGAACAAACCTTAGCCGCTGGGGACAGACACCAAAAACCACAATAACGACGGGCATGACGCCTGTGAAAAGGAACCCCAAGCCCAGTAAGTTAAGCAAAATGAGGAGATCAAAAAACACACGTCGACGAAGCAGCAAGGTCAAAACGCACCAGACCTAACAAATGAAGAGGAAATAGGCAGTCCACCCGAAAAAGAATTCAGAATAATGATAGGAAAGACGATTCAACATCGTAGAAATAGGAGAGAGAAAATACAAGAAACGTTTCACAAGGGTGGACAAGAACTGAAGAGCAAACAAACAATGATGAAGAACACAATACATGAAAATAATTATTCTCTAGCATGGATCACTAGCACAATAACTGAGGCAGAAGAACGGTTAAGTGGCCTGGAAGATAAAATAGTTCCAATAAATACTGCGGATCAAAATAAAGAACAAAGAAAGAAAGGAACGGAGGACCGTCTCAGCGACCCTTGGGACAACCTTAAATGCACCAACATTCGAATTATATGGGTCTCAGAAGAAGAAGAGAAATAGAAAAGGCGTGAGAATATATTTGAAGAGATTATAGTTGAAAACATCCCTAGTATGGGAAAGGAAACAGTTAATCAAGTCAAGGAAGCACAGAGAGTCCCATACAGGATAAATCCAAGGAGAAACACGCCAAGACACATGTTCATCAAACTATTAGAAACGAAATACATAGAAAGCATGTAAAAAGCAGCATGGGAAAAACAGCATATACCATACAAGGGAATCCACGTAAGTTAACAGCTGACCTTTCAGCAGAAATTCTGCAAGAGAGAAGGGAGTGCCAGTATACGTATTTCAAGAGATGAAAGGAAAAAACCTACAACCAATGTTACTGTTCTCAGCAAGAATCTCATTGAGATTGGACGGAGAAACCAAAAACTTTACAGAAAAAGACACGGAAAAAGAATTCAGCACCAACAACAGCTTTATAACAAAGGATAAAGGAACTTCTCTAGGCAGGAATCACAAAGAAAAGAAAAGACCTCCTAGAACAAACCAAAAACAATTAACAAAACGGTAAGAGGAACATCCATATTAATAATAACGTTACATGTAAATGGATACATGGCTCCAACTACAACAGATAGACTCCCTGAAGGGATACAACATCAAGACCATTATATGTGCTGCCTAGAAGAGACCCACTTTACACCTAGGGAGATATACAGACTGAAAATGAGGAGATGGCAAGAGACATTCCATGCAAATGGAAATCAAAGGAAACCTAGAGTTACAATTCTCATATCAGACGAAATAGACTTTAAGATAAACACTGTTACAAGAAACAAACAAGGACACTACATACTGATAAAGGGATCAAACCAAGGAGAGGATATGACAAATGCGAATACTTATGAACACAACCGAGGATCACTTCACTACATAACATGTATCCTAACAGCCATAAAGGGGAACTTGATAGTACCACCAAAAGAGTAGGGGACATTACCACCCCAATTCCACCAATGGACAGATCATCCAAAATGAAAAAAAATCAGGAAACATAAGTTTTAAATGACACATTGAACAGGAGGGACTTCATTCATATGTATACCACATTCTATTGCAAAACAACAGAAAACACTCTTTCCTCAGGTGCTCATGGAACATTCTCCAAGATATATTATATGTAGGACCACAAATAAAGCCTTAGAAAATTAAGAAAATTGAAACAGTATCAGGTATACTTTCCGCCCACAGTGCTATGAATCTAGATAGGAAGTAAAAGGAAAAAAAGCCCGTCAATAATACAAACACGGGGAAGCTAAAGAAAACGCTGTTACATAACCAAGATTTCACTGCAGAAAACCAAGATGGGATCAAAAATACCTGGGAAAAAGTGACAGTGGAAATACGACCACCCAAAACTATGGGATGAAACAAACGCAACTGTAAAAGGAGAGCTGTGCGAAAAAAGAAGCCAAAGGGAAATCTCTCCCAGCAGCCGCAGGAAGAGTGGGTGAAATCTGCACATTCAACGTGAAGTACCCCGCATCTGTGGAACACATGAATACACAAAGAATCAGCCCAAAATTGACGAGGTGGACTTTGTGAGCAAAGATATATTATTCTTTCCAGTTTTTCACTTTTTGAGACTGTGGAGGTGTATGCTGCTGTTTGCGATTTTGTCTGTATAGCTTAGCTTTAACCATTTGTGCTAGAGTTCTGTGTGGCTTTTTTTTTTTTTTTACTTTTTAAAATTTTCTCGTAATAAATAATTTGTATTTTAATCACTTCATTTTATTTGATTTTACTTTATTTTGTTTTATTTTATCCTCATTCTTTGTTTCCTTCTCTTTCTTCTCCCACTTATTCTGAGCTGTGAGGATGAAAGTCTCTAGGTGCTCTAACCAGGAGTCAGTGCTCTGCATCTGAGGTGGGAAAACCAAGTTCAGGACACTGGTCCACAGGCGACCTGACAGCTCTACATAATATCAAATGGAGAAAATCTCCCAGAGATTTCCTTCTCACGTCCAAGACCCACATTCACTCAGTGACCAGAAGTCTACAGTGCTGGACACCGTATGCCAAACAATGAGCAAGACAGAAAGAGCCCCATCCGTTATCAGAGAGGACGCCTTAAATCATAATAAGGACAGAGGCACGAAAATACACACCACCAGACGTGGAGGTGCCCACCAGAAAGTAAAGATCCAGCCTCATCTTCCAGAACACAAGCACACCTCCCCTCAACAAAGAAACATGCAGAACCCACTGAACAAACCTTAGCCGCTGGGGACAGACACCAAAAACCACAATAACGACGGGCATGACGCCTGTGAAAAGGAACCCCAATCCCAGTAAGTTAAGCAAAATGAGGAGATCAAAAAACACACGTCGACGAAGCAGCAAGGTCAAAACGCACCAGACCTAACAAATGAAGAGGAAATAGGCAGTCCACCCGAAAAAGAATTCAGAATAATGATAGGAAAGACGATTCAACATCGTAGAAATAGGAGAGAGAAAATATAAGAAACGTTTCACAAGGGTCGACAAGAACTGAAGAGCAAACAAACAATGATGAAGAACACAATACATGAAAATAATTATTCTCTAGCATGGATCACTAGCACAGTAACTGAGGCAGAAGAACGGTTAAGTGTCCTGGAAGATAAAATAGTTCAAATAAATACTGCGGATCAAAATAAAGAACAAAGAAAGAAAGGAACGGAGGACCGTCTCAGCGACCCTTGGGACAACATTAAATGCACCATCATTCGAATTATATGGGTCTCAGAAGAGGAAGAGAAATAGAAAAGGCGTGAGAATATATTTGAAGAGATTATAGTTGAAAACATCCCTAGTATGGGAAAGGAAACAGTTAATCAATTCAAGGAAGCACAGAGAGTCCCATACAGGATAAATCCAAGGAGAAACACGCCAAGACACATGTTCATCAAACTATTAGAAACGAAATACATAGAAAGCATGTAAAAAGCAGCATGGGAAAAACAGCATATACCATACAAGGGAATCCACGTAAGTTAACAGCCGACCTTTCAGCAGAAATTCTGCAAGAGAGAAGGGAGTGCCAGTATACGTATTTCAAGAGATGAAAGGAAAAAACCTACAACCAATGTTACTGTTCTCAGCAAGAATCTCATTGAGATTGGACGGAGAAACCAAAAACTTTACAGAAAAAGACACGGAAAAAGAATTCAGCACCAACAACAGCTTTATAACAAAGGATAAAGGAACTTCTCTAGGCAGGAATCACAAAGAAAAGAAAAGACCTCCTAGAACAAACCAAAAACAATTAACAAAACGGTAAGAAGAACATCCATATTAATAATAACGTTACATGTAAATGGATACATGGCTCCAACTACAACAGATAGACTCCCTGAAGGGATACAACATCAAGACCATTATATGTGCTGCCTAGAAGAGACCCACTTTACACCTAGGGAGATATACAGACTGAAAATGAGGAGATGGCAAGAGACATTCCATGCAAATGGAAATCAAAGGAAACCTGGAGTTACAATTCTCATATCAGACGAAATAGACTTTAAGATAAACACTGTTACAAGAAACAAACAAGGACACTACATACTGATAAAGGGATCAAACCAAGGAGAGGATATGACAAATGCGAATACTTATGAACACAACCGAGGATCACTTCACTACATAACATGTATCCTAACAGCCATAAAGGGGAACTTGATAGTACCACCAAAAGAGTAGGGGACATTACCACCCCAATTCCACCAATGGACAGATCATCCAAAATGAAAAAAAATCAGGAAACATAAGTTTTAAATGACACATTGAACAGGAGGGACTTCATTCATATGTATACCACATTCTATTGCAAAACGACAGAAAACACTCTTTCCTCAGGTGCTCATGGAACATTCTCCAAGATATATTATATGTAGGACCACAAATAAAGCCTTAGAAAATTAAGAAAATTGAAACAGTATCAGGTATACTTTCCGCCCACAGTGCTATGAATCTAGATAGGAAGTAAAAGGAAAAAAAGCCCGTCAATAATACAAACACGGGGAAGCTAAAGAAAACGCTGTTACATAACCAAGATTTCACTGCAGAAAACCAA
Source organism: Balaenoptera physalus (assembly GCF_965194825.1). Lineage (NCBI taxonomy): Eukaryota > Metazoa > Chordata > Mammalia > Artiodactyla > Balaenopteridae > Balaenoptera > Balaenoptera physalus. The sequence continues at coordinate 18,945,703 of NC_138904.1, read as the reverse complement.
GATGGGATCAAAAATACCTGGGAAAAAGTGACAGTGGAAATACGACCACCCAAAACTATGGGATGAAGCAAACGCAACTGTAAAAGGAGAGCTGTGCGAAAAAAGAAGCCAAAGGGAAATCTCTCCCAGCAGCCGCAGGAAGAGTGGGTGAAATCTGCACATTCAACGTGAAGTACCCCGCATCTGTGGAACACCTGAATACACAAAGAATCAGCCCAAAATTGACGAGGTGGACTTTGTGAGCAAAGATATATTATTCTTTCCAGTTTTTCACTTTTTGAGACTGTGGAGGTGTATGCTGCTGTTTGCGATTTTGTCTGTATAGCTTAGCTTTAACCATTTGTGCTAGAGTTCTGTGTGGCTTTTTTTTTTTTTTTACTTTTTAAAATTTTCTCGTAATAAATAATTTGTATTTTAATCACTTCATTTTATTTGATTTTACTTTATTTTGTTTTATTTTATCCTCATTCTTTGTTTCCTTCTCTTTCTTCTCCCACTTATTCTGAGCTGTGAGGATGAAAGTCTCTAGGTGCTCTAACCAGGAGTCAGTGCTCTGCATCTGAGGTGGGAAAACCAAGTTCAGGACACTGGTCCACAGGCGACCTGACAGCTCTACATAATATCAAATGGAGAAAATCTCCCAGAGATTTCCTTCTCACGTCCAAGACCCACATTCACTCAGTGACCAGAAGTCTACAGTGCTGGACACCGTATGCCAAACAATGAGCAAGACAGAAAGAGCCCCATCCGTTATCAGAGAGGACGCCTTAAATCATAATAAGGACAGAGGCACGAAAATACACACCACCAGACGTGGAGGTGCCCACCAGAAAGTAAAGATCCAGCCTCATCTTCCAGAACACAAGCACACCTCCCCTCAACAAAGAAACATGCAGAACCCACTGAACAAACCTTAGCCGCTGGGGACAGACACCAAAAACCACAATAACGACGGGCATGACGCCTGTGAAAAGGAACCCCAATCCCAGTAAGTTAAGCAAAATGAGGAGATCAAAAAACACACGTCGACGAAGCAGCAAGGTCAAAACGCACCAGACCTAACAAATGAAGAGGAAATAGGCAGTCCACCCGAAAAAGAATTCAGAATAATGATAGGAAAGACGATTCAACATCGTAGAAATAGGAGAGAGAAAATATAAGAAACGTTTCACAAGGGTCGACAAGAACTGAAGAGCAAACAAACAATGATGAAGAACACAATACATGAAAATAATTATTCTCTAGCATGGATCACTAGCACAGTAACTGAGGCAGAAGAACGGTTAAGTGTCCTGGAAGATAAAATAGTTCAAATAAATACTGCGGATCAAAATAAAGAACAAAGAAAGAAAGGAACGGAGGACCGTCTCAGCGACCCTTGGGACAACATTAAATGCACCATCATTCGAATTATATGGGTCTCAGAAGAGGAAGAGAAATAGAAAAGGCGTGAGAATATATTTGAAGAGATTATAGTTGAAAACATCCCTAGTATGGGAAAGGAAACAGTTAATCAATTCAAGGAAGCACAGAGAGTCCCATACAGGATAAATCCAAGGAGAAACACGCCAAGACACATGTTCATCAAACTATTAGAAACGAAATACATAGAAAGCATGTAAAAAGCAGCATGGGAAAAACAGCATATACCATACAAGGGAATCCACGTAAGTTAACAGCCGACCTTTCAGCAGAAATTCTGCAAGAGAGAAGGGAGTGCCAGTATACGTATTTCAAGAGATGAAAGGAAAAAACCTACAACCAATGTTACTGTTCTCAGCAAGAATCTCATTGAGATTGGACGGAGAAACCAAAAACTTTACAGAAAAAGACACGGAAAAAGAATTCAGCACCAACAACAGCTTTATAACAAAGGATAAAGGAACTTCTCTAGGCAGGAATCACAAAGAAAAGAAAAGACCTCCTAGAACAAACCAAAAACAATTAACAAAACGGTAAGAAGAACATCCATATTAATAATAACGTTACATGTAAATGGATACATGGCTCCAACTACAACAGATAGACTCCCTGAAGGGATACAACATCAAGACCATTATATGTGCTGCCTAGAAGAGACCCACTTTACACCTAGGGAGATATACAGACTGAAAATGAGGAGATGGCAAGAGACATTCCATGCAAATGGAAATCAAAGGAAACCTGGAGTTACAATTCTCATATCAGACGAAATAGACTTTAAGATAAACACTGTTACAAGAAACAAACAAGGACACTACATACTGATAAAGGGATCAAACCAAGGAGAGGATATGACAAATGCGAATACTTATGAACACAACCGAGGATCACTTCACTACATAACATGTATCCTAACAGCCATAAAGGGGAACTTGATAGTACCACCAAAAGAGTAGGGGACATTACCACCCCAATTCCACCAATGGACAGATCATCCAAAATGAAAAAAAATCAGGAAACATAAGTTTTAAATGACACATTGAACAGGAGGGACTTCATTCATATGTATACCACATTCTATTGCAAAACGACAGAAAACACTCTTTCCTCAGGTGCTCATGGAACATTCTCCAAGATATATTATATGTAGGACCACAAATAAAGCCTTAGAAAATTAAGAAAATTGAAACAGTATCAGGTATACTTTCCGCCCACAGTGCTATGAATCTAGATAGGAAGTAAAAGGAAAAAAAGCCCGTCAATAATACAAACACGGGGAAGCTAAAGAAAACGCTGTTACATAACCAAGATTTCACTGCAGAAAACCAAGATGGGATCAAAAATACCTGGGAAAAAGTGACAGTGGAAATACGACCACCCAAAACTATGGGATGAAGCAAACGCAACTGTAAAAGGAGAGCTGTGCGAAAAAAGAAGCCAAAGGGAAATCTCTCCCAGCAGCCTCAGGAAGAGTGGGTGAAATCTGCACATTCAACGTGAAGTACCCCGCATCTGTGGAACACCTGAATACACAAAGAATCAGCCCAAAATTGACGAGGTGGACTTTGTGAGCAAAGATATATTATTCTTTCCAGTTTTTCACTTTTTGAGACTGTGGAGGTGTATGCTGCTGTTTGCGATTTTGTCTGTATAGCTTAGCTTTAACCATTTGTGCTAGAGTTCTGTGTGGCTTTTTTTTTTTTTTACTTTTTAAAATTTTCTCGTAATAAATAATTTTTATTTTAATCACTTCATTTTATTTGATTTTACTTTATTTTGTTTTATTTTATCCTCATTCTTTGTTTCCTTCTCTTTCTTCTCCCAATTATTCTGAGCTGTGAGGATGAAAGTCTCTAGGTGCTCTAACCAGGAGTCAGTGCTCTGCATCTGAGGTGGGAAAACCAAGTTCAGGACACTGGTCCACAGGCGACCTTACAGCTCTACATAATATCAAATGGAGAAAATCTCCCAGAGATTTCCTTCTCACGTCCAAGACCCACATTCACTCAGTGACCAGAAGTCTACAGTGCTGGACACCGTATGCCAAACAATGAGCAAGACAGAAAGAGCCCCATCCGTTATCAGAGAGGACGCCTTAAATCATAATAAGGACAGAGGCACCAAAATACACACCACCAGACGTGGAGGTGCCCACCAGAAAGTAAAGATCCAGCCTCATCTTCCAGAACACAAGCACACCTCCCCTCAACAAAGAAACATGCAGAACCCACTGAACAAACCTTAGCCGCTGGGGACAGACACCAAAAACCACAATAACGACGGGCATGACGCCTGTGAAAAGGAACCCCAAGCCCAGTAAGTTAAGCAAAATGAGGAGATCAAAAAACACACGTCGACGAAGCAGCAAGGTCAAAACGCACCAGACCTAACAAATGAAGAGGAAATAGGCAGTCCACCCGAAAAAGAATTCAGAATAATGATAGGAAAGACGATTCAACATCGTAGAAATAGGAGAGAGAAAATACAAGAAACGTTTCACAAGGGTCGACAAGAACTGAAGAGCAAACAAACAATGATGAAGAACACAATACATGAAAATAATTATTCTCTAGCATGGATCACTAGCACAATAACTGAGGCAGAAGAACGGTTAAGTGGCCTGGAAAATAAAATAGTTCCAATAAATACTGCGGATCAAAATAAAGAACAAAGAAAGAAAGGAACGGAGGACCGTCTCAGCGACCCTTGGGACAACCTTAAATGCACCAACATTCGAATTATATGGGTCTCAGAAGAAGAAGAGAAATAGAAAAGGCGTGAGAATATATATGAAGAGATTATAGTTGAAAACATCCCTAGTATGGGAAAGGAAACAGTTAATCAAGTCAAGGAAGCACAGAGAGTCCCATACAGGATAAATCCAAGGAGAAACACGCCAAGACACATGTTCATCAAACTATTAGAAACGAAATACATAGAAAGCATGTAAAAAGCAGCATGGGAAAAACAGCATATACCATACAAGGGAATCCACGTAAGTTAACAGCTGACCTTTCAGCAGAAATTCTGCAAGAGAGAAGGGAGTGCCAGTATACGTATTTCAAGAGATGAAAGGAAAAAACCTACAACCAATGTTACTGTTCTCAGCAAGAATCTCATTGAGATTGGACGGAGAAACCAAAAACTTTACAGAAAAAGACACGGAAAAAGAATTCAGCACCAACAACAGCTTTATAACAAAGGATAAAGGAACTTCTCTAGGCAGGAATCACAAAGAAAAGAAAAGACCTCCTAGAACAAACCAAAAACAATTAACAAAACGGTAAGAGGAACATCCATATTAATAATAACGTTACATGTAAATGGATACATGGCTCCAACTACAACAGATAGACTCCCTGAAGGGATACAACATCAAGACCATTATATGTGCTGCCTAGAAGAGACCCACTTTACACCTAGGGAGATATACAGACTGAAAATGAGGAGATGGCAAGAGACATTCCATGCAAATGGAAATCAAAGGAAACCTAGAGTTACAATTCTCATATCAGACGAAATAGACTTTAAGATAAACACTGTTACAAGAAACAAACAAGGACACTACATACTGATAAAGGGATCAAACCAAGGAGAGGATATGACAAATGCGAATACTTATGAACACAACCGAGGATCACTTCACTACATAACATGTATCCTAACAGCCATAAAGGGGAACTTGATAGTACCACCAAAAGAGTAGGGGACATTACCACCCCAATTCCACCAATGGACAGATCATCCAAAATGAAAAAAAATCAGGAAACATAAGTTTTAAATGACACATTGAACAGGAGGGACTTCATTCATATGTATACCACATTCTATTGCAAAACAACAGAAAACACTCTTTCCTCAGGTGCTCATGGAACATTCTCCAAGATATATTATATGTAGGACCACAAATAAAGCCTTAGAAAATTAAGAAAATTGAAACAGTATCAGGTATACTTTCCGCCCACAGTGCTATGAATCTAGATAGGAAGTAAAAGGAAAAAAAGCCCGTCAATAATACAAACACGGGGAAGCTAAAGAAAACGCTGTTACATAACCAAGATTTCACTGCAGAAAACCAAGATGGGATCAAAAATACCTGGGAAAAAGTGACAGTGGAAATACGACCACCCAAAACTATGGGATGAAGCAAACGCAACTGTAAAAGGAGAGCTGTGCGAAAAAAGAAGCCAAAGGGAAATCTCTCCCAGCAGCCGCAGGAAGAGTGGGTGAAATCTGCACATTCAACGTGAAATACCCCGCATCTGTGGAACACCTGAATACACAAAGAATCAGCCCAAAATTGACGAGGTGGACTTTGTGAGCAAAGATATATTATTCTTTCCAGTTTTTCACTTTTTGAAACTGTGGAGGTGTATGCTGCTGTTTGCGATTTTGTCTGTATAGCTTAGCTTTAACCATTTGTGCTAGAGTTCTGTGTGGCTTTTTTTTTTTTTTTACTTGTTAAAATTTTCTCGTAATAAATATTTTTTATTTTAATCACTTCATTTTATTTGATTTTACTTTATTTTGTTTTATTTTATCCTCATTCTTTGTTTCCTTCTCTTTCTTCTCCCACTTATTCTGAGCTGTGAGGATGAAAGTCTCTAGGTGCTCTAACCAGGAGTCAGTGCTCTGCATCTGAGGTGGGAAAACCAACTTCAGGACACTGGTCCACAGGCGACCTGACAGCTCTACATAATATCAAATGGAGAAAATCTCCCAGAGATTTCCTTCTCACGTCCAAGACCCACATTCACTCAGTGACCAGAAGTCTACAGTGCTGGACACCGTATGCCAAACAATGAGCAAGACAGAAAGAGCCCCATCCGTTATCAGAGAGGACGCCTTAAATCATAATAAGGACAGAGGCACCAAAATACACACCACCAGACGTGGAGGTGCTCACCAGAAAGTAAAGATCCAGCCTCATCTTCCAGAACACAAGCACACCTCCCCTCAACAAAGAAACATGCAGAACCCACTGAACAAACCTTAGCCGCTGGGGACAGACACCAAAAACCACAATAACGACGGGCATGACGCCTGTGAAAAGGAACCCCAAGCCCAGTAAGTTAAGCAAAATGAGGAGATCAAAAAACACACGTCGACGAAGCAGCAAGGTCAAAACGCACCAGACCTAACAAATGAAGAGGAAATAGGCAGTCCACCCGAAAAAGAATTCAGAATAATGATAGGAAAGACGATTCAACATCGTAGAAATAGGAGAGAGAAAATACAAGAAACGTTTCACAAGGCTGGACAAGAACTGAAGAGCAAACAAACAATGATGAAGAACACAATACATGAAAATAATTATTCTCTAGCATGGATCACTAGCACAATAACTGAGGCAGAAGAACGGTTAAGTGGCCTGGAAGATAAAATAGTTCCAATAAATACTGCGGATCAAAATAAAGAACAAAGAAAGAAAGGAACGGAGGACCGTCTCAGCGACCCTTGGGACAACCTTAAATGCACCAACATTCGAATTATATGGGTCTCAGAAGAAGAAGAGAAATAGAAAAGGCGTGAGAATATATTTGAAGAGATTATAGTTGAAAACATCCCTAGTATGGGAAAGGAAACAGTTAATCAAGTCAAGGAAGCACAGAGAGTCCCATACAGGATAAATCCAAGGAGAAACACGCCAAGACACATGTTCATCAAACTATTAGAAACGAAATACATAGAAAGCATGTAAAAAGCAGCATGGGAAAAACAGCATATACCATACAAGGGAATCCACGTAAGTTAACAGCTGACCTTTCAGCAGAAATTCTGCAAGAGAGAAGGGAGTGCCAGTATACGTATTTCAAGAGATGAAAGGAAAAAACCTACAACCAATGTTACTGTTCTCAGCAAGAATCTCATTGAGATTGGACGGAGAAACCAAAAACTTTACAGAAAAAGACACGGAAAAAGAATTCAGCACCAACAACAGCTTTATAACAAAGGATAAAGGAACTTCTCTAGGCAGGAATCACAAAGAAAAGAAAAGACCTCCTAGAACAAACCAAAAACAATTAACAAAACGGTAAGAGGAACATCCATATTAATAATAACGTTACATGTAAATGGATACATGGCTCCAACTACAACAGATAGACTCCCTGAAGGGATACAACATCAAGACCATTATATGTGCTGCCTAGAAGAGACCCACTTTACACCTAGGGAGATATACAGACTGAAAATGAGGAGATGGCAAGAGACATTCCATGCAAATGGAAATCAAAGGAAACCTAGAGTTACAATTCTCATATCAGACGAAATAGACTTTAAGATAAACACTGTTACAAGAAACAAACAAGGACACTACATACTGATAAAGGGATCAAACCAAGGAGAGGATATGACAAATGCGAATACTTATGAACACAACCGAGGATCACTTCACTACATAACATGTATCCTAACAGCCATAAAGGGGAACTTGATAGTACCACCAAAAGAGTAGGGGACATTACCACCCCAATTCCACCAATGGACAGATCATCCAAAATGAAAAAAAATCAGGAAACATAAGTTTTAAATGACACATTGAACAGGAGGGACTTCATTCATATGTATACCACATTCTATTGCAAAACAACAGAAAACACTCTTTCCTCAGGTGCTCATGGAACATTCTCCAAGATATATTATATGTAGGACCACAAATAAAGCCTTAGAAAATTAAGAAAATTGAAACAGTATCAGGTATACTTTCCGCCCACAGTGCTATGAATCTAGATAGGAAGTAAAAGGAAAAAAAGCCCGTCAATAATACAAACACGGGGAAGCTAAAGAAAACGCTGTTACATAACCAAGATTTCACTGCAGAAAACCAAGATGGGATCAAAAATACCTGGGAAAAAGTGACAGTGGAAATACGACCACCCAAAACTATGGGATGAAGCAAACGCAACTGTAAAAGGAGAGCTGTGCGAAAAAAGAAGCCAAAGGGAAATCTCTCCCAGCAGCCGCAGGAAGAGTGGGTGAAATCTGCACATTCAACGTGAAGTACCCCGCATCTGTGGAACACCTGAATACACAAAGAATCAGCCCAAAATTGACGAGGTGGACTTTGTGAGCAAAGATATATTATTCTTTCCAGTTTTTCACTTTTTGAGACTGTGGAGGTGTATGCTGCTGTTTGCGATTTTGTCTGTATAGCTTAGCTTTAACCATTTGTGCTAGAGTTCTGTGTGGCTTTTTTTTTTTTTTTACTTTTTAAAATTTTCTCGTAATAAATAATTTTTATTTTAATCACTTCATTTTATTTGATTTTACTTTATTTTGTTTTATTTTATCCTCATTCTTTGTTTCCTTCTCTTTCTTCTCCCACTTATTCTGAGCTGTGAGGATGAAAGTCTCTAGGTGCTCTAACCAGGAGTCAGTGCTCTGCATCTGAGGTGGGAAAACCAAGTTCAGGACACTGGTCCACAGGCGACCTGACAGCTCTACATAATATCAAATGGAGAAAATCTCCCAGAGATTTCCTTCTCACGTCCAAGACCCACATTCACTCAGTGACCAGAAGTCTACAGTGCTGGACACCGTATGCCAAACAATGAGCAAGACAGAAAGAGCCCCATCCGTTATCAGAGAGGACGCCTTAAATCATAATAAGGACAGAGGCACCAAAATACACACCACCAGACGTGGAGGTGCCCACCAGAAAGTAAAGATCCAGCCTCATCTTCCAGAACACAAGCACACCTCCCCTCAACAAAGAAACATGCAGAACCCACTGAACAAACCTTAGCCGCTGGGGACAGACACCAAAAACCACAATAACGACGGGCATGACGCCTGTGAAAAGGAACCCCAATCCCAGTAAGTTAAGCAAAATGAGGAGATCAAAAAACACACGTCGACGAAGCAGCAAGGTCAAAACGCACCAGACCTAACAAATGAAGAGGAAATAGGCAGTCCACCCGAAAAAGAATTCAGAATAATGATAGGAAAGACGATTCAGCATGGTAGAAATAGGAGAGAGAAAATACAAGAAACGTTTCACAAGGGTCGACTAGAACTGAAGAGCAAACAAACAATGATGAAGAACACAATACATGAAAATAATTATTCTCTAGCATGGATCACTAGCACAATAACTGAGGCAGAAGAACGGTTAAGTGTCCTGGAAGATAAAATAGTTCAAATAAATACTGGGGATCAAAATAAAGAACAAAGAAAGAAAGGAACGGAGGACCGTCTCAGCGACCCTTGGGACAACCTTAAATGCACCAACATTCGAATTATATGGGTCTCAGAAGAAGAAGAGAAATAGAAAAGGTGTGAGAATATATTTGAAGAGATTATAGTTGAAAACATCCCTAGTATGGGAAAGGAAACAGTTAATCAAGTCAAGGAAGCACAGAGAGTCCCATACAGGATAAATCCAAGGAGAAACACGCCAAGACACATGTTCATCAAACTATTAGAAACTAAATACATAGAAAGCATGTAAAAAGCAGCATGGGAAAAACAGCATATACCATACAAGGGAATCCACGTAAGTTAACAGCCGACCTTTCAGCAGAAATTCTGCAAGAGAGAAGGGAGTGCCAGTATACGTATTTCAAGAGATGAAAGGAAAAAATCTACAACCAGTGTTACTGTTCTCAGCAAGAATCTCATTGAGATTGGACGGAGAAACCAAAAACTTTACAGAAAAAGACACGGAAAAAGAATTCAGCACCAACAACAGCTTTATAACAAAGGATAAAGGAACTTCTCTAGGCAGGAATCACAAAGAAAAGAAAAGACCTCCTAGAACAAACCAAAAACAATTAACAAAACGCTAAGAGGAACATCCATATTAATAATAACGTTACATGTAAATGGATACATGGCTCCAACTACAACAGATAGACTCCCTGAAGGGATACAACATCAAGACCATTATATGTGCTGCCTAGAAGAAACCCACTTTACACCTAGGGAGATATACAGACTGAAAATGAGGAGATGGCAAGAGACATTCCATGCAAATGGAAATCAAAGGAAACCTGGAGTTACAATTCTCATATCAGACGAAATAGACTTTAAGATAAACACTGTTACAAGAAACAAACAAGGACACTACATACTGATCAAGGGATAAAACCAAGGAGAGGATATGACAAATGCGAATACTTATGAACACAACCGAGGATCACTTCACTACATAACATGTATCCTAACAGCCATAAAGGGGAACTTGATAGTACCACCAAAAGAGTAGGGGACATTACCACCCCAATTCCACCAATGGACAGATCATCCAAAATGAAAAAATATCAGGAAACATAAGTTTTAAATGACACATTGAACAGGAGGGACTTCATTCATATGTATACCACATTCTATTGCAAAACGACAGAAAACACTCTTTCCTCAGGTGCTCATGGAACATTCTCCAAGATATATTATATGTAGGACCACAAATAAAGCCTTAGAAAATTAAGAAAATTGAAACAGTATCAGGTATACTTTCCGCCCACAGTGCTATGAATCTAGATAGGAAGTAAAAGGAAAAAAAGCCCGTCAATAATACAAACAAGGGGAAGCTAAAGAAAACGCTGTTACATAACCAAGATTTCACTGCAGAAAACCAAGATGGGATCAAAAATACCTGGGAAAAAGTGACAGTGGAAATACGACCACCCAAAACTATGGGATGAAGCAAACGCAACTGTAAAAGGAGAGCTGTGCGAAAAAAGAAGCCAAAGGGAAATCTCTCCCAGCAGCCGCAGGAAGAGTGGGTGAAATCTGCACATTCAACGTGAAATACCCCGCATCTGTGGAACACCTGAATACACAAAGAATCAGCCCAAAATTGACGAGGTGGACTTTGTGAGCAAAGATATATTATTCTTTCCAGTTTTTCACTTTTTGAAACTGTGGAGGTGTATGCTGCTGTTTGCGATTTTGTCTGTATAGCTTAGCTTTAACCATTTGTGCTAGAGTTCTGTGTGGCTTTTTTTTTTTTTTTACTTGTTAAAATTTTCTCGTAATAAATATTTTTTATTTTAATCACTTCATTTTATTTGATTTTACTTTATTTTGTTTTATTTTATCCTCATTCTTTGTTTCCTTCTCTTTCTTCTCCCACTTATTCTGAGCTGTGAGGATGAAAGTCTCTAGGTGCTCTAACCAGGAGTCAGTGCTCTGCATCTGAGGTGGGAAAACCAACTTCAGGACACTGGTCCACAGGCGACCTGACAGCTCTACATAATATCAAATGGAGAAAATCTCCCAGAGATTTCCTTCTCACGTCCAAGACCCACATTCACTCAGTGACCAGAAGTCTACAGTGCTGGACACCGTATGCCAAACAATGAGCAAGACAGAAAGAGCCCCATCCGTTATCAGAGAGGACGCCTTAAATCATAATAAGGACAGAGGCACCAAAATACACACCACCAGACGTGGAGGTGCTCACCAGAAAGTAAAGATCCAGCCTCATCTTCCAGAACACAAGCACACCTCCCCTCAACAAAGAAACATGCAGAACCCACTGAACAAACCTTAGCCGCTGGGGACAGACACCAAAAACCACAATAACGACGGGCATGACGCCTGTGAAAAGGAACCCCAAGCCCAGTAAGTTAAGCAAAATGAGGAGATCAAAAAACACACGTCGACGAAGCAGCAAGGTCAAAACGCACCAGACCTAACAAATGAAGAGGAAATAGGCAGTCCACCCGAAAAAGAATTCAGAATAATGATAGGAAAGACGATTCAACATCGTAGAAATAGGAGAGAGAAAATACAAGAAACGTTTCACAAGGGTGGACAAGAACTGAAGAGCAAACAAACAATGATGAAGAACACAATACATGAAAATAATTATTCTCTAGCATGGATCACTAGCACAATAACTGAGGCAGAAGAACGGTTAAGTGGCCTGGAAGATAAAATAGTTCCAATAAATACTGCGGATCAAAATAAAGAACAAAGAAAGAAAGGAACGGAGGACCGTCTCAGCGACCCTTGGGACAACCTTAAATGCACCAACATTCGAATTATATGGGTCTCAGAAGAAGAAGAGAAATAGAAAAGGCGTGAGAATATATTTGAAGAGATTATAGTTGAAAACATCCCTAGTATGGGAAAGGAAACAGTTAATCAAGTCAAGGAAGCACAGAGAGTCCCATACAGGATAAATCCAAGGAGAAACACGCCAAGACACATGTTCATCAAACTATTAGAAACGAAATACATAGAAAGCATGTAAAAAGCAGCATGGGAAAAACAGCATATACCATACAAGGGAATCCACGTAAGTTAACAGCTGACCTTTCAGCAGAAATTCTGCAAGAGAGAAGGGAGTGCCAGTATACGTATTTCAAGAGATGAAAGGAAAAAACCTACAACCAATGTTACTGTTCTCAGCAAGAATCTCATTGAGATTGGACGGAGAAACCAAAAACTTTACAGAAAAAGACACGGAAAAAGAATTCAGCACCAACAACAGCTTTATAACAAAGGATAAAGGAACTTCTCTAGGCAGGAATCACAAAGAAAAGAAAAGACCTCCTAGAACAAACCAAAAACAATTAACAAAACGGTAAGAGGAACATCCATATTAATAATAACGTTACATGTAAATGGATACATGGCTCCAACTACAACAGATAGACTCCCTGAAGGGATACAACATCAAGACCATTATATGTGCTGCCTAGAAGAGACCCACTTTACACCTAGGGAGATATACAGACTGAAAATGAGGAGATGGCAAGAGACATTCCATGCAAATGGAAATCAAAGGAAACCTAGAGTTACAATTCTCATATCAGACGAAATAGACTTTAAGATAAACACTGTTACAAGAAACAAACAAGGACACTACATACTGATAAAGGGATCAAACCAAGGAGAGGATATGACAAATGCGAATACTTATGAACACAACCGAGGATCACTTCACTACATAACATGTATCCTAACAGCCATAAAGGGGAACTTGATAGTACCACCAAAAGAGTAGGGGACATTACCACCCCAATTCCACCAATGGACAGATCATCCAAAATGAAAAAAAATCAGGAAACATAAGTTTTAAATGACACATTGAACAGGAGGGACTTCATTCATATGTATACCACATTCTATTGCAAAACAACAGAAAACACTCTTTCCTCAGGTGCTCATGGAACATTCTCCAAGATATATTATATGTAGGACCACAAATAAAGCCTTAGAAAATTAAGAAAATTGAAACAGTATCAGGTATACTTTCCGCCCACAGTGCTATGAATCTAGATAGGAAGTAAAAGGAAAAAAAGCCCGTCAATAATACAAACACGGGGAAGCTAAAGAAAACGCTGTTACATAACCAAGATTTCACTGCAGAAAACCAAGATGGGATCAAAAATACCTGGGAAAAAGTGACAGTGGAAATACGACCACCCAAAACTATGGGATGAAGCAAACGCAACTGTAAAAGGAGAGCTGTGCGAAAAAAGAAGCCAAAGGGAAATCTCTCCCAGCAGCCGCAGGAAGAGTGGGTGAAATCTGCACATTCAACGTGAAGTACCCCGCATCTGTGGAACACCTGAATACACAAAGAATCAGCCCAAAATTGACGAGGTGGACTTTGTGAGCAAAGATATATTATTCTTTCCAGTTTTTCACTTTTTGAGACTGTGGAGGTGTATGCTGCTGTTTGCGATTTTGTCTGTATAGCTTAGCTTTAACCATTTGTGCTAGAGTTCTGTGTGGCTTTTTTTTTTTTTTTACTTTTTAAAATTTTCTCGTAATAAATAATTTTTATTTTAATCACTTCATTTTATTTGATTTTACTTTATTTTGTTTTATTTTATCCTCATTCTTTGTTTCCTTCTCTTTCTTCTCCCACTTATTCTGAGCTGTGAGGATGAAAGTCTCTAGGTGCTCTAACCAGGAGTCAGTGCTCTGCATCTGAGGTGGGAAAACCAAGTTCAGGACACTGGTCCACAGGCGACCTGACAGCTCTACATAATATCAAATGGAGAAAATCTCCCAGAGATTTCCTTCTCACGTCCAAGACCCACATTCACTCAGTGACCAGAAGTCTACAGTGCTGGACACCGTATGCCAAACAATGAGCAAGACAGAAAGAGCCCCATCCGTTATCAGAGAGGACGCCTTAAATCATAATAAGGACAGAGGCACCAAAATACACACCACCAGACGTGGAGGTGCCCACCAGAAAGTAAAGATCCAGCCTCATCTTCCAGAACACAAGCACACCTCCCCTCAACAAAGAAACATGCAGAACCCACTGAACAAACCTTAGCCGCTGGGGACAGACACCAAAAACCACAATAACGACGGGCATGACGCCTGTGAAAAGGAACCCCAATCCCAGTAAGTTAAGCAAAATGAGGAGATCAAAAAACACACGTCGACGAAGCAGCAAGGTCAAAACGCACCAGACCTAACAAATGAAGAGGAAATAGGCAGTCCACCCGAAAAAGAATTCAGAATAATGATAGGAAAGACGATTCAGCATCGTAGAAATAGGAGAGAGAAAATACAAGAAACGTTTCACAAGGGTCGACTAGAACTGAAGAGCAAACAAACAATGATGAAGAACACAATACATGAAAATAATTATTCTCTAGCATGGATCACTAGCACAATAACTGAGGCAGAAGAACGGTTAAGTGGCCTGGAAGATAAAATAGTTCCAATAAATACTGCGGATCAAAATAAAGAACAAAGAAAGAAAGGAACGGAGGACCGTCTCAGCGACCCTTGGGACAACCTTAAATGCACCAACATTCGAATTATATGGGTCTCAGAAGAAGAAGAGAAATAGAAAAGGCGTGAGAATATATTTGAAGAGATTATAGTTGAAAACATCCCTAGTATGGGAAAGGAAACAGTTAATCAAGTCAAGGAAGCACAGAGAGTCCCATACAGGATAAATCCAAGGAGAAACACGCCAAGACACATGTTCATCAAACTATTAGAAACGAAATACATAGAAAGCATGTAAAAAGCAGCATGGGAAAAACAGCGTATACCATACAAGGGAATCCACGTAAGTTAACAGCCGACCTTTCAGCAGAAATTCTGCAAGAGAGAAGGGAGTGCCAGTATACGTATTTCAAGAGATGAAAGGAAAAAACCTACAACCAGTGTTACTGTTCTCAGCAAGAATCTCATTGAGATTGGACGGAGAAACCAAAAACTTTACAGAAAAAGACACGGAAAAAGAATTCAGCACCAACAACAGCTTTATAACAAAATATAAAGGAACTTCTCTAGGCAGGAATCACAAAGAAAAGAAAAGACCTCCTCGAACAAACCAAAAACAAGTAACAAAACGGTAAGAGGAACATCCATATTAATAAGAACGTTACATGTAAATGGATACATGGCTCCAACTACAACAGATAGACTCCCTGAAGGGATACAACATCAAGACCATTATATGTGCTGCCTAGAAGAGACCCACTTTACACCTAGGGAGATATACAGACTGAAAATGAGGAGATGGCAAGAGACATTCCATGCAAATGGAAATCAAAGGAAACCTGGAGTTACAATTCTCATATCAGACGAAATAGCCTTTAAGATAAACACTGTTACAAGAAACAAACAAGGACACTACATACTGATAAAGGGATCAAACCAAGGAGAGGATATGACAAATGCGAATACTTATGAACACAACCGAGGATCACTTCACTACATAACATGTATCCTAACAGCCATAAAGGGGAACTTGATAGTACCACCAAAAGAGTAGGGGACATTACCACCCCAATTCCACCAATGGACAGATCATCCAAAATGAAAAAAAATCAGGAAACATAAGTTTTAAATGACACATTGAACAGGAGGGACTTCATTCATATGTATACCACATTCTATTGCAAAACAACAGAAAACACTCTTTCCTCAGGTGCTCATGGAACATTCTCCAAGATATATTATATGTAGGACCACAAATAAAGCCTTAGAAAATTAAGAAAATTGAAACAGTATCAGGGATACTTTCCGCCCACAGTGCTATGAATCTAGATAGGAAGTAAAAGGAAAAAAAGCCCGTCAATAATACAAACACGGGGAAGCTAAAGAAAACGCTGTTACATAACCAAGATTTCACTGCAGAAAACCAAGATGGGATCAAAAATACCTGGGAAAAAGTGACAGTGGAAATACGACCACCCAAAACTATGGGATGAAGCAAACGCAACTGTAAAAGGAGAGCTGTGCGAAAAAAGAAGCCAAAGGGAAATCTCTCCCAGCAGCCGCAGGAAGAGTGGGTGAAATCTGCACATTCAACGTGAAGTACCCCGCATCTGTGGAACACATGAATACACAAAGAATCAGCCCAAAATTGACGAGGTGGACTTTGTGAGCAAAGATATATTATTCTTTCCAGTTTTTCACTTTTTGAGACTGTGGAGGTGTATGCTGCTGTTTGCGATTTTGTCTGTATAGCTTAGCTTTAACCATTTGTGCTAGAGTTCTGTGTGGCTTTTTTTTTTTTTACTTTTTAAAATTTTCTCGTAATAAATATTTTTTATTTTAATCACTTCATTTTATTTGATTTTACTTTATTTTGTTTTATTTTATCCTCATTCTTTGTTTCCTTCTCTTTCTTCTCCCACTTACTCTGAGCTGTGAGAATGAAAGTCTCTAGGTGCTCTAACCAGGAGTCAGTGCTCTGCATCTGAGGTGGGAAAACCAACTTCAGGACACTGGTCCACAGGCGACCTGACAGCTCTACATAATATCAAATGGAGAAAATCTCCCAGAGATTTCCTTCTCACGTCCAAGACCCACATTCACTCAGTGACCAGAAGTCTACAGTGCTGGACACCGTATGCCAAACAATGAGCAAGACAGAAAGAGCCCCATCCGTTATCAGAGAGGACGCCTTAAATCATAATAAGGACAGAGGCACCAAAATACACACCACCAGACGTGGAGGTGCCCACCAGAAAGTAAAGATCCAGCCTCATCTTCCAGAACACAAGCACACCTCCCCTCAACAAAGAAACATGCAGAACCCACTGAACAAACCTTAGCCGCTGGGGACAGACACCAAAAACCACAATAACGACGGGCATGACGCCTGTGAAAAGGAACCCCAATCCCAGTAAGTTAAGCAAAATGAGGAGATCAAAAAACACACGTCGACGAAGCAGCAAGGTCAAAAGGCACCAGACCTAACAAATGAAGAGGAAATAGGCAGTCCACCCGAAAAAGAATTCAGAATAATGATAGGAAAGACGATTCAACATCGTAGAAATAGGAGAGAGAAAATACAAGAAACGTTTCACAAGGGTCGACAAGAACTGAAGAGCAAACAAACAATGATGAAGAACACAATACATGAAAATAATTATTCTCTAGCATGGATCACTAGCACAGTAACTGAGGCAGAAGAACGGTTAAGTGTCCTGGAAGATAAAATAGTTCAAATAAATACTGCGGATCAAAATAAAGAACAAAGAAAGAAAGGAACGGAGGACCGTCTCAGCGACCCTTGGGACAACATTAAATGCACCATCATTCGAATTATATGGGTCTCAGAAGAGGAAGAGAAATAGAAAAGGCGTGAGAATATATTTGAAGAGATTATAGTTGAAAACATCCCTAGTATGGGAAAGGAAACAGTTAATCAATTCAAGGAAGCACAGAGAGTCCCATACAGGATAAATCCAAGGAGAAACACGCCAAGACACATGTTCATCAAACTATTAGAAACGAAATACATAGAAAGCATGTAAAAAGCAGCATGGGAAAAACAGCATATACCATACAAGGGAATCCACGTAAGTTAACAGCCGACCTTTCAGCAGAAATTCTGCAAGAGAGAAGGGAGTGCCAGTATACGTATTTCAAGAGATGAAAGGAAAAAACCTACAACCAATGTTACTGTTCTCAGCAAGAATCTCATTGAGATTGGACGGAGAAACCAAAAACTTTACAGAAAAAGACACGGAAAAAGAATTCAGCACCAACAACAGCTTTATAACAAAGGATAAAGGAACTTCTCTAGGCAGGAATCACAAAGAAAAGAAAAGACCTCCTAGAACAAACCAAAAACAATTAACAAAACGGTAAGAAGAACATCCATATTAATAATAACGTTACATGTAAATGGATACATGGCTCCAATTACAACAGATAGACTCCCTGAAGGGATACAACATCAAGACCATTATATGTGCTGCCTAGAAGAGACCCACTTTACACCTAGGGAGATATACAGACTGAAAATGAGGAGATGGCAAGAGACATTCCATGCAAATGGAAATCAAAGGAAACCTGGAGTTACAATTCTCATATCAGACGAAATAGACTTTAAGATAAACACTGTTACAAGAAACAAACAAGGACACTACATACTGATAAAGGGATCAAACCAAGGAGAGGATATGACAAATGCGAATACTTATGAACACAACCGAGGATCACTTCACTACATAACATGTATCCTAACAGCCATAAAGGGGAACTTGATAGTACCACCAAAAGAGTAGGGGACATTACCACCCCAATTCCACCAATGGACAGATCATCCAAAATGAAAAAAAATCAGGAAACATAAGTTTTAAATGACACATTGAACAGGAGGGACTTCATTCATATGTATACCACATTCTATTGCAAAACGACAGAAAACACTCTTTCCTCAGGTGCTCATGGAACATTCTCCAAGATATATTATATGTAGGACCACAAATAAAGCCTTAGAAAATTAAGAAAATTGAAACAGTATCAGGTATACTTTCCGCCCACAGTGCTATGAATCTAGATAGGAAGTAAAAGGAAAAAAAGCCCGTCAATAATACAAACACGGGGAAGCTAAAGAAAACGCTGTTACATAACCAAGATTTCACTGCAGAAAACCAAGATGGGATCAAAAATACCTGGGAAAAAGTGACAGTGGAAATACGACCACCCAAAACTATGGGATGAAGCAAACGCAACTGTAAAAGGAGAGCTGTGCGAAAAAAGAAGCCAAAGGGAAATCTCTCCCAGCAGCCTCAGGAAGAGTGGGTGAAATCTGCACATTCAACGTGAAGTACCCCGAATCTGTGGAACACCTGAATACACAAAGAATCAGCCCAAAATTGACGAGGTGGACTTTGTGAGCAAAGATATATTATTCTTTCCAGTTTTTCACTTTTTGAGACTGTGGAGGTGTATGCTGCTGTTTGCGATTTTGTCTGTATAGCTTAGCTTTAACCATTTGTGCTAGAGTTCTGTGTGGCTTTTTTTTTTTTTACTTTTTAAAATTTTCTCGTAATAAATATTTTTTATTTTAATCACTTCATTTTATTTGATTTTACTTTATTTTGTTTTATTTTATCCTCATTCTTTGTTTCCTTCTCTTTCTTCTCCCACTTACTCTGAGCTGTGAGAATGAAAGTCTCTAGGTGCTCTAACCAGGAGTCAGTGCTCTGCATCTGAGGTGGGAAAACCAACTTCAGGACACTGGTCCACAGGCGACCTGACAGCTCTACATAATATCAAATGGAGAAAATCTCCCAGAGATTTCCTTCTCACGTCCAAGACCCACATTCACTCAGTGACCAGAAGTCTACAGTGCTGGACACCGTATGCCAAACAATGAGCAAGACAGAAAGAGCCCCATCCGTTATCAGAGAGGACGCCTTAAATCATAATAAGGACAGAGGCACCAAAATACACACCACCAGACGTGGAGGTGCCCACCAGAAAGTAAAGATCCAGCCTCATCTTCCAGAACACAAGCACACCTCCCCTCAACAAAGAAACATGCAGAACCCACTGAACAAACCTTAGCCGCTGGGGACAGACACCAAAAACCACAATAACGATGGGCATGACGCCTGTGAAAAGGAACCCCAATCCCAGTAAGTTAAGCAAAATGAGGAGATCAAAAAACACACGTCGACGAAGCAGCAAGGTCAAAAGGCACCAGACCTAACAAATGAAGAGGAAATAGGCAGTCCACCCGAAAAAGAATTCAGAATAATGATAGGAAAGACGATTCAACATCGTAGAAATAGGAGAGAGAAAATATAAGAAACGTTTCACAAGGGTCGACAAGAACTGAAGAGCAAACAAACAATGATGAAGAACACAATACATGAAAATAATTATTCTCTAGCATGGATCACTAGCACAGTAACTGAGGCAGAAGAACGGTTAAGTGTCCTGGAACATAAAATAGTTCAAATAAATACTGCGGATCAAAATAAAGAACAAAGAAAGAAAGGAACGGAGGACCGTCTCAGCGACCCTTGGGACAACATTAAATGCACCATCATTCGAATTATATGGGTCTCAGAAGAGGAAGAGAAATAGAAAAGGCGTGAGAATATATTTGAAGAGATTATAGTTGAAAACATCCCTAGTATGGGAAAGGAAACAGTTAATCAATTCAAGGAAGCACAGAGAGTCCCATACAGGATAAATCCAAGGAGAAACACGCCAAGACACATGTTCATCAAACTATTAGAAACGAAATACATAGAAAGCATGTAAAAAGCAGCATGGGAAAAACAGCATATACCATACAAGGGAATCCACGTAAGTTAACAGCCGACCTTTCAGCAGAAATTCTGCAAGAGAGAAGGGAGTGCCAGTATACGTATTTCAAGAGATGAAAGGAAAAAACCTACAACCAATGTTACTGTTCTCAGCAAGAATCTCATTGAGATTGGACGGAGAAACCAAAAACTTTACAGAAAAAGACACGGAAAAAGAATTCAGCACCAACAACAGCTTTATAACAAAGGATAAAGGAACTTCTCTAGGCAGGAATCACAAAGAAAAGAAAAGACCTCCTAGAACAAACCAAAAACAATTAACAAAACGGTAAGAAGAACATCCATATTAATAATAACGTTACATGTAAATGGATACATGGCTCCAACTACAACAGATAGACTCCCTGAAGGGATACAACATCAAGACCATTATATGTGCTGCCTAGAAGAGACCCACTTTACACCTAGGGAGATATACAGACTGAAAATGAGGAGATGGCAAGAGACATTCCATGCAAATGGAAATCAAAGGAAACCTGGAGTTACAATTCTCATATCAGACGAAATAGACTTTAAGATAAACACTGTTACAAGAAACAAACAAGGACACTACATACTGATAAAGGGATCAAACCAAGGAGAGGATATGACAAATGCGAATACTTATGAACACAACCGAGGATCACTTCACTACATAACATGTATCCTAACAGCCATAAAGGGGAACTTGATAGTACCACCAAAAGAGTAGGGGACATTACCACCCCAATTCCACCAATGGACAGATCATCCAAAATGAAAAAAAATCAGGAAACATAAGTTTTAAATGACACATTGAACAGGAGGGACTTCATTCATATGTATACCACATTCTATTGCAAAACGACAGAAAACATTCTTTCCTCAGGTGCTCATGGAACATTCTCCAAGATATATTATATGTAGGACCACAAATAAAGCCTTAGAAAATTAAGAAAATTGAAACAGTATCAGGTATACTTTCCGCCCACAGTGCTATGAATCTAGATAGGAAGTAAAAGGAAAAAAAGCCCGTCAATAATACAAACACGGGGAAGCTAAAGAAAACGCTGTTACATAACCAAGATTTCACTGCAGAAAACCAAGATGGGATCAAAAATACCTGGGAAAAAGTGACAGTGGAAATACGACCACCCAAAACTATGGGATGAAGCAAACGCAACTGTAAAAGGAGAGCTGTGCGAAAAAAGAAGCCAAAGGGAAATCTCTCCCAGCAGCCTCAGGAAGAGTGGGTGAAATCTGCACATTCAACGTGAAGTACCCCGAATCTGTGGAACACCTGAATACACAAAGAATCAGCCCAAAATTGACGAGGTGGACTTTGTGAGCAAAGATATATTATTCTTTCCAGTTTTTCACTTTTTGAGACTGTGGAGGTGTATGCTGCTGTTTGCGATTTTGTCTGTATAGCTTAGCTTTAACCATTTGTGCTAGAGTTCTGTGTGGCTTTTTTTTTTTTTTACTTTTTAAAATTTTCTCGTAATAAATATTTTTTATTTTAATCACTTCATTTTATTTGATTTTACTTTATTTTGTTTTATTTTATCCTCATTCTTTGTTTCCTTCTCTTTCTTCTCCCAATTATTCTGAGCTGTGAGGATGAAAGTCTCTAGGTGCTCTAACCAGGAGTCAGTGCTCTGCATCTGAGGTGGGAAAACCAAGTTCAGGACACTGGTCCACAGGCGACCTTACAGCTCTACATAATATCAAATGGAGAAAATCTCCCAGAGATTTCCTTCTCACGTCCAAGACCC
Source organism: Balaenoptera physalus (assembly GCF_965194825.1). NCBI lineage: Eukaryota > Metazoa > Chordata > Mammalia > Artiodactyla > Balaenopteridae > Balaenoptera > Balaenoptera physalus. The sequence goes on along the minus strand of NC_138904.1, from coordinate 18,923,031 downwards.
ACATTCACTCAGTGACCAGAAGTCTACAGTGCTGGACACCGTATGCCAAACAATGAGCAAGACAGAAAGAGCCCCATCCGTTATCAGAGAGGACGCCTTAAATCATAATAAGGACAGAGGCACCAAAATACACACCACCAGACGTGGAGGTGCCCACCAGAAAGTAAAGATCCAGCCTCATCTTCCAGAACACAAGCACACCTCCCCTCAACAAAGAAACATGCAGAACCCACTGAACAAACCTTAGCCGCTGGGGACAGACACCAAAAACCACAATAACGACGGGCATGACGCCTGTGAAAAGGAACCCCAAGCCCAGTAAGTTAAGCAAAATGAGGAGATCAAAAAACACACGTCGACGAAGCAGCAAGGTCAAAACGCACCAGACCTAACAAATGAAGAGGAAATAGGCAGTCCACCCGAAAAAGAATTCAGAATAATGATAGGAAAGACGATTCAACATCGTAGAAATAGGAGAGAGAAAATACAAGAAACGTTTCACAAGGGTCGACAAGAACTGAAGAGCAAACAAACAATGATGAAGAACACAATACATGAAAATAATTATTCTCTAGCATGGATCACTAGCACAATAACTGAGGCAGAAGAACGGTTAAGTGGCCTGGAAAATAAAATAGTTCCAATAAATACTGCGGATCAAAATAAAGAACAAAGAAAGAAAGGAACGGAGGACCGTCTCAGCGACCCTTGGGACAACCTTAAATGCACCAACATTCGAATTATATGGGTCTCAGAAGAAGAAGAGAAATAGAAAAGGCGTGAGAATATATATGAAGAGATTATAGTTGAAAACATCCCTAGTATGGGAAAGGAAACAGTTAATCAAGTCAAGGAAGCACAGAGAGTCCCATACAGGATAAATCCAAGGAGAAACACGCCAAGACACATGTTCATCAAACTATTAGAAACGAAATACATAGAAAGCATGTAAAAAGCAGCATGGGAAAAACAGCATATACCATACAAGGGAATCCACGTAAGTTAACAGCTGACCTTTCAGCAGAAATTCTGCAAGAGAGAAGGGAGTGCCAGTATACGTATTTCAAGAGATGAAAGGAAAAAACCTACAACCAATGTTACTGTTCTCAGCAAGAATCTCATTGAGATTGGACGGAGAAACCAAAAACTTTACAGAAAAAGACACGGAAAAAGAATTCAGCACCAACAACAGCTTTATAACAAAGGATAAAGGAACTTCTCTAGGCAGGAATCACAAAGAAAAGAAAAGACCTCCTAGAACAAACCAAAAACAATTAACAAAACGGTAAGAGGAACATCCATATTAATAATAACGTTACATGTAAATGGATACATGGCTCCAACTACAACAGATAGACTCCCTGAAGGGATACAACATCAAGACCATTATATGTGCTGCCTAGAAGAGACCCACTTTACACCTAGGGAGATATACAGACTGAAAATGAGGAGATGGCAAGAGACATTCCATGCAAATGGAAATCAAAGGAAACCTAGAGTTACAATTCTCATATCAGACGAAATAGACTTTAAGATAAACACTGTTACAAGAAACAAACAAGGACACTACATACTGATAAAGGGATCAAACCAAGGAGAGGATATGACAAATGCGAATACTTATGAACACAACCGAGGATCACTTCACTACATAACATGTATCCTAACAGCCATAAAGGGGAACTTGATAGTACCACCAAAAGAGTAGGGGACATTACCACCCCAATTCCACCAATGGACAGATCATCCAAAATGAAAAAAAATCAGGAAACATAAGTTTTAAATGACACATTGAACAGGAGGGACTTCATTCATATGTATACCACATTCTATTGCAAAACAACAGAAAACACTCTTTCCTCAGGTGCTCATGGAACATTCTCCAAGATATATTATATGTAGGACCACAAATAAAGCCTTAGAAAATTAAGAAAATTGAAACAGTATCAGGTATACTTTCCGCCCACAGTGCTATGAATCTAGATAGGAAGTAAAAGGAAAAAAAGCCCGTCAATAATACAAACACGGGGAAGCTAAAGAAAACGCTGTTACATAACCAAGATTTCACTGCAGAAAACCAAGATGGGATCAAAAATACCTGGGAAAAAGTGACAGTGGAAATACGACCACCCAAAACTATGGGATGAAGCAAACGCAACTGTAAAAGGAGAGCTGTGCGAAAAAAGAAGCCAAAGGGAAATCTCTCCCAGCAGCCGCAGGAAGAGTGGGTGAAATCTGCACATTCAACGTGAAGTACCCCGCATCTGTGGAACACCTGAATACACAAAGAATCAGCCCAAAATTGACGAGGTGGACTTTGTGAGCAAAGATATATTATTCTTTCCAGTTTTTCACTTTTTGAGACTGTGGAGGTGTATGCTGCTGTTTGCGATTTTGTCTGTATAGCTTAGCTTTAACCATTTGTGCTAGAGTTCTGTGTGGCTTTTTTTTTTTTTTTACTTTTTAAAATTTTCTCGTAATAAATAATTTGTATTTTAATCACTTCATTTTATTTGATTTTACTTTATTTTGTTTTATTTTATCCTCATTCTTTGTTTCCTTCTCTTTCTTCTCCCACTTATTCTGAGCTGTGAGGATGAAAGTCTCTAGGTGCTCTAACCAGGAGTCAGTGCTCTGCATCTGAGGTGGGAAAACCAAGTTCAGGACACTGGTCCACAGGCGACCTGACAGCTCTACATAATATCAAATGGAGAAAATCTCCCAGAGATTTCCTTCTCACGTCCAAGACCCACATTCACTCAGTGACCAGAAGTCTACAGTGCTGGACACCGTATGCCAAACAATGAGCAAGACAGAAAGAGCCCCATCCGTTATCAGAGAGGACGCCTTAAATCATAATAAGGACAGAGGCACGAAAATACACACCACCAGACGTGGAGGTGCCCACCAGAAAGTAAAGATCCAGCCTCATCTTCCAGAACACAAGCACACCTCCCCTCAACAAAGAAACATGCAGAACCCACTGAACAAACCTTAGCCGCTGGGGACAGACACCAAAAACCACAATAACGACGGGCATGACGCCTGTGAAAAGGAACCCCAATCCCAGTAAGTTAAGCAAAATGAGGAGATCAAAAAACACACGTCGACGAAGCAGCAAGGTCAAAACGCACCAGACCTAACAAATGAAGAGGAAATAGGCAGTCCACCCGAAAAAGAATTCAGAATAATGATAGGAAAGACGATTCAACATCGTAGAAATAGGAGAGAGAAAATATAAGAAACGTTTCACAAGGGTCGACAAGAACTGAAGAGCAAACAAACAATGATGAAGAACACAATACATGAAAATAATTATTCTCTAGCATGGATCACTAGCACAGTAACTGAGGCAGAAGAACGGTTAAGTGTCCTGGAAGATAAAATAGTTCAAATAAATACTGCGGATCAAAATAAAGAACAAAGAAAGAAAGGAACGGAGGACCGTCTCAGCGACCCTTGGGACAACATTAAATGCACCATCATTCGAATTATATGGGTCTCAGAAGAGGAAGAGAAATAGAAAAGGCGTGAGAATATATTTGAAGAGATTATAGTTGAAAACATCCCTAGTATGGGAAAGGAAACAGTTAATCAATTCAAGGAAGCACAGAGAGTCCCATACAGGATAAATCCAAGGAGAAACACGCCAAGACACATGTTCATCAAACTATTAGAAACGAAATACATAGAAAGCATGTAAAAAGCAGCATGGGAAAAACAGCATATACCATACAAGGGAATCCACGTAAGTTAACAGCCGACCTTTCAGCAGAAATTCTGCAAGAGAGAAGGGAGTGCCAGTATACGTATTTCAAGAGATGAAAGGAAAAAACCTACAACCAATGTTACTGTTCTCAGCAAGAATCTCATTGAGATTGGACGGAGAAACCAAAAACTTTACAGAAAAAGACACGGAAAAAGAATTCAGCACCAACAACAGCTTTATAACAAAGGATAAAGGAACTTCTCTAGGCAGGAATCACAAAGAAAAGAAAAGACCTCCTAGAACAAACCAAAAACAATTAACAAAACGGTAAGAAGAACATCCATATTAATAATAACGTTACATGTAAATGGATACATGGCTCCAACTACAACAGATAGACTCCCTGAAGGGATACAACATCAAGACCATTATATGTGCTGCCTAGAAGAGACCCACTTTACACCTAGGGAGATATACAGACTGAAAATGAGGAGATGGCAAGAGACATTCCATGCAAATGGAAATCAAAGGAAACCTGGAGTTACAATTCTCATATCAGACGAAATAGACTTTAAGATAAACACTGTTACAAGAAACAAACAAGGACACTACATACTGATAAAGGGATCAAACCAAGGAGAGGATATGACAAATGCGAATACTTATGAACACAACCGAGGATCACTTCACTACATAACATGTATCCTAACAGCCATAAAGGGGAACTTGATAGTACCACCAAAAGAGTAGGGGACATTACCACCCCAATTCCACCAATGGACAGATCATCCAAAATGAAAAAAAATCAGGAAACATAAGTTTTAAATGACACATTGAACAGGAGGGACTTCATTCATATGTATACCACATTCTATTGCAAAACGACAGAAAACACTCTTTCCTCAGGTGCTCATGGAACATTCTCCAAGATATATTATATGTAGGACCACAAATAAAGCCTTAGAAAATTAAGAAAATTGAAACAGTATCAGGTATACTTTCCGCCCACAGTGCTATGAATCTAGATAGGAAGTAAAAGGAAAAAAAGCCCGTCAATAATACAAACACGGGGAAGCTAAAGAAAACGCTGTTACATAACCAAGATTTCACTGCAGAAAACCAAGATGGGATCAAAAATACCTGGGAAAAAGTGACAGTGGAAATACGACCACCCAAAACTATGGGATGAAGCAAACGCAACTGTAAAAGGAGAGCTGTGCGAAAAAAGAAGCCAAAGGGAAATCTCTCCCAGCAGCCGCAGGAAGAGTGGGTGAAATCTGCACATTCAACGTGAAGTACCCCGCATCTGTGGAACACCTGAATACACAAAGAATCAGCCCAAAATTGACGAGGTGGACTTTGTGAGCAAAGATATATTATTCTTTCCAGTTTTTCACTTTTTGAGACTGTGGAGGTGTATGCTGCTGTTTGCGATTTTGTCTGTATAGCTTAGCTTTAACCATTTGTGCTAGAGTTCTGTGTGGCTTTTTTTTTTTTTTTACTTTTTAAAATTTTCTCGTAATAAATAATTTGTATTTTAATCACTTCATTTTATTTGATTTTACTTTATTTTGTTTTATTTTATCCTCATTCTTTGTTTCCTTCTCTTTCTTCTCCCACTTATTCTGAGCTGTGAGGATGAAAGTCTCTAGGTGCTCTAACCAGGAGTCAGTGCTCTGCATCTGAGGTGGGAAAACCAAGTTCAGGACACTGGTCCACAGGCGACCTGACAGCTCTACATAATATCAAATGGAGAAAATCTCCCAGAGATTTCCTTCTCACGTCCAAGACCCACATTCACTCAGTGACCAGAAGTCTACAGTGCTGGACACCGTATGCCAAACAATGAGCAAGACAGAAAGAGCCCCATCCGTTATCAGAGAGGACGCCTTAAATCATAATAAGGACAGAGGCACGAAAATACACACCACCAGACGTGGAGGTGCCCACCAGAAAGTAAAGATCCAGCCTCATCTTCCAGAACACAAGCACACCTCCCCTCAACAAAGAAACATGCAGAACCCACTGAACAAACCTTAGCCGCTGGGGACAGACACCAAAAACCACAATAACGACGGGCATGACGCCTGTGAAAAGGAACCCCAATCCCAGTAAGTTAAGCAAAATGAGGAGATCAAAAAACACACGTCGACGAAGCAGCAAGGTCAAAACGCACCAGACCTAACAAATGAAGAGGAAATAGGCAGTCCACCCGAAAAAGAATTCAGAATAATGATAGGAAAGACGATTCAACATCGTAGAAATAGGAGAGAGAAAATATAAGAAACGTTTCACAAGGGTCGACAAGAACTGAAGAGCAAACAAACAATGATGAAGAACACAATACATGAAAATAATTATTCTCTAGCATGGATCACTAGCACAGTAACTGAGGCAGAAGAACGGTTAAGTGTCCTGGAAGATAAAATAGTTCAAATAAATACTGCGGATCAAAATAAAGAACAAAGAAAGAAAGGAACGGAGGACCGTCTCAGCGACCCTTGGGACAACATTAAATGCACCATCATTCGAATTATATGGGTCTCAGAAGAGGAAGAGAAATAGAAAAGGCGTGAGAATATATTTGAAGAGATTATAGTTGAAAACATCCCTAGTATGGGAAAGGAAACAGTTAATCAATTCAAGGAAGCACAGAGAGTCCCATACAGGATAAATCCAAGGAGAAACACGCCAAGACACATGTTCATCAAACTATTAGAAACGAAATACATAGAAAGCATGTAAAAAGCAGCATGGGAAAAACAGCATATACCATACAAGGGAATCCACGTAAGTTAACAGCCGACCTTTCAGCAGAAATTCTGCAAGAGAGAAGGGAGTGCCAGTATACGTATTTCAAGAGATGAAAGGAAAAAACCTACAACCAATGTTACTGTTCTCAGCAAGAATCTCATTGAGATTGGACGGAGAAACCAAAAACTTTACAGAAAAAGACACGGAAAAAGAATTCAGCACCAACAACAGCTTTATAACAAAGGATAAAGGAACTTCTCTAGGCAGGAATCACAAAGAAAAGAAAAGACCTCCTAGAACAAACCAAAAACAATTAACAAAACGGTAAGAAGAACATCCATATTAATAATAACGTTACATGTAAATGGATACATGGCTCCAACTACAACAGATAGACTCCCTGAAGGGATACAACATCAAGACCATTATATGTGCTGCCTAGAAGAGACCCACTTTACACCTAGGGAGATATACAGACTGAAAATGAGGAGATGGCAAGAGACATTCCATGCAAATGGAAATCAAAGGAAACCTGGAGTTACAATTCTCATATCAGACGAAATAGACTTTAAGATAAACACTGTTACAAGAAACAAACAAGGACACTACATACTGATAAAGGGATCAAACCAAGGAGAGGATATGACAAATGCGAATACTTATGAACACAACCGAGGATCACTTCACTACATAACATGTATCCTAACAGCCATAAAGGGGAACTTGATAGTACCACCAAAAGAGTAGGGGACATTACCACCCCAATTCCACCAATGGACAGATCATCCAAAATGAAAAAAAATCAGGAAACATAAGTTTTAAATGACACATTGAACAGGAGGGACTTCATTCATATGTATACCACATTCTATTGCAAAACGACAGAAAACACTCTTTCCTCAGGTGCTCATGGAACATTCTCCAAGATATATTATATGTAGGACCACAAATAAAGCCTTAGAAAATTAAGAAAATTGAAACAGTATCAGGTATACTTTCCGCCCACAGTGCTATGAATCTAGATAGGAAGTAAAAGGAAAAAAAGCCCGTCAATAATACAAACACGGGGAAGCTAAAGAAAACGCTGTTACATAACCAAGATTTCACTGCAGAAAACCAAGATGGGATCAAAAATACCTGGGAAAAAGTGACAGTGGAAATACGACCACCCAAAACTATGGGATGAAGCAAACGCAACTGTAAAAGGAGAGCTGTGCGAAAAAAGAAGCCAAAGGGAAATCTCTCCCAGCAGCCTCAGGAAGAGTGGGTGAAATCTGCACATTCAACGTGAAGTACCCCGCATCTGTGGAACACCTGAATACACAAAGAATCAGCCCAAAATTGACGAGGTGGACTTTGTGAGCAAAGATATATTATTCTTTCCAGTTTTTCACTTTTTGAGACTGTGGAGGTGTATGCTGCTGTTTGCGATTTTGTCTGTATAGCTTAGCTTTAACCATTTGTGCTAGAGTTCTGTGTGGCTTTTTTTTTTTTTTACTTTTTAAAATTTTCTCGTAATAAATAATTTTTATTTTAATCACTTCATTTTATTTGATTTTACTTTATTTTGTTTTATTTTATCCTCATTCTTTGTTTCCTTCTCTTTCTTCTCCCAATTATTCTGAGCTGTGAGGATGAAAGTCTCTAGGTGCTCTAACCAGGAGTCAGTGCTCTGCATCTGAGGTGGGAAAACCAAGTTCAGGACACTGGTCCACAGGCGACCTTACAGCTCTACATAATATCAAATGGAGAAAATCTCCCAGAGATTTCCTTCTCACGTCCAAGACCCACATTCACTCAGTGACCAGAAGTCTACAGTGCTGGACACCGTATGCCAAACAATGAGCAAGACAGAAAGAGCCCCATCCGTTATCAGAGAGGACGCCTTAAATCATAATAAGGACAGAGGCACCAAAATACACACCACCAGACGTGGAGGTGCCCACCAGAAAGTAAAGATCCAGCCTCATCTTCCAGAACACAAGCACACCTCCCCTCAACAAAGAAACATGCAGAACCCACTGAACAAACCTTAGCCGCTGGGGACAGACACCAAAAACCACAATAACGACGGGCATGACGCCTGTGAAAAGGAACCCCAAGCCCAGTAAGTTAAGCAAAATGAGGAGATCAAAAAACACACGTCGACGAAGCAGCAAGGTCAAAACGCACCAGACCTAACAAATGAAGAGGAAATAGGCAGTCCACCCGAAAAAGAATTCAGAATAATGATAGGAAAGACGATTCAACATCGTAGAAATAGGAGAGAGAAAATACAAGAAACGTTTCACAAGGGTCGACAAGAACTGAAGAGCAAACAAACAATGATGAAGAACACAATACATGAAAATAATTATTCTCTAGCATGGATCACTAGCACAATAACTGAGGCAGAAGAACGGTTAAGTGGCCTGGAAAATAAAATAGTTCCAATAAATACTGCGGATCAAAATAAAGAACAAAGAAAGAAAGGAACGGAGGACCGTCTCAGCGACCCTTGGGACAACCTTAAATGCACCAACATTCGAATTATATGGGTCTCAGAAGAAGAAGAGAAATAGAAAAGGCGTGAGAATATATATGAAGAGATTATAGTTGAAAACATCCCTAGTATGGGAAAGGAAACAGTTAATCAAGTCAAGGAAGCACAGAGAGTCCCATACAGGATAAATCCAAGGAGAAACACGCCAAGACACATGTTCATCAAACTATTAGAAACGAAATACATAGAAAGCATGTAAAAAGCAGCATGGGAAAAACAGCATATACCATACAAGGGAATCCACGTAAGTTAACAGCTGACCTTTCAGCAGAAATTCTGCAAGAGAGAAGGGAGTGCCAGTATACGTATTTCAAGAGATGAAAGGAAAAAACCTACAACCAATGTTACTGTTCTCAGCAAGAATCTCATTGAGATTGGACGGAGAAACCAAAAACTTTACAGAAAAAGACACGGAAAAAGAATTCAGCACCAACAACAGCTTTATAACAAAGGATAAAGGAACTTCTCTAGGCAGGAATCACAAAGAAAAGAAAAGACCTCCTAGAACAAACCAAAAACAATTAACAAAACGGTAAGAGGAACATCCATATTAATAATAACGTTACATGTAAATGGATACATGGCTCCAACTACAACAGATAGACTCCCTGAAGGGATACAACATCAAGACCATTATATGTGCTGCCTAGAAGAGACCCACTTTACACCTAGGGAGATATACAGACTGAAAATGAGGAGATGGCAAGAGACATTCCATGCAAATGGAAATCAAAGGAAACCTAGAGTTACAATTCTCATATCAGACGAAATAGACTTTAAGATAAACACTGTTACAAGAAACAAACAAGGACACTACATACTGATAAAGGGATCAAACCAAGGAGAGGATATGACAAATGCGAATACTTATGAACACAACCGAGGATCACTTCACTACATAACATGTATCCTAACAGCCATAAAGGGGAACTTGATAGTACCACCAAAAGAGTAGGGGACATTACCACCCCAATTCCACCAATGGACAGATCATCCAAAATGAAAAAAAATCAGGAAACATAAGTTTTAAATGACACATTGAACAGGAGGGACTTCATTCATATGTATACCACATTCTATTGCAAAACGACAGAAAACACTCTTTCCTCAGGTGCTCATGGAACATTCTCCAAGATATATTATATGTAGGACCACAAATAAAGCCTTAGAAAATTAAGAAAATTGAAACAGTATCAGGTATACTTTCCGCCCACAGTGCTATGAATCTAGATAGGAAGTAAAAGGAAAAAAAGCCCGTCAATAATACAAACACGGGGAAGCTAAAGAAAACGCTGTTACATAACCAAGATTTCACTGCAGAAAACCAAGATGGGATCAAAAATACCTGGGAAAAAGTGACAGTGGAAATACGACCACCCAAAACTATGGGATGAAGCAAACGCAACTGTAAAAGGAGAGCTGTGCGAAAAAAGAAGCCAAAGGGAAATCTCTCCCAGCAGCCTCAGGAAGAGTGGGTGAAATCTGCACATTCAACGTGAAGTACCCCGCATCTGTGGAACACCTGAATACACAAAGAATCAGCCCAAAATTGACGAGGTGGACTTTGTGAGCAAAGATATATTATTCTTTCCAGTTTTTCACTTTTTGAGACTGTGGAGGTGTATGCTGCTGTTTGCGATTTTGTCTGTATAGCTTAGCTTTAACCATTTGTGCTAGAGTTCTGTGTGGCTTTTTTTTTTTTTTACTTTTTAAAATTTTCTCGTAATAAATAATTTTTATTTTAATCACTTCATTTTATTTGATTTTACTTTATTTTGTTTTATTTTATCCTCATTCTTTGTTTCCTTCTCTTTCTTCTCCCAATTATTCTGAGCTGTGAGGATGAAAGTCTCTAGGTGCTCTAACCAGGAGTCAGTGCTCTGCATCTGAGGTGGGAAAACCAAGTTCAGGACACTGGTCCACAGGCGACCTTACAGCTCTACATAATATCAAATGGAGAAAATCTCCCAGAGATTTCCTTCTCACGTCCAAGACCCACATTCACTCAGTGACCAGAAGTCTACAGTGCTGGACACCGTATGCCAAACAATGAGCAAGACAGAAAGAGCCCCATCCGTTATCAGAGAGGACGCCTTAAATCATAATAAGGACAGAGGCACCAAAATACACACCACCAGACGTGGAGGTGCCCACCAGAAAGTAAAGATCCAGCCTCATCTTCCAGAACACAAGCACACCTCCCCTCAACAAAGAAACATGCAGAACCCACTGAACAAACCTTAGCCGCTGGGGACAGACACCAAAAACCACAATAACGACGGGCATGACGCCTGTGAAAAGGAACCCCAAGCCCAGTAAGTTAAGCAAAATGAGGAGATCAAAAAACACACGTCGACGAAGCAGCAAGGTCAAAACGCACCAGACCTAACAAATGAAGAGGAAATAGGCAGTCCACCCGAAAAAGAATTCAGAATAATGATAGGAAAGACGATTCAACATCGTAGAAATAGGAGAGAGAAAATACAAGAAACGTTTCACAAGGGTCGACAAGAACTGAAGAGCAAACAAACAATGATGAAGAACACAATACATGAAAATAATTATTCTCTAGCATGGATCACTAGCACAATAACTGAGGCAGAAGAACGGTTAAGTGGCCTGGAAAATAAAATAGTTCCAATAAATACTGCGGATCAAAATAAAGAACAAAGAAAGAAAGGAACGGAGGACCGTCTCAGCGACCCTTGGGACAACATTAAATGCACCAACATTCGAATTATATGGGTCTCAGAAGAAGAAGAGAAATAGAAAAGGCGTGAGAATATATATGAAGAGATTATAGTTGAAAACATCCCTAGTATGGGAAAGGAAACAGTTAATCAAGTCAAGGAAGCACAGAGAGTCCCATACAGGATAAATCCAAGGAGAAACACGCCAAGACACATGTTCATCAAACTATTAGAAACGAAATACATAGAAAGCATGTAAAAAGCAGCATGGGAAAAACAGCATATACCATACAAGGGAATCCACGTAAGTTAACAGCTGACCTTTCAGCAGAAATTCTGCAAGAGAGAAGGGAGTGCCAGTATACGTATTTCAAGAGATGAAAGGAAAAAACCTACAACCAATGTTACTGTTCTCAGCAAGAATCTCATTGAGATTGGACGGAGAAACCAAAAACTTTACAGAAAAAGACACGGAAAAAGAATTCAGCACCAACAACAGCTTTATAACAAAGGATAAAGGAACTTCTCTAGGCAGGAATCACAAAGAAAAGAAAAGACCTCCTAGAACAAACCAAAAACAATTAACAAAACGGTAAGAGGAACATCCATATTAATAATAACGTTACATGTAAATGGATACATGGCTCCAACTACAACAGATAGACTCCCTGAAGGGATACAACATCAAGACCATTATATGTGCTGCCTAGAAGAGACCCACTTTACACCTAGGGAGATATACAGACTGAAAATGAGGAGATGGCAAGAGACATTCCATGCAAATGGAAATCAAAGGAAACCTAGAGTTACAATTCTCATATCAGACGAAATAGACTTTAAGATAAACACTGTTACAAGAAACAAACAAGGACACTACATACTGATAAAGGGATCAAACCAAGGAGAGGATATGACAAATGCGAATACTTATGAACACAACCGAGGATCACTTCACTACATAACATGTATCCTAACAGCCATAAAGGGGAACTTGATAGTACCACCAAAAGAGTAGGGGACATTACCACCCCAATTCCACCAATGGACAGATCATCCAAAATGAAAAAAAATCAGGAAACATAAGTTTTAAATGACACATTGAACAGGAGGGACTTCATTCATATGTATACCACATTCTATTGCAAAACAACAGAAAACACTCTTTCCTCAGGTGCTCATGGAACATTCTCCAAGATATATTATATGTAGGACCACAAATAAAGCCTTAGAAAATTAAGAAAATTGAAACAGTATCAGGTATACTTTCCGCCCACAGTGCTATGAATCTAGATAGGAAGTAAAAGGAAAAAAAGCCCGTCAATAATACAAACACGGGGAAGCTAAAGAAAACGCTGTTACATAACCAAGATTTCACTGCAGAAAACCAAGATGGGATCAAAAATACCTGGGAAAAAGTGACAGTGGAAATACGACCACCCAAAACTATGGGATGAAGCAAACGCAACTGTAAAAGGAGAGCTGTGCGAAAAAAGAAGCCAAAGGGAAATCTCTCCCAGCAGCCGCAGGAAGAGTGGGTGAAATCTGCACATTCAACGTGAAATACCCCGCATCTGTGGAACACCTGAATACACAAAGAATCAGCCCAAAATTGACGAGGTGGACTTTGTGAGCAAAGATATATTATTCTTTCCAGTTTTTCACTTTTTGAAACTGTGGAGGTGTATGCTGCTGTTTGCGATTTTGTCTGTATAGCTTAGCTTTAACCATTTGTGCTAGAGTTCTGTGTGGCTTTTTTTTTTTTTTTACTTGTTAAAATTTTCTCGTAATAAATATTTTTTATTTTAATCACTTCATTTTATTTGATTTTACTTTATTTTGTTTTATTTTATCCTCATTCTTTGTTTCCTTCTCTTTCTTCTCCCACTTATTCTGAGCTGTGAGGATGAAAGTCTCTAGGTGCTCTAACCAGGAGTCAGTGCTCTGCATCTGAGGTGGGAAAACCAACTTCAGGACACTGGTCCACAGGCGACCTGACAGCTCTACATAATATCAAATGGAGAAAATCTCCCAGAGATTTCCTTCTCACGTCCAAGACCCACATTCACTCAGTGACCAGAAGTCTACAGTGCTGGACACCGTATGCCAAACAATGAGCAAGACAGAAAGAGCCCCATCCGTTATCAGAGAGGACGCCTTAAATCATAATAAGGACAGAGGCACCAAAATACACACCACCAGACGTGGAGGTGCTCACCAGAAAGTAAAGATCCAGCCTCATCTTCCAGAACACAAGCACACCTCCCCTCAACAAAGAAACATGCAGAACCCACTGAACAAACCTTAGCCGCTGGGGACAGACACCAAAAACCACAATAACGACGGGCATGACGCCTGTGAAAAGGAACCCCAAGCCCAGTAAGTTAAGCAAAATGAGGAGATCAAAAAACACACGTCGACGAAGCAGCAAGGTCAAAACGCACCAGACCTAACAAATGAAGAGGAAATAGGCAGTCCACCCGAAAAAGAATTCAGAATAATGATAGGAAAGACGATTCAACATCGTAGAAATAGGAGAGAGAAAATACAAGAAACGTTTCACAAGGCTGGACAAGAACTGAAGAGCAAACAAACAATGATGAAGAACACAATACATGAAAATAATTATTCTCTAGCATGGATCACTAGCACAATAACTGAGGCAGAAGAACGGTTAAGTGGCCTGGAAGATAAAATAGTTCCAATAAATACTGCAGATCAAAATAAAGAACAAAGAAAGAAAGGAACGGAGGACCGTCTCAGCGACCCTTGGGACAACCTTAAATGCACCAACATTCGAATTATATGGGTCTCAGAAGAAGAAGAGAAATAGAAAAGGCGTGAGAATATATTTGAAGAGATTATAGTTGAAAACATCCCTAGTATGGGAAAGGAAACAGTTAATCAAGTCAAGGAAGCACAGAGAGTCCCATACAGGATAAATCCAAGGAGAAACACGCCAAGACACATGTTCATCAAACTATTAGAAACGAAATACATAGAAAGCATGTAAAAAGCAGCATGGGAAAAACAGCATATACCATACAAGGGAATCCACGTAAGTTAACAGCTGACCTTTCAGCAGAAATTCTGCAAGAGAGAAGGGAGTGCCAGTATACGTATTTCAAGAGATGAAAGGAAAAAACCTACAACCAATGTTACTGTTCTCAGCAAGAATCTCATTGAGATTGGACGGAGAAACCAAAAACTTTACAGAAAAAGACACGGAAAAAGAATTCAGCACCAACAACAGCTTTATAACAAAGGATAAAGGAACTTCTCTAGGCAGGAATCACAAAGAAAAGAAAAGACCTCCTAGAACAAACCAAAAACAATTAACAAAACGGTAAGAGGAACATCCATATTAATAATAACGTTACATGTAAATGGATACATGGCTCCAACTACAACAGATAGACTCCCTGAAGGGATACAACATCAAGACCATTATATGTGCTGCCTAGAAGAGACCCACTTTACACCTAGGGAGATATACAGACTGAAAATGAGGAGATGGCAAGAGACATTCCATGCAAATGGAAATCAAAGGAAACCTAGAGTTACAATTCTCATATCAGACGAAATAGACTTTAAGATAAACACTGTTACAAGAAACAAACAAGGACACTACATACTGATAAAGGGATCAAACCAAGGAGAGGATATGACAAATGCGAATACTTATGAACACAACCGAGGATCACTTCACTACATAACATGTATCCTAACAGCCATAAAGGGGAACTTGATAGTACCACCAAAAGAGTAGGGGACATTACCACCCCAATTCCACCAATGGACAGATCATCCAAAATGAAAAAAAATCAGGAAACATAAGTTTTAAATGACACATTGAACAGGAGGGACTTCATTCATATGTATACCACATTCTATTGCAAAACAACAGAAAACACTCTTTCCTCAGGTGCTCATGGAACATTCTCCAAGATATATTATATGTAGGACCACAAATAAAGCCTTAGAAAATTAAGAAAATTGAAACAGTATCAGGTATACTTTCCGCCCACAGTGCTATGAATCTAGATAGGAAGTAAAAGGAAAAAAAGCCCGTCAATAATACAAACACGGGGAAGCTAAAGAAAACGCTGTTACATAACCAAGATTTCACTGCAGAAAACCAAGATGGGATCAAAAATACCTGGGAAAAAGTGACAGTGGAAATACGACCACCCAAAACTATGGGATGAAGCAAACGCAACTGTAAAAGGAGAGCTGTGCGAAAAAAGAAGCCAAAGGGAAATCTCTCCCAGCAGCCGCAGGAAGAGTGGGTGAAATCTGCACATTCAACGTGAAGTACCCCGCATCTGTGGAACACCTGAATACACAAAGAATCAGCCCAAAATTGACGAGGTGGACTTTGTGAGCAAAGATATATTATTCTTTCCAGTTTTTCACTTTTTGAGACTGTGGAGGTGTATGCTGCTGTTTGCGATTTTGTCTGTATAGCTTAGCTTTAACCATTTGTGCTAGAGTTCTGTGTGGCTTTTTTTTTTTTTTTACTTTTTAAAATTTTCTCGTAATAAATAATTTTTATTTTAATCACTTCATTTTATTTGATTTTACTTTATTTTGTTTTATTTTATCCTCATTCTTTGTTTCCTTCTCTTTCTTCTCCCACTTATTCTGAGCTGTGAGGATGAAAGTCTCTAGGTGCTCTAACCAGGAGTCAGTGCTCTGCATCTGAGGTGGGAAAACCAAGTTCAGGACACTGGTCCACAGGCGACCTGACAGCTCTACATAATATCAAATGGAGAAAATCTCCCAGAGATTTCCTTCTCACGTCCAAGACCCACATTCACTCAGTGACCAGAAGTCTACAGTGCTGGACACCGTATGCCAAACAATGAGCAAGACAGAAAGAGCCCCATCCGTTATCAGAGAGGACGCCTTAAATCATAATAAGGACAGAGGCACCAAAATACACACCACCAGACGTGGAGGTGCCCACCAGAAAGTAAAGATCCAGCCTCATCTTCCAGAACACAAGCACACCTCCCCTCAACAAAGAAACATGCAGAACCCACTGAACAAACCTTAGCCGCTGGGGACAGACACCAAAAACCACAATAACGACGGGCATGACGCCTGTGAAAAGGAACCCCAATCCCAGTAAGTTAAGCAAAATGAGGAGATCAAAAAACACACGTCGACGAAGCAGCAAGGTCAAAACGCACCAGACCTAACAAATGAAGAGGAAATAGGCAGTCCACCCGAAAAAGAATTCAGAATAATGATAGGAAAGACGATTCAGCATGGTAGAAATAGGAGAGAGAAAATACAAGAAACGTTTCACAAGGGTCGACTAGAACTGAAGAGCAAACAAACAATGATGAAGAACACAATACATGAAAATAATTATTCTCTAGCATGGATCACTAGCACAATAACTGAGGCAGAAGAACGGTTAAGTGTCCTGGAAGATAAAATAGTTCAAATAAATACTGGGGATCAAAATAAAGAACAAAGAAAGAAAGGAACGGAGGACCGTCTCAGCGACCCTTGGGACAACCTTAAATGCACCAACATTCGAATTATATGGGTCTCAGAAGAAGAAGAGAAATAGAAAAGGTGTGAGAATATATTTGAAGAGATTATAGTTGAAAACATCCCTAGTATGGGAAAGGAAACAGTTAATCAAGTCAAGGAAGCACAGAGAGTCCCATACAGGATAAATCCAAGGAGAAACACGCCAAGACACATGTTCATCAAACTATTAGAAACTAAATACATAGAAAGCATGTAAAAAGCAGCATGGGAAAAACAGCATATACCATACAAGGGAATCCACGTAAGTTAACAGCCGACCTTTCAGCAGAAATTCTGCAAGAGAGAAGGGAGTGCCAGTATACGTATTTCAAGAGATGAAAGGAAAAAACCTACAACCAATGTTACTGTTCTCAGCAAGAATCTCATTGAGATTGGACGGAGAAACCAAAAACTTTACAGAAAAAGACACGGAAAAAGAATTCAGCACCAACAACAGCTTTATAACAAAGGATAAAGGAACTTCTCTAGGCAGGAATCACAAAGAAAAGAAAAGACCTCCTAGAACAAACCAAAAACAATTAACAAAACGCTAAGAGGAACATCCATATTAATAATAACGTTACATGTAAATGGATACATGGCTCCAACTACAACAGATAGACTCCCTGAAGGGATACAACATCAAGACCATTATATGTGCTGCCTAGAAGAAACCCACTTTACACCTAGGGAGATATACAGACTGAAAATGAGGAGATGGCAAGAGACATTCCATGCAAATGGAAATCAAAGGAAACCTGGAGTTACAATTCTCATATCAGACGAAATAGACTTTAAGATAAACACTGTTACAAGAAACAAACAAGGACACTACATACTGATCAAGGGATAAAACCAAGGAGAGGATATGACAAATGCGAATACTTATGAACACAACCGAGGATCACTTCACTACATAACATGTATCCTAACAGCCATAAAGGGGAACTTGATAGTACCACCAAAAGAGTAGGGGACATTACCACCCCAATTCCACCAATGGACAGATCATCCAAAATGAAAAAATATCAGGAAACATAAGTTTTAAATGACACATTGAACAGGAGGGACTTCATTCATATGTATACCACATTCTATTGCAAAACGACAGAAAACACTCTTTCCTCAGGTGCTCATGGAACATTCTCCAAGATATATTATATGTAGGACCACAAATAAAGCCTTAGAAAATTAAGAAAATTGAAACAGTATCAGGTATACTTTCCGCCCACAGTGCTATGAATCTAGATAGGAAGTAAAAGGAAAAAAAGCCCGTCAATAATACAAACAAGGGGAAGCTAAAGAAAACGCTGTTAC
Organism: Balaenoptera physalus; assembly: GCF_965194825.1. NCBI lineage: Eukaryota > Metazoa > Chordata > Mammalia > Artiodactyla > Balaenopteridae > Balaenoptera > Balaenoptera physalus. The sequence continues at coordinate 18,904,475 of NC_138904.1, read as the reverse complement.
ATAACCAAGATTTCACTGCAGAAAACCAAGATGGGATCAAAAATACCTGGGAAAAAGTGACAGTGGAAATACGACCACCCAAAACTATGGGATGAAGCAAACGCAACTGTAAAAGGAGAGCTGTGCGAAAAAAGAAGCCAAAGGGAAATCTCTCCCAGCAGCCGCAGGAAGAGTGGGTGAAATCTGCACATTCAACGTGAAATACCCCGCATCTGTGGAACACCTGAATACACAAAGAATCAGCCCAAAATTGACGAGGTGGACTTTGTGAGCAAAGATATATTATTCTTTCCAGTTTTTCACTTTTTGAAACTGTGGAGGTGTATGCTGCTGTTTGCGATTTTGTCTGTATAGCTTAGCTTTAACCATTTGTGCTAGAGTTCTGTGTGGCTTTTTTTTTTTTTTTACTTGTTAAAATTTTCTCGTAATAAATATTTTTTATTTTAATCACTTCATTTTATTTGATTTTACTTTATTTTGTTTTATTTTATCCTCATTCTTTGTTTCCTTCTCTTTCTTCTCCCACTTATTCTGAGCTGTGAGGATGAAAGTCTCTAGGTGCTCTAACCAGGAGTCAGTGCTCTGCATCTGAGGTGGGAAAACCAACTTCAGGACACTGGTCCACAGGCGACCTGACAGCTCTACATAATATCAAATGGAGAAAATCTCCCAGAGATTTCCTTCTCACGTCCAAGACCCACATTCACTCAGTGACCAGAAGTCTACAGTGCTGGACACCGTATGCCAAACAATGAGCAAGACAGAAAGAGCCCCATCCGTTATCAGAGAGGACGCCTTAAATCATAATAAGGACAGAGGCACCAAAATACACACCACCAGACGTGGAGGTGCTCACCAGAAAGTAAAGATCCAGCCTCATCTTCCAGAACACAAGCACACCTCCCCTCAACAAAGAAACATGCAGAACCCACTGAACAAACCTTAGCCGCTGGGGACAGACACCAAAAACCACAATAACGACGGGCATGACGCCTGTGAAAAGGAACCCCAAGCCCAGTAAGTTAAGCAAAATGAGGAGATCAAAAAACACACGTCGACGAAGCAGCAAGGTCAAAACGCACCAGACCTAACAAATGAAGAGGAAATAGGCAGTCCACCCGAAAAAGAATTCAGAATAATGATAGGAAAGACGATTCAACATCGTAGAAATAGGAGAGAGAAAATACAAGAAACGTTTCACAAGGGTGGACAAGAACTGAAGAGCAAACAAACAATGATGAAGAACACAATACATGAAAATAATTATTCTCTAGCATGGATCACTAGCACAATAACTGAGGCAGAAGAACGGTTAAGTGGCCTGGAAGATAAAATAGTTCCAATAAATACTGCGGATCAAAATAAAGAACAAAGAAAGAAAGGAACGGAGGACCGTCTCAGCGACCCTTGGGACAACCTTAAATGCACCAACATTCGAATTATATGGGTCTCAGAAGAAGAAGAGAAATAGAAAAGGCGTGAGAATATATTTGAAGAGATTATAGTTGAAAACATCCCTAGTATGGGAAAGGAAACAGTTAATCAAGTCAAGGAAGCACAGAGAGTCCCATACAGGATAAATCCAAGGAGAAACACGCCAAGACACATGTTCATCAAACTATTAGAAACGAAATACATAGAAAGCATGTAAAAAGCAGCATGGGAAAAACAGCATATACCATACAAGGGAATCCACGTAAGTTAACAGCTGACCTTTCAGCAGAAATTCTGCAAGAGAGAAGGGAGTGCCAGTATACGTATTTCAAGAGATGAAAGGAAAAAACCTACAACCAATGTTACTGTTCTCAGCAAGAATCTCATTGAGATTGGACGGAGAAACCAAAAACTTTACAGAAAAAGACACGGAAAAAGAATTCAGCACCAACAACAGCTTTATAACAAAGGATAAAGGAACTTCTCTAGGCAGGAATCACAAAGAAAAGAAAAGACCTCCTAGAACAAACCAAAAACAATTAACAAAACGGTAAGAGGAACATCCATATTAATAATAACGTTACATGTAAATGGATACATGGCTCCAACTACAACAGATAGACTCCCTGAAGGGATACAACATCAAGACCATTATATGTGCTGCCTAGAAGAGACCCACTTTACACCTAGGGAGATATACAGACTGAAAATGAGGAGATGGCAAGAGACATTCCATGCAAATGGAAATCAAAGGAAACCTAGAGTTACAATTCTCATATCAGACGAAATAGACTTTAAGATAAACACTGTTACAAGAAACAAACAAGGACACTACATACTGATAAAGGGATCAAACCAAGGAGAGGATATGACAAATGCGAATACTTATGAACACAACCGAGGATCACTTCACTACATAACATGTATCCTAACAGCCATAAAGGGGAACTTGATAGTACCACCAAAAGAGTAGGGGACATTACCACCCCAATTCCACCAATGGACAGATCATCCAAAATGAAAAAAAATCAGGAAACATAAGTTTTAAATGACACATTGAACAGGAGGGACTTCATTCATATGTATACCACATTCTATTGCAAAACAACAGAAAACACTCTTTCCTCAGGTGCTCATGGAACATTCTCCAAGATATATTATATGTAGGACCACAAATAAAGCCTTAGAAAATTAAGAAAATTGAAACAGTATCAGGTATACTTTCCGCCCACAGTGCTATGAATCTAGATAGGAAGTAAAAGGAAAAAAAGCCCGTCAATAATACAAACACGGGGAAGCTAAAGAAAACGCTGTTACATAACCAAGATTTCACTGCAGAAAACCAAGATGGGATCAAAAATACCTGGGAAAAAGTGACAGTGGAAATACGACCACCCAAAACTATGGGATGAAGCAAACGCAACTGTAAAAGGAGAGCTGTGCGAAAAAAGAAGCCAAAGGGAAATCTCTCCCAGCAGCCGCAGGAAGAGTGGGTGAAATCTGCACATTCAACGTGAAGTACCCCGCATCTGTGGAACACCTGAATACACAAAGAATCAGCCCAAAATTGACGAGGTGGACTTTGTGAGCAAAGATATATTATTCTTTCCAGTTTTTCACTTTTTGAGACTGTGGAGGTGTATGCTGCTGTTTGCGATTTTGTCTGTATAGCTTAGCTTTAACCATTTGTGCTAGAGTTCTGTGTGGCTTTTTTTTTTTTTTACTTTTTAAAATTTTCTCGTAATAAATAATTTTTATTTTAATCACTTCATTTTATTTGATTTTACTTTATTTTGTTTTATTTTATCCTCATTCTTTGTTTCCTTCTCTTTCTTCTCCCACTTATTCTGAGCTGTGAGGATGAAAGTCTCTAGGTGCTCTAACCAGGAGTCAGTGCTCTGCATCTGAGGTGGGAAAACCAAGTTCAGGACACTGGTCCACAGGCGACCTGACAGCTCTACATAATATCAAATGGAGAAAATCTCCCAGAGATTTCCTTCTCACGTCCAAGACCCACATTCACTCAGTGACCAGAAGTCTACAGTGCTGGACACCGTATGCCAAACAATGAGCAAGACAGAAAGAGCCCCATCCGTTATCAGAGAGGACGCCTTAAATCATAATAAGGACAGAGGCACCAAAATACACACCACCAGACGTGGAGGTGCCCACCAGAAAGTAAAGATCCAGCCTCATCTTCCAGAACACAAGCACACCTCCCCTCAACAAAGAAACATGCAGAACCCACTGAACAAACCTTAGCCGCTGGGGACAGACACCAAAAACCACAATAACGACGGGCATGACGCCTGTGAAAAGGAACCCCAATCCCAGTAAGTTAAGCAAAATGAGGAGATCAAAAAACACACGTCGACGAAGCAGCAAGGTCAAAACGCACCAGACCTAACAAATGAAGAGGAAATAGGCAGTCCACCCGAAAAAGAATTCAGAATAATGATAGGAAAGACGATTCAGCATCGTAGAAATAGGAGAGAGAAAATACAAGAAACGTTTCACAAGGGTCGACTAGAACTGAAGAGCAAACAAACAATGATGAAGAACACAATACATGAAAATAATTATTCTCTAGCATGGATCACTAGCACAATAACTGAGGCAGAAGAACGGTTAAGTGGCCTGGAAGATAAAATAGTTCCAATAAATACTGCGGATCAAAATAAAGAACAAAGAAAGAAAGGAACGGAGGACCGTCTCAGCGACCCTTGGGACAACCTTAAATGCACCAACATTCGAATTATATGGGTCTCAGAAGAAGAAGAGAAATAGAAAAGGCGTGAGAATATATTTGAAGAGATTATAGTTGAAAACATCCCTAGTATGGGAAAGGAAACAGTTAATCAAGTCAAGGAAGCACAGAGAGTCCCATACAGGATAAATCCAAGGAGAAACACGCCAAGACACATGTTCATCAAACTATTAGAAACGAAATACATAGAAAGCATGTAAAAAGCAGCATGGGAAAAACAGCATATACCATACAAGGGAATCCACGTAAGTTAACAGCCGACCTTTCAGCAGAAATTCTGCAAGAGAGAAGGGAGTGCCAGTATACGTATTTCAAGAGATGAAAGGAAAAAACCTACAACCAGTGTTACTGTTCTCAGCAAGAATCTCATTGAGATTGGACGGAGAAACCAAAAACTTTACAGAAAAAGACACGGAAAAAGAATTCAGCACCAACAACAGCTTTATAACAAAATATAAAGGAACTTCTCTAGGCAGGAATCACAAAGAAAAGAAAAGACCTCCTCGAACAAACCAAAAACAAGTAACAAAACGGTAAGAGGAACATCCATATTAATAAGAACGTTACATGTAAATGGATACATGGCTCCAACTACAACAGATAGACTCCCTGAAGGGATACAACATCAAGACCATTATATGTGCTGCCTAGAAGAGACCCACTTTACACCTAGGGAGATATACAGACTGAAAATGAGGAGATGGCAAGAGACATTCCATGCAAATGGAAATCAAAGGAAACCTGGAGTTACAATTCTCATATCAGACGAAATAGACTTTAAGATAAACACTGTTACAAGAAACAAACAAGGACACTACATACTGATAAAGGGATCAAACCAAGGAGAGGATATGACAAATGCGAATACTTATGAACACAACCGAGGATCACTTCACTACATAACATGTATCCTAACAGCCATAAAGGGGAACTTGATAGTACCACCAAAAGAGTAGGGGACATTACCACCCCAATTCCACCAATGGACAGATCATCCAAAATGAAAAAAAATCAGGAAACATAAGTTTTAAATGACACATTGAACAGGAGGGACTTCATTCATATGTATACCACATTCTATTGCAAAACAACAGAAAACACTCTTTCCTCAGGTGCTCATGGAACATTCTCCAAGATATATTATATGTAGGACCACAAATAAAGCCTTAGAAAATTAAGAAAATTGAAACAGTATCAGGGATACTTTCCGCCCACAGTGCTATGAATCTAGATAGGAAGTAAAAGGAAAAAAAGCCCGTCAATAATACAAACACGGGGAAGCTAAAGAAAACGCTGTTACATAACCAAGATTTCACTGCAGAAAACCAAGATGGGATCAAAAATACCTGGGAAAAAGTGACAGTGGAAATACGACCACCCAAAACTATGGGATGAAGCAAACGCAACTGTAAAAGGAGAGCTGTGCGAAAAAAGAAGCCAAAGGGAAATCTCTCCCAGCAGCCGCAGGAAGAGTGGGTGAAATCTGCACATTCAACGTGAAGTACCCCGCATCTGTGGAACACATGAATACACAAAGAATCAGCCCAAAATTGACGAGGTGGACTTTGTGAGCAAAGATATATTATTCTTTCCAGTTTTTCACTTTTTGAGACTGTGGAGGTGTATGCTGCTGTTTGCGATTTTGTCTGTATAGCTTAGCTTTAACCATTTGTGCTAGAGTTCTGTGTGGCTTTTTTTTTTTTTACTTTTTAAAATTTTCTCGTAATAAATATTTTTTATTTTAATCACTTCATTTTATTTGATTTTACTTTATTTTGTTTTATTTTATCCTCATTCTTTGTTTCCTTCTCTTTCTTCTCCCACTTACTCTGAGCTGTGAGAATGAAAGTCTCTAGGTGCTCTAACCAGGAGTCAGTGCTCTGCATCTGAGGTGGGAAAACCAACTTCAGGACACTGGTCCACAGGCGACCTGACAGCTCTACATAATATCAAATGGAGAAAATCTCCCAGAGATTTCCTTCTCACGTCCAAGACCCACATTCACTCAGTGACCAGAAGTCTACAGTGCTGGACACCGTATGCCAAACAATGAGCAAGACAGAAAGAGCCCCATCCGTTATCAGAGAGGACGCCTTAAATCATAATAAGGACAGAGGCACCAAAATACACACCACCAGACGTGGAGGTGCCCACCAGAAAGTAAAGATCCAGCCTCATCTTCCAGAACACAAGCACACCTCCCCTCAACAAAGAAACATGCAGAACCCACTGAACAAACCTTAGCCGCTGGGGACAGACACCAAAAACCACAATAACGACGGGCATGACGCCTGTGAAAAGGAACCCCAATCCCAGTAAGTTAAGCAAAATGAGGAGATCAAAAAACACACGTCGACGAAGCAGCAAGGTCAAAAGGCACCAGACCTAACAAATGAAGAGGAAATAGGCAGTCCACCCGAAAAAGAATTCAGAATAATGATAGGAAAGACGATTCAACATCGTAGAAATAGGAGAGAGAAAATACAAGAAACGTTTCACAAGGGTCGACAAGAACTGAAGAGCAAACAAACAATGATGAAGAACACAATACATGAAAATAATTATTCTCTAGCATGGATCACTAGCACAGTAACTGAGGCAGAAGAACGGTTAAGTGTCCTGGAAGATAAAATAGTTCAAATAAATACTGCGGATCAAAATAAAGAACAAAGAAAGAAAGGAACGGAGGACCGTCTCAGCGACCCTTGGGACAACATTAAATGCACCATCATTCGAATTATATGGGTCTCAGAAGAGGAAGAGAAATAGAAAAGGCGTGAGAATATATTTGAAGAGATTATAGTTGAAAACATCCCTAGTATGGGAAAGGAAACAGTTAATCAATTCAAGGAAGCACAGAGAGTCCCATACAGGATAAATCCAAGGAGAAACACGCCAAGACACATGTTCATCAAACTATTAGAAACGAAATACATAGAAAGCATGTAAAAAGCAGCATGGGAAAAACAGCATATACCATACAAGGGAATCCACGTAAGTTAACAGCCGACCTTTCAGCAGAAATTCTGCAAGAGAGAAGGGAGTGCCAGTATACGTATTTCAAGAGATGAAAGGAAAAAACCTACAACCAATGTTACTGTTCTCAGCAAGAATCTCATTGAGATTGGACGGAGAAACCAAAAACTTTACAGAAAAAGACACGGAAAAAGAATTCAGCACCAACAACAGCTTTATAACAAAGGATAAAGGAACTTCTCTAGGCAGGAATCACAAAGAAAAGAAAAGACCTCCTAGAACAAACCAAAAACAATTAACAAAACGGTAAGAAGAACATCCATATTAATAATAACGTTACATGTAAATGGATACATGGCTCCAACTACAACAGATAGACTCCCTGAAGGGATACAACATCAAGACCATTATATGTGCTGCCTAGAAGAGACCCACTTTACACCTAGGGAGATATACAGACTGAAAATGAGGAGATGGCAAGAGACATTCCATGCAAATGGAAATCAAAGGAAACCTGGAGTTACAATTCTCATATCAGACGAAATAGACTTTAAGATAAACACTGTTACAAGAAACAAACAAGGACACTACATACTGATAAAGGGATCAAACCAAGGAGAGGATATGACAAATGCGAATACTTATGAACACAACCGAGGATCACTTCACTACATAACATGTATCCTAACAGCCATAAAGGGGAACTTGATAGTACCACCAAAAGAGTAGGGGACATTACCACCCCAATTCCACCAATGGACAGATCATCCAAAATGAAAAAAAATCAGGAAACATAAGTTTTAAATGACACATTGAACAGGAGGGACTTCATTCATATGTATACCACATTCTATTGCAAAACGACAGAAAACATTCTTTCCTCAGGTGCTCATGGAACATTCTCCAAGATATATTATATGTAGGACCACAAATAAAGCCTTAGAAAATTAAGAAAATTGAAACAGTATCAGGTATACTTTCCGCCCACAGTGCTATGAATCTAGATAGGAAGTAAAAGGAAAAAAAGCCCGTCAATAATACAAACACGGGGAAGCTAAAGAAAACGCTGTTACATAACCAAGATTTCACTGCAGAAAACCAAGATGGGATCAAAAATACCTGGGAAAAAGTGACAGTGGAAATACGACCACCCAAAACTATGGGATGAAGCAAACGCAACTGTAAAAGGAGAGCTGTGCGAAAAAAGAAGCCAAAGGGAAATCTCTCCCAGCAGCCTCAGGAAGAGTGGGTGAAATCTGCACATTCAACGTGAAGTACCCCGAATCTGTGGAACACCTGAATACACAAAGAATCAGCCCAAAATTGACGAGGTGGACTTTGTGAGCAAAGATATATTATTCTTTCCAGTTTTTCACTTTTTGAGACTGTGGAGGTGTATGCTGCTGTTTGCGATTTTGTCTGTATAGCTTAGCTTTAACCATTTGTGCTAGAGTTCTGTGTGGCTTTTTTTTTTTTTTTACTTTTTAAAATTTTCTCGTAATAAATATTTTTTATTTTAATCACTTCATTTTATTTGATTTTACTTTATTTTGTTTTATTTTATCCTCATTCTTTGTTTCCTTCTCTTTCTTCTCCCACTTATTCTAAGCTGTGAGGATGAAAGTCTCTAGGTGCTCTAACCAGGAGTCAGTGCTCTGCATCTGAGGTGGGAAAACCAACTTCAGGACACTGGTCCACAGGCGACCTGACAGCTCTACATAATATCAAATGGAGAAAATCTCCCAGAGATTTCCTTCTCACGTCCAAGACCCACATTCACTCAGTGACCAGAAGTCTACAGTGCTGGACACCGTATGCCAAACAATGAGCAAGACAGAAAGAGCCCCATCCGTTATCAGAGAGGACGCCTTAAATCATAATAAGGACAGAGGCACCAAAATACACACCACCAGACGTGGAGGTGCCCACCAGAAAGTAAAGATCCAGCCTCATCTTCCAGAACACAAGCACACCTCCCCTCAACAAAGAAACATGCAGAACCCACTGAACAAACCTTAGCCGCTGGGGACAGACACCAAAAACCACAATAACGACGGGCATGACGCCTGTGAAAAGGAACCCCAAGCCCAGTAAGTTAAGCAAAATGAGGAGATCAAAAAACACACGTCGACGAAGCAGCAAGGTCAAAACGCACCAGACCTAACAAATGAAGAGGAAATAGGCAGTCCACCCGAAAAAGAATTCAGAATAATGATAGGAAAGACGATTCAACATCGTAGAAATAGGAGAGAGAAAATACAAGAAACGTTTCACAAGGGTCGACAAGAACTGAAGAGCAAACAAACAATGATGAAGAACACAATACATGAAAATAATTATTCTCTAGCATGGATCACTAGCACAATAACTGAGGCAGAAGAACGGTTAAGTGGCCTGGAAGATAAAATAGTTCCAATAAATACTGCGGATCAAAATAAAGAACAAAGAAAGAAAGGAACGGAGGACCGTCTCAGCGACTCTTGGGACAACCTTAAATGCACCAACATTCGAATTATATGGGTCTCAGAAGAAGAAGAGAAATAGAAAAGGCGTGAGAATATATTTGAAGAGATTATAGTTGAAAACATCCCTAGTATGGGAAAGGAAACAGTTAATCAAGTCAAGGAAGCACAGAGAGTCCCATACAGGATAAATCCAAGGAGAAACACGCCAAGACACATGTTCATCAAACTATTAGAAACGAAATACATAGAAAGCATGTAAAAAGCAGCATGGGAAAAACAGCATATACCATACAAGGGAATCCACGTAAGTTAACAGCTGACCTTTCAGCAGAAATTCTGCAAGAGAGAAGGGAGTGCCAGTATACGTATTTCAAGAGATGAAAGGAAAAAACCTACAACCAATGTTACTGTTCTCAGCAAGAATCTCATTGAGATTGGACGGAGAAACCAAAAACTTTACAGAAAAAGACACGGAAAAAGAATTCAGCACCAACAACAGCTTTATAACAAAGGATAAAGGAACTTCTCTAGGCAGGAATCACAAAGAAAAGAAAAGACCTCCTAGAACAAACCAAAAACAATTAACAAAACGGTAAGAGGAACATCCATATTAATAATAACGTTACATGTAAATGGATACATGGCTCCAACTACAACAGATAGACTCCCTGAAGGGATACAACATCAAGACCATTATATGTGCTGCCTAGAAGAGACCCACTTTACACCTAGGGAGATATACAGACTGAAAATGAGGAGATGGCAAGAGACATTCCATGCAAATGGAAATCAAAGGAAACCTAGAGTTACAATTCTCATATCAGACGAAATAGACTTTAAGATAAACACTGTTACAAGAAACAAACAAGGACACTACATACTGATAAAGGGATCAAACCAAGGAGAGGATATGACAAATGCGAATACTTATGAACACAACCGAGGATCACTTCACTACATAACATGTATCCTAACAGCCATAAAGGGGAACTTGATAGTACCACCAAAAGAGTAGGGGACATTACCACCCCAATTCCACCAATGGACAGATCATCCAAAATGAAAAAAAATCAGGAAACATAAGTTTTAAATGACACATTGAACAGGAGGGACTTCATTCATATGTATACCACATTCTATTGCAAAACAACAGAAAACACTCTTTCCTCAGGTGCTCATGGAACATTCTCCAAGATATATTATATGTAGGACCACAAATAAAGCCTTAGAAAATTAAGAAAATTGAAACAGTATCAGGTATACTTTCCGCCCACAGTGCTATGAATCTAGATAGGAAGTAAAAGGAAAAAAAGCCCGTCAATAATACAAACACGGGGAAGCTAAAGAAAACGCTGTTACATAACCAAGATTTCACTGCAGAAAACCAAGATGGGATCAAAAATACCTGGGAAAAAGTGACAGTGGAAATACGACCACCCAAAACTATGGGATGAAGCAAACGCAACTGTAAAAGGAGAGCTGTGCGAAAAAAGAAGCCAAAGGGAAATCTCTCCCAGCAGCCGCAGGAAGAGTGGGTGAAATCTGCACATTCAACGTGAAGTACCCCGCATCTGTGGAACACCTGAATACACAAAGAATCAGCCCAAAATTGACGAGGTGGACTTTGTGAGCAAAGATATATTATTCTTTCCAGTTTTTCACTTTTTGAGACTGTGGAGGTGTATGCTGCTGTTTGCGATTTTGTCTGTATAGCTTAGCTTTAACCATTTGTGCTAGAGTTCTGTGTGGCTTTTTTTTTTTTTTTTACTTTTTAAAATTTTCTCGTAATAAATATTTTTTATTTTAATCACTTCATTTTATTTGATTTTACTTTATTTTGTTTTATTTTATCCTCATTCTTTGTTTCCTTCTCTTTCTTCTCCCACTTATTCTGAGCTGTGAGGATGAAAGTCTCTAGGTGCTCTAACCAGGAGTCAGTGCTCTGCATCTGAGGTGGGAAAACCAAGTTCAGGACACTGGTCCACAGGCGACCTGACAGCTCTACATAATATCAAATGGAGAAAATCTCCCAGAGATTTCCTTCTCACGTCCAAGACCCACATTCACTCAGTGACCAGAAGTCTACAGTGCTGGACACCGTATGCCAAACAATGAGCAAGACAGAAAGAGCCCCATCCGTTATCAGAGAGGACGCCTTAAATCATAATAAGGACAGAGGCACCAAAATACACACCACCAGACGTGGAGGTGCCCACCAGAAAGTAAAGATCCAGACTCATCTTCCAGAACACAAGCACACCTCCCCTCAACAAAGAAACATGCAGAACCCACTGAACAAACCTTAGCCGCTGGGGACAGACACCAAAAACCACAATAACGACGGGCATGACGCCTGTGAAAAGGAACCCCAATCCCAGTAAGTTAAGCAAAATGAGGAGATCAAAAAACACACGTCGACGAAGCAGCAAGGTCAAAACGCACCAGACCTAACAAATGAAGAGGAAATAGGCAGTCCACCCGAAAAAGAATTCAGAATAATGATAGGAAAGACGATTCAGCATCGTAGAAATAGGAGAGAGAAAATACAAGAAACGTTTCACAAGGGTCGACAAGAACTGAAGAGCAAACAAACAATGATGAAGAACACAATACATGAAAATAATTATTCTCTAGCATGGATCACTAGCACAATAACTGAGGCAGAAGAACGGTTAAGTGTCCTGGAAGATAAAATAGTTCAAATAAATACTGGGGATCAAAATAAAGAACAAAGAAAGAAAGGAACGGAGGACCGTCTCAGCGACCCTTGGGACAACCTTAAATGCACCAACATTCGAATTATATGGGTCTCAGAAGAAGAAGAGAAATAGAAAAGGTGTGAGAATATATTTGAAGAGATTATAGTTGAAAACATCCCTAGTATGGGAAAGGAAACAGTTAATCAAGTCAAGGAAGCACAGAGAGTCCCATACAGGATAAATCCAAGGAGAAACACGCCAAGACACATGTTCATCAAACTATTAGAAACGAAATACATAGAAAGCATGTAAAAAGCAGCATGGGAAAAACAGCATATACCATACAAGGGAATCCACGTAAGTTAACAGCCGACCTTTCAGCAGAAATTCTGCAAGAGAGAAGGGAGTGCCAGTATACGTATTTCAAGAGATGAAAGGAAAAAACCTACAACCAGTGTTACTGTTCTCAGCAAGAATCTCATTGAGATTGGACGGAGAAACCAAAAACTTTACAGAAAAAGACACGGAAAAAGAATTCAGCACCAACAACAGCTTTATAACAAAGGATAAAGGAACTTCTCTAGGCAGGAATCACAAAGAAAAGAAAAGACCTCCTCGAACAAACCAAAAACAAGTAACAAAACGGTAAGAGGAACATCCATATTAATAAGAACGTTACATGTAAATGGATACATGGCTCCAACTACAACAGATAGACTCCCTGAAGGGATACAACATCAAGACCATTATATGTGCTGCCTAGAAGAGACCCACTTTACACCTAGGGAGATATACAGACTGAAAATGAGGAGATGGCAAGAGACATTCCATGCAAATGGAAATCAAAGGAAACCTGGAGTTACAATTCTCATATCAGACGAAATAGACTTTAAGATAAACACTGTTACAAGAAACAAACAAGGACACTACATACTGATCAAGGGATCAAACCAAGGAGAGGATATGACAAATGCGAATACTTATGAACACAACCGAGGATCACTTCACTACATAACATGTATCCTAACAGCCATAAAGGGGAACTTGATAGTACCACCAAAAGAGTAGGGGACATTACCACCCCAATTCCACCAATGGACAGATCATCCAAAATGACAAAAAATCAGGAAACATAAGTTTTAAATGACACATTGAACAGGAGGGACTTCATTCATATGTATGCCACATTCTATTGCAAAACAACAGAAAACACTCTTTCCTCAGGTGCTCATGGAACATTCTCCAAGATATATTATATGTAGGACCACAAATAAAGCCTTAGAAAATTAAGAAAATTGAAACAGTATCAGGTATACTTTCCGCCCACAGTGCTATGAATCTAGATAGGAAGTAAAAGGAAAAAAAGCCCGTCAATAATACAAACACGGGGAAGCTAAAGAAAACGCTGTTACATAACCAAGATTTCACTGCAGAAAACCAAGATGGGATCAAAAATACCTGGGAAAAAGTGACAGTGGAAATACGACCACCCAAAACTATGGGATGAAGCAAACGCAACTGTAAAAGGAGAGCTGTGCGAAAAAAGAAGCCAAAGGGAAATCTCTCCCAGCAGCCGCAGGAAGAGTGGGTGAAATCTGCACATTCAACGTGAAGTACCCCGCATCTGTGGAACACCTGAATACACAAAGAATCAGCCCAAAATTGACGAGGTGGACTTTGTGAGCAAAGATATATTATTCTTTCCAGTTTTTCACTTTTTGAGACTGTGGAGGTGTATGCTGCTGTTTGCGATTTTGTCTGTATAGCTTAGCTTTAACCATTTGTGCTAGAGTTCTGTGTGGCTTTTTTTTTTTTTTTACTTGTTAAAATTTTCTCGTAATAAATATTTTTTATTTTAATCACTTCATTTTATTTGATTTTACTTTATTTTGTTTTATTTTATCCTCATTCTTTGTTTCCTTCTCTTTCTTCTCCCACTTATTCTGAGCTGTGAGGATGAAAGTCTCTAGGTGCTCTAACCAGGAGTCAGTGCTCTGCATCTGAGGTGGGAAAACCAACTTCAGGACACTGGTCCACAGGCGACCTGACAGCTCTACATAATATCAAATGGAGAAAATCTCCCAGAGATTTCCTTCTCACGTCCAAGACCCACATTCACTCAGTGACCAGAAGTCTACAGTGCTGGACACCGTATGCCAAACAATGAGCAAGACAGAAAGAGCCCCATCCTTTATCAGAGAGGACGCCTTAAATCATAATAAGGACAGAGGCACCAAAATACACACCACCAGACGTGGAGGTGCCCACCAGAAAGTAAAGATCCAGCCTCATCTTCCAGAACACAAGCACACCTCCCCTCAACAAAGAAACATGCAGAACCCACTGAACAAACCTTAGCCGCTGGGGACAGACACCAAAAACCACAATAACGACGGGCATGACGCCTGTGAAAAGGAACCCCAATCCCAGTAAGTTAAGCAAAATGAGGAGATCAAAAAACACACGTCGACGAAGCAGCAAGGTCAAAACGCACCAGACCTAACAAATGAAGAGGAAATAGGCAGTCCACCCGAAAAAGAATTCAGAATAATGATAGGAAAGACGATTCAGCATCGTAGAAATAGGAGAGAGAAAATACAAGAAACGTTTCACAAGGGTCGACAAGAACTGAAGAGCAAACAAACAATGATGAAGAACACAATACATGAAAATAATTATTCTCTAGCATGGATCACTAGCACAATAACTGAGGCAGAAGAACGGTTAAGTGTCCTGGAAGATAAAATAGTTCCAATAAATACTGGGGATCAAAATAAAGAACAAAGAAAGAAAGGAACGGAGGACCGTCTCAGCGACCCTTGGGACAACCTTAAATGCACCAACATTCGAATTATATGGGTCTCAGAAGAAGAAGAGAAATAGAAAAGGTGTGAGAATATATTTGAAGAGATTATAGTTGAAAACATCCCTAGTATGGGAAAGGAAACAGTTAATCAAGTCAAGGAAGCACAGAGAGTCCCATACAGGATAAATCCAAGGAGAAACACGCCAAGACACATGTTCATCAAACTATTAGAAACGAAATACATAGAAAGCATGTAAAAAGCAGCATGGGAAAAACAGCATATACCATACAAGGGAATCCACGTAAGTTAACAGCCGACCTTTCAGCAGAAATTCTGCAAGAGAGAAGGGAGTGCCAGTATACGTATTTCAAGAGATGAAAGGAAAAAACCTACAACCAGTGTTACTGTTCTCAGCAAGAATCTCATTGAGATTGGACGGAGAAACCAAAAACTTTACAGAAAAAGACACGGAAAAAGAATTCAGCACCAACAACAGCTTTATAACAAAGGATAAAGGAACTTCTCTAGGCAGGAATCACAAAGAAAAGAAAAGACCTCCTCGAACAAACCAAAAACAAGTAACAAAACGGTAAGAGGAACATCCATATTAATAAGAACGTTACATGTAAATGGATACATGGCTCCAACTACAACAGATAGACTCCCTGAAGGGATACAACATCAAGACCATTATATGTGCTGCCTAGAAGAGACCCACTTTACACCTAGGGAGATATACAGACTGAAAATGAGGAGATGGCAAGAGACATTCCATGCAAATGGAAATCAAAGGAAACCTGGAGTTACAATTCTCATATCAGACGAAATAGACTTTAAGATAAACACTGTTACAAGAAACAAACAAGGACACTACATACTGATCAAGGGATCAAACCAAGGAGAGGATATGACAAATGCGAATACTTATGAACACAACCGAGGATCACTTCACTACATAACATGTATCCTAACAGCCATAAAGGGGAACTTGATAGTACCACCAAAAGAGTAGGGGACATTACCACCCCAATTCCACCAATGGACAGATCATCCAAAATGAAAAAAAATCAGGAAACATAAGTTTTAAATGACACATTGAACAGGAGGGACTTCATTCATATGTATGCCACATTCTATTGCAAAACAACAGAAAACACTCTTTCCTCAGGTGCTCATGGAACATTCTCCAAGATATATTATATGTAGGACCACAAATAAAGCCTTAGAAAATTAAGAAAATTGAAACAGTATCAGGTATACTTTCCGCCCACAGTGCTATGAATCTAGATAGGAAGTAAAAGGAAAAAAAGCCCGTCAATAATACAAACACGGGGAAGCTAAAGAAAACGCTGTTACATAACCAAGATTTCACTGCAGAAAACCAAGATGGGATCAAAAATACCTGGGAAAAAGTGACAGTGGAAATACGACCACCCAAAACTATGGGATGAAGCAAACGCAACTGTAAAAGGAGAGCTGTGCGAAAAAAGAAGCCAAAGGGAAATCTCTCCCAGCAGCCGCAGGAAGAGTGGGTGAAATCTGCACATTCAACGTGAAGTACCCCGCATCTGTGGAACACCTGAATACACAAAGAATCAGCCCAAAATTGACGAGGTGGACTTTGTGAGCAAAGATATATTATTCTTTCCAGTTTTTCACTTTTTGAGACTGTGGAGGTGTATGCTGCTGTTTGCGATTTTGTCTGTATAGCTTAGCTTTAACCATTTGTGCTAGAGTTCTGTGTGGCTTTTTTTTTTTTTTTACTTTTTAAAATTTTCTCGTAATAAATATTTTTTATTTTAATCACTTCATTTTATTTGATTTTACTTTATTTTGTTTTATTTTATCCTCATTCTTTGTTTCCTTCTCTTTCTTCTCCCACTTATTCTGAGCTGTGAGGATGAAAGTCTCTAGGTGCTCTAACCAGGAGTCAGTGCTCTGCATCTGAGGTGGGAAAACCAAGTTCAGGACACTGGTCCACAGGCGACCTGACAGCTCTACATAATATCAAATGGAGAAAATCTCCCAGAGATTTCCTTCTCACGTCCAAGACCCACATTCACTCAGTGACCAGAAGTCTACAGTGCTGGACACCGTATGCCAAACAATGAGCAAGACAGAAAGAGCCCCATCCGTTATCAGAGAGGACGCCTTAAATCATAATAAGGACAGAGGCACGAAAATACACACCACCAGACGTGGAGGTGCCCACCAGAAAGTAAAGATCCAGCCTCATCTTCCAGAACACAAGCACACCTCCCCTCAACAAAGAAACATGCAGAACCCACTGAACAAACCTTAGCCGCTGGGGACAGACACCAAAAACCACAATAACGACGGGCATGACGCCTGTGAAAAGGAACCCCAATCCCAGTAAGTTAAGCAAAATGAGGAGATCAAAAAACACACGTCGACGAAGCAGCAAGGTCAAAACGCACCAGACCTAACAAATGAAGAGGAAATAGGCAGTCCACCCGAAAAAGAATTCAGAATAATGATAGGAAAGACGATTCAACATCGTAGAAATAGGAGAGAGAAAATATAAGAAACGTTTCACAAGGGTCGACAAGAACTGAAGAGCAAACAAACAATGATGAAGAACACAATAAATGAAAATAATTATTCTCTAGCATGGATCACTAGCACAGTAACTGAGGCAGAAGAACGGTTAAGTGTCCTGGAAGATAAAATAGTTCAAATAAATACTGCGGATCAAAATAAAGAACAAAGAAAGAAAGGAACGGAGGACCGTCTCAGCGACCCTTGGGACAACATTAAATGCACCATCATTCGAATTATATGGGTCTCAGAAGAGGAAGAGAAATAGAAAAGGCGTGAGAATATATTTGAAGAGATTATAGTTGAAAACATCCCTAGTATGGGAAAGGAAACAGTTAATCAATTCAAGGAAGCACAGAGAGTCCCATACAGGATAAATCCAAGGAGAAACACGCCAAGACACATGTTCATCAAACTATTAGAAACGAAATACATAGAAAGCATGTAAAAAGCAGCATGGGAAAAACAGCATATACCATACAAGGGAATCCACGTAAGTTAACAGCCGACCTTTCAGCAGAAATTCTGCAAGAGAGAAGGGAGTGCCAGTATACGTATTTCAAGAGATGAAAGGAAAAAACCTACAACCAATGTTACTGTTCTCAGCAAGAATCTCATTGAGATTGGACGGAGAAACCAAAAACTTTACAGAAAAAGACACGGAAAAAGAATTCAGCACCAACAACAGCTTTATAACAAAATATAAAGGAACTTCTCTAGGCAGGAATCACAAAGAAAAGAAAAGACCTCCTAGAACAAACCAAAAACAATTAACAAAACGGTAAGAAGAACATCCATATTAATAATAACGTTACATGTAAATGGATACATGGCTCCAACTACAACAGATAGACTCCCTGAAGGGATACAACATCAAGACCATTATATGTGCTGCCTAGAAGAGACCCACTTTACACCTAGGGAGATATACAGACTGAAAATGAGGAGATGGCAAGAGACATTCCATGCAAATGGAAATCAAAGGAAACCTGGAGTTACAATTCTCATATCAGACGAAATAGACTTTAAGATAAACACTGTTACAAGAAACAAACAAGGACACTACATACTGATAAAGGGATCAAACCAAGGAGAGGATATGACAAATGCAAATACTTATGAACACAACCGAGGATCACTTCACTACATAACATGTATCCTAACAGCCATAAAGGGGAACTTGATAGTACCACCAAAAGAGTAGGGGACATTACCACCCCAATTCCACCAATGGACAGATCATCCAAAATGAAAAAAAATCAGGAAACATAAGTTTTAAATGACACATTGAACAGGAGGGACTTCATTCATATGTATACCACATTCTATTGCAAAACGACAGAAAACACTCTTTCCTCAGGTGCTCATGGAACATTCTCCAAGATATATTATATGTAGGACCACAAATAAAGCCTTAGAAAATTAAGAAAATTGAAACAGTATCAGGTATACTTTCCGCCCACAGTGCTATGAATCTAGATAGGAAGTAAAAGGAAAAAAAGCCCGTCAATAATACAAACACGGGGAAGCTAAAGAAAACGCTGTTACATAACCAAGATTTCACTGCAGAAAACCAAGATGGGATCAAAAATACCTGGGAAAAAGTGACAGTGGAAATACGACCACCCAAAACTATGGGATGAAGCAAACGCAACTGTAAAAGGAGAGCTGTGCGAAAAAAGAAGCCAAAGGGAAATCTCTCCCAGCAGCCTCAGGAAGAGTGGGTGAAATCTGCACATTCAACGTGAAGTACCCCGCATCTGTGGAACACCTGAATACACAAAGAATCAGCCCAAAATTGACGAGGTGGACTTTGTGAGCAAAGATATATTATTCTTTCCAGTTTTTCACTTTTTGAGACTGTGGAGGTGTATGCTGCTGTTTGCGATTTTGTCTGTATAGCTTAGCTTTAACCATTTGTGCTAGAGTTCTGTGTGGCTTTTTTTTTTTTTTTACTTTTTAAAATTTTCTCGTAATAAATATTTTTTATTTTAATCACTTCATTTTATTTGATTTTACTTTATTTTGTTTTATTTTATCCTCATTCTTTGTTTCCTTCTCTTTCTTCTCCCACTTATTCTGAGCTGTGAGGATGAAAGTCTCTAGGTGCTCTAACCAGGAGTCAGTGCTCTGCATCTGAGGTGGGAAAACCAACTTCAGGACACTGGTCCACAGGCGACCTTACAGCTCTACATAATATCAAATGGAGAAAATCTCCCAGAGATTTCCTTCTCACGTCCAAGACCCACATTCACTCAGTGACCAGAAGTCTACAGTGCTGGACACCGTATGCCAAACAATGAGCAAGACAGAAAGAGCCCCATCCGTTATCAGAGAGGACGCCTTAAATCATAATAAGGACAGAGGCACCAAAATACACACCACCAGACGTGGAGGTGCCCACCAGAAAGTAAAGATCCAGCCTCATCTTCCAGAACACAAGCACACCTCCCCTCAACAAAGAAACATGCAGAACCCACTGAACAAACCTTAGCCGCTGGGGACAGACACCAAAAACCACAATAACGACGGGCATGACGCCTGTGAAAAGGAACCCCAAGCCCAGTAAGTTAAGCAAAATGAGGAGATCAAAAAACACACGTCGACGAAGCAGCAAGGTCAAAACGCACCAGACCTAACAAATGAAGAGGAAATAGGCAGTCCACCCGAAAAAGAATTCAGAATAATGATAGGAAAGACGATTCAGCATCGTAGAAATAGGAGAGAGAAAATACAAGAAACGTTTCACAAGGGTCGACAAGAACTGAAGAGCAAACAAACAATGATGAAGAACACAATACATGAAAATAATTATTCTCTAGCATGGATCACTAGCACAATAACTGAGGCAGAAGAACGGTTAAGTGTCCTGGAAGATAAAATAGTTCAAATAAATACTGGGGATCAAAATAAACAACAAAGAAAGAAAGGAACGGAGGACCGTCTCAGCGACCCTTGGGACAACCTTAAATGCACCAACATTCGAATTATATGGGTCTCAGAAGAAGAAGAGAAATAGAAAAGGCGTGAGAATATATTTGAAGAGATTATAGTTGAAAACATCCCTAGTATGGGAAAGGAAACAGTTAATCAAGTCAAGGAAGCACAGAGAGTCCCATACAGGATAAATCCAAGGAGAAACACGCCAAGACACATGTTCATCAAACTATTAGAAACGAAATACATAGAAAGCATGTAAAAAGCAGCATGGGAAAAACAGCATATACCATACAAGGGAATCCACGTAAGTTAACAGCTGACCTTTCAGCAGAAATTCTGCAAGAGAGAAGGGAGTGCCAGTATACGTATTTCAAGAGATGAAAGGAAAAAACCTACAACCAATGTTACTGTTCTCAGCAAGAATCTCATTGAGATTGGACGGAGAAACCAAAAACTTTACAGAAAAAGACACGGAAAAAGAATTCAGCACCAACAACAGCTTTATAACAAAGGATAAAGGAACTTCTCTAGGCAGGAATCACAAAGAAAAGAAAAGACCTCCTAGAACAAACCAAAAACAATTAACAAAACGGTAAGAGGAACATCCATATTAATAATAACGTTACATGTAAATGGATACATGGCTCCAACTACAACAGATAGACTCCCTGAAGGGATACAACATCAAGACCATTATATGTGCTGCCTAGAAGAGACCCACTTTACACCTAGGGAGATATACAGACTGAAAATGAGGAGATGGCAAGAGACATTCCATGCAAATGGAAATCAAAGGAAACCTAGAGTTACAATTCTCATATCAGACGAAATAGACTTTAAGATAAACACTGTTACAAGAAACAAACAAGGACACTACATACTGATCAAGGGATCAAACCAAGGAGAGGATATGACAAATGCGAATACTTATGAACACAACCGAGGATCACTTCACTACATAACATGTATCCTAACAGCCATAAAGGGGAACTTGATAGTACCACCAAAAGAGTAGGGGACATTACCACCCCAATTCCACCAATGGACAGATCATCCAAAATGAAAAAAAATCAGGAAACATAAGTTTTAAATGACACATTGAACAGGAGGGACTTCATTCATATGTATACCACATTCTATTGCAAAACAACAGAAAACACTCTTTCCTCAGGTGCTCATGGAACATTCTCCAAGATATATTATATGTAGGACCACAAATAAAGCCTTAGAAAATTAAGAAAATTGAAACAGTATCAGGTATACTTTCCGCCCACAGTGCTATGAATCTAGATAGGAAGTAAAAGGAAAAAAAGCCCGTCAATAATACAAACACGGGGAAGCTAAAGAAAACGCTGTTACATAACCAAGATTTCACTGCAGAAAACCAAGATGGGATCAAAAATACCTGGGAAAAAGTGACAGTGGAAATACGACCACCCAAAACTATGGGATGAAGCAAACGCAACTGTAAAAGGAGAGCTGTGCGAAAAAAGAAGCCAAAGGGAAATCTCTCCCAGCAGCCGCAGGAAGAGTGGGTGAAATCTGCACATTCAACGTGAAGTACCCCGCATCTGTGGAACACCTGAATACACAAAGAATCAGCCCAAAATTGACGAGGTGGACTTTGTGAGCAAAGATATATTATTCTTTCCAGTTTTTCACTTTTTGAGACTGTGGAGGTGTATGCTGCTGTTTGCGATTTTGTCTGTATAGCTTAGCTTTAACCATTTGTGCTAGAGTTCTGTGTGGCTTTTTTTTTTTTTTACTTTTTAAAATTTTCTCGTAATAAATATTTTTTATTTTAATCACTTCATTTTATTTGATTTTACTTTATTTTGTTTTATTTTATCCTCATTCTTTGTTTCCTTCTCTTTCTTCTCCCACTTATTCTGAGCTGTGAGGATGAAAGTCTCTAGGTGCTCTAACCAGGAGTCAGTGCTCTGCATCTGAGGTGGGAAAACCAAGTTCAGGACACTGGTCCACAGGCGACCTGACAGCTCTACATAATATCAAATGGAGAAAATCTCCCAGAGATTTCCTTCTCACGTCCAAGACCCACATTCACTCAGTGACCAGAAGTCTACAGTGCTGGACACCGTATGCCAAACAATGAGCAAGACAGAAAGAGCCCCATCCGTTATCAGAGAGGACGCCTTAAATCATAATAAGGACAGAGGCACCAAAATACACACCACCAGACGTGGAGGTGCCCACCAGAAAGTAAAGATCCAGCCTCATCTTCCAGAACACAAGCACACCTCCCCTCAACAAAGAAACATGCAGAACCCACTGAACAAACCTTAGCCGCTGGGGACAGACACCAAAAACCACAATAACGACGGGCATGACGCCTGTGAAAAGGAACCCCAATCCCAGTAAGTTAAGCAAAATGAGGAGATCAAAAAACACACGTCGACGAAGCAGCAAGGTCAAAACGCACCAGACCTAACAAATGAAGAGGAAATAGGCAGTCCACCCGAAAAAGAATTCAGAATAATGATAGGAAAGACGATTCAGCATCGTAGAAATAGGAGAGAGAAAATACAAGAAACGTTCCACAAGGGTCGACAAGAACTGAAGAGCAAACAAACAATGATGAAGAACACAATACATGAAAATAATTATTCTCTAGCATGGATCACTAGCACAATAACTGAGGCAGAAGAACGGTTAAGTGTCCTGGAAGATAAAATAGTTCAAATAAATACTGGGGATCAAAATAAAGAACAAAGAAAGAAAGGAACGGAGGACCGTCTCAGCGACCCTTGGGACAACCTTAAATGCACCAACATTCGAATTATATGGGTCTCAGAAGAAGAAGAGAAATAGAAAAGGTGTGAGAATATATTTGAAGAGATTATAGTTGAAAACATCCCTAGTATGGGAAAGGAAACAGTTAATCAAGTCAAGGAAGCACAGAGAGTCCCATACAGGATAAATCCAAGGAGAAACACGCCAAGACACATGTTCATCAAACTATTAGAAACGAAATACATAGAAAGCATGTAAAAAGCAGCATGGGAAAAACAGCATATACCATACAAGGGAATCCACGTAAGTTAACAGCCGACCTTTCAGCAGAAATTCTGCAAGAGAGAAGGGAGTGCCAGTATACGTATTTCAAGAGATGAAAGGAAAAAACCTACAACCAGTGTTACTGTTCTCAGCAAGAATCTCATTGAGATTGGACGGAGAAACCAAAAACTTTACAGAAAAAGACACGGAAAAAGAATTCAGCACCAACAACAGCTTTATAACAAAGGATAAAGGAACTTCTCTAGGCAGGAATCACAAAGAAAAGAAAAGACCTCCTCGAACAAACCAAAAACAAGTAACAAAACGGTAAGAGGAACATCCATATTAATAAGAACGTTACATGTAAATGGATACATGGCTCCAACTACAACAGATAGACTCCCTGAAGGGATACAACATCAAGACCATTATATGTGCTGCCTAGAAGAGACCCACTTTACACCTAGGGAGATATACAGACTGAAAATGAGGAGATGGCAAGAGACATTCCATGCAAATGGAAATCAAAGGAAACCTGGAGTTACAATTCTCATATCAGACGAAATAGACTTTAAGATAAACACTGTTACAAGAAACAAACAAGGACACTACATACTGATCAAGGGATCAAACCAAGGAGAGGATATGACAAATGCGAATACTTATGAACACAACCGAGGATCACTTCACTACATAACATGTATCCTAACAGCCATAAAGGGGAACTTGATAGTACCACCAAAAGAGTAGGGGACATTACCACCCCAATTCCACCAATGGACAGATCATCCAAAATGAAAAAAAATCAGGAAACATAAGTTTTAAATGACACATTGAACAGGAGGGACTTCATTCATATGTATGCCACATTCTATTGCAAAACAACAGAAAACACTCTTTCCTCAGGTGCTCATGGAACATTCTCCAAGATATATTATATGTAGGACCACAAATAAAGCCTTAGAAAATTAAGAAAATTGAAACAGTATCAGGTATACTTTCCGCCCACAGTGCTATGAATCTAGATAGGAAGTAAAAGGAAAAAAAGCCCGTCAATAATACAAACACGGGGAAGCTAAAGAAAACGCTGTTACATAACCAAGATTTCACTGCAGAAAACCAAGATGGGATCAAAAATACCTGGGAAAAAGTGACAGTGGAAATACGACCACCCAAAACTATGGGATGAAGCAAACGCAACTGTAAAAGGAGAGCTGTGCGAAAAAAGAAGCCAAAGGGAAATCTCTCCCAGCAGCCGCAGGAAGAGTGGGTGAAATCTGCACATTCAACGTGAAGTACCCCGCATCTGTGGAACACCTGAATACACAAAGAATCAGCCCAAAATTGACGAGGTGGACTTTGTGAGCAAAGATATATTATTCTTTCCAGTTTTTCACTTTTTGAGACTGTGGAGGTGTATGCTGCTGTTTGCGATTTTGTCTGTATAGCTTAGCTTTAACCATTTGTGCTAGAGTTCTGTGTGGCTTTTTTTTTTTTTTTACTTTTTAAAATTTTCTCGTAATAAATAATTTTTATTTTAATCACTTCATTTTATTTGATTTTACTTTATTTTGTTTTATTTTATCCTCATTCTTTGTTTCCTTCTCTTTCTTCTCCCACTTATTCTGAGCTGTGAGGATGAAAGTCTCTAGGTGCTCTAACCAGGAGTCAGTGCTCTGCATCTGAGGTGGGAAAACCAACTTCAGGACACTGGTCCACAGGCGACCTGACAGCTCTACATAATATCAAATGGAGAAAATCTCCCAGAGATTTCCTTCTCACGTCCAAGACCCACATTCACTCAGTGACCAGAAGTCTACAGTGCTGGACACCGTATGCCAAACAATGAGCAAGACAGCAAGAGCCCCATCCTTTATCAGAGAGGACGCCTTAAATCATAATAAGGACAGAGGCACCAAAATACACACCACCAGACGTGGAGGTGCCCACCAGAAAGTAAAGATCCAGCCTCATCTTCCAGAACACAAGCACACCTCCCCTCAACAAAGAAACATGCAGAACCCACTGAACAAACCTTAGCCGCTGGGGACAGACACCAAAAACCACAATAACGACGGGCATGACGCCTGTGAAAAGGAACCCCAATCCCAGTAAGTTAAGCAAAATGAGGAGATCAAAAAACACACGTCGACGAAGCAGCAAGGTCAAAACGCACCAGACCTAACAAATGAAGAGGAAATAGGCAGTCCACCCGAAAAAGAATTCAGAATAATGATAGGAAAGACGATTCAGCATCGTAGAAATAGGAGAGAGAAAATACAAGAAACGTTTCACAAGGGTCGACAAGAACTGAAGAGCAAACAAACAATGATGAAGAACACAATACATGAAAATAATTATTCTCTAGCATGGATCACTAGCACAATAACTGAGGCAGAAGAACGGTTAAGTGTCCTGGAAGATAAAATAGTTCCAATAAATACTGGGGATCAAAATAAAGAACAAAGAAAGAAAGGAACGGAGGACCGTCTCAGCGACCCTTGGGACAACCTTAAATGCACCATCATTCGAATTATATGGGTCTCAGAAGAAGAAGAGAAATAGAAAAGGTGTGAGAATATATTTGAAGAGATTATAGTTGAAAACATCCCTAGTATGGGAAAGGAAACAGTTAATCAAGTCAAGGAAGCACAGAGAGTCCCATACAGGATAAATCCAAGGAGAAACACGCCAAGACACATGTTCATCAAACTATTAGAAACGAAATACATAGAAAGCATGTAAAAAGCAGCATGGGAAAAACAGCATATACCATACAAGGGAATCCACGTAAGTTAACAGCCGACCTTTCAGCAGAAATTCTGCAAGAGAGAAGGGAGTGCCAGTATACGTATTTCAAGAGATGAAAGGAAAAAACCTACAACCAGTGTTACTGTTCTCAGCAAGAATCTCATTGAGATTGGACGGAGAAACCAAAAACTTTACAGAAAAAGACACGGAAAAAGAATTCAGCACCAACAACAGCTTTATAACAAAGGATAAAGGAACTTCTCTAGGCAGGAATCACAAAGAAAAGAAAAGACCTCCTCGAACAAACCAAAAACAAGTAACAAAACGGTAAGAGGAACATCCATATTAATAAGAACGTTACATGTAAATGGATACATGGCTCCAACTACAACAGATAGACTCCCTGAAGGGATACAACATCAAGACCATTATATGTGCTGCCTAGAAGAGACCCACTTTACACCTAGGGAGATATACAGACTGAAAATGAGGAGATGGCAAGAGACATTCCATGCAAATGGAAATCAAAGGAAACCTGGAGTTACAATTCTCATATCAGACGAAATAGACTTTAAGATAAACACTGTTACAAGAAACAAACAAGGACACTACATACTGATCAAGGGATCAAACCAAGGAGAGGATATGACAAATGCGAATACTTATGAACACAACCGAGGATCACTTCACTACATAACATGTATCCTAACAGCCATAAAGGGGAACTTGATAGTACCACCAAAAGAGTAGGGGACATTACCACCCCAATTCCACCAATGGACAGATCATCCAAAATGAAAAAAAATCAGGAAACATAAGTTTTAAATGACACATTGAACAGGAGGGACTTCATTCATATGTATGCCACATTCTATTGCAAAACAACAGAAAACACTCTTTCCTCAGGTGCTCATGGAACATTCTCCAAGATATATTATATGTAGGACCACAAATAAAGCCTTAGAAAATTAAGAAAATTGAAACAGTATCAGGTATACTTTCCGCCCACAGTGCTATGAATCTAGATAGGAAGTAAAAGGAAAAAAAGCCCGTCAATAATACAAACACGGGGAAGCTAAAGAAAACGCTGTTACATAACCAAGATTTCACTGCAGAAAACCAAGATGGGATCAAAAATACCTGGGAAAAAGTGACAGTGGAAATACGACCACCCAAAACTATGGGATGAAGCAAACGCAACTGTAAAAGGAGAGCTGTGCGAAAAAAGAAGCCAAAGGGAAATCTCTCCCAGCAGCCGCAGGAAGAGTGGGTGAAATCTGCACATTCAACGTGAAGTACCCCGCATCTGTGGAACACCTGAATACACAAAGAATCAGCCCAAAATTGACGAGGTGGACTTTGTGAGCAAAGATATATTATTCTTTCCAGTTTTTCACTTTTTGAGACTGTGGAGGTGTATGCTGCTGTTTGCGATTTTGTCTGTATAGCTTAGCTTTAACCATTTGTGCTAGAGTTCTGTGTGGCTTTTTTTTTTTTTTTACTTTTTAAAATTTTCTCGTAATAAATAATTTTTATTTTAATCACTTCATTTTATTTGATTTTACTTTATTTTGTTTTATTTTATCCTCATTCTTTGTTTCCTTCTCTTTCTTCTCCCACTTATTCTGAGCTGTGAGGATGAAAGTCTCTAGGTGCTCTAACCAGGAGTCAGTGCTCTGCATCTGAGGTGGGAAAACCAACTTCAGGACACTGGTCCACAGGCGACCTGACAGCTCTACATAATATCAAATGGAGAAAATCTCCCAGAGATTTCCTTCTCACGTCCAAGACCCACATTCACTCAGTGACCAGAAGTCTACAGTGCTGGACACCGTATGCCAAACAATGAGCAAGACAGCAAGAGCCCCATCCTTTATCAGAGAGGACGCCTTAAATCATAATAAGGACAGAGGCACCAAAATACACACCACCAGACGTGGAGGTGCCCACCAGAAAGTAAAGATCCAGCCTCATCTTCCAGAACACAAGCACACCTCCCCTCAACAAAGAAACATGCAGAACCCACTGAACAAACCTTAGCCGCTGGGGACAGACACCAAAAACCACAATAACGACGGGCATGACGCCTGTGAAAAGGAACCCCAATCCCAGTAAGTTAAGCAAAATGAGGAGATCAAAAAACACACGTCGACGAAGCAGCAAGGTCAAAACGCACCAGACCTAACAAATGAAGAGGAAATAGGCAGTCCACCCGAAAAAGAATTCAGAATAATGATAGGAAAGACGATTCAGCATCGTAGAAATAGGAGAGAGAAAATACAAGAAACGTTTCACAAGGGTCGACAAGAACTGAAGAGCAAACAAACAATGATGAAGAACACAATACATGAAAATAATTATTCTCTAGCATGGATCACTAGCACAATAACTGAGGCAGAAGAACGGTTAAGTGTCCTGGAAGATAAAATAGTTCCAATAAATACTGGGGATCAAAATAAAGAACAAAGAAAGAAAGGAACGGAGGACCGTCTCAGCGACCCTTGGGACAACCTTAAATGCACCATCATTCGAATTATATGGGTCTCAGAAGAAGAAGAGAAATAGAAAAGGTGTGAGAATATATTTGAAGAGATTATAGTTGAAAACATCCCTAGTATGGGAAAGGAAACAGTTAATCAAGTCAAGGAAGCACAGAGAGTCCCATACAGGATAAATCCAAGGAGAAACACGCCAAGACACATGTTCATCAAACTATTAGAAACGAAATACATAGAAAGCATGTAAAAAGCAGCATGGGAAAAACAGCATATACCATACAAGGGAATCCACGTAAGTTAACAGCCGACCTTTCAGCAGAAATTCTGCAAGAGAGAAGGGAGTGCCAGTATACGTATTTCAAGAGATGAAAGGAAAAAACCTACAACCAGTGTTACTGTTCTCAGCAAGAATCTCATTGAGATTGGACGGAGAAACCAAAAACTTTACAGAAAAAGACACGGAAAAAGAATTCAGCACCAACAACAGCTTTATAACAAAGGATAAAGGAACTTCTCTAGGCAGGAATCACAAAGAAAAGAAAAGACCTCCTCGAACAAACCAAAAACAAGTAACAAAACGGTAAGAGGAACATCCATATTAATAAGAACGTTACATGTAAATGGATACATGGCTCCAACTACAACAGATAGACTCCCTGAAGGGATACAACATCAAGACCATTATATGTGCTGCCTAGAAGAGACCCACTTTACACCTAGGGAGATATACAGACTGAAAATGAGGAGATGGCAAGAGACATTCCATGCAAATGGAAATCAAAGGAAACCTGGAGTTACAATTCTCATATCAGACGAAATAGACTTTAAGATAAACACTGTTACAAGAAACAAACAAGGACACTACATACTGATCAAGGGATCAAACCAAGGAGAGGATATGACAAATGCGAATACTTATGAACACAACCGAGGATCACTTCACTACATAACATGTATCCTAACAGCCATAAAGGGGAACTTGATAGTACCACCAAAAGAGTAGGGGACATTACCACCCCAATTCCACCAATGGACAGATCATCCAAAATGAAAAAAAATCAGGAAACATAAGTTTTAAATGACACATTGAACAGGAGGGACTTCATTCATATGTATGCCACATTCTATTGCAAAACAACAGAAAACACTCTTTCCTCAGGTGCTCATGGAACATTCTCCAAGATATATTATATGTAGGACCACAAATAAAGCCTTAGAAAATTAAGAAAATTGAAACAGTATCAGGTATACTTTCCGCCCACAGTGCTATGAATCTAGATAGGAAGTAAAAGGAAAAAAAGCCCGTCAATAATACAAACACGGGGAAGCTAAAGAAAACGCTGTTACATAACCAAGATTTCACTGCAGAAAACCAAGATGGGATCAAAAATACCTGGGAAAAAGTGACAGTGGAAATACGACCACCCAAAACTATGGGATGAAGCAAACGCAACTGTAAAAGGAGAGCTGTGCGAAAAAAGAAGCCAAAGGGAAATCTCTCCCAGCAGCCGCAGGAAGAGTGGGTGAAATCTGCACATTCAACGTGAAGTACCCCGCATCTGTGGAACACCTGAATACACAAAGAATCAGCCCAAAATTGACGAGGTGGACTTTGTGAGCAAAGATATATTATTCTTTCCAGTTTTTCACTTTTTGAGACTGTGGAGGTGTATGCTGCTGTTTGCGATTTTGTCTGTATAGCTTAGCTTTAACCATTTGTGCTAGAGTTCTGTGTGGCTTTTTTTTTTTTTTTACTTTTTAAAATTTTCTCGTAATAAATATTTTTTATTTTAATCACTTCATTTTATTTGATTTTACTTTATTTTGTTTTATTTTATCCTCATTCTTTGTTTCCTTCTCTTTCTTCTCCCACTTATTCTGAGCTGTGAGGATGAAAGTCTCTAGGTGCTCTAACCAGGAGTCAGTGCTCTGCATCTGAGGTGGGAAAACCAAGTTCAGGACACTGGTCCACAGGCGACCTGACAGCTCTACATAATATCAAATGGAGAAAATCTCCCAGAGATTTCCTTCTCACGTCCAAGACCCACATTCACTCAGTGACCAGAAGTCTACAGTGCTGGACACCGTATGCCAAACAATGAGCAAGACAGAAAGAGCCCCATCCGTTATCAGAGAGGACGCCTTAAATCATAATAAGGACAGAGGCACGAAAATACACACCACCAGACGTGGAGGTGCCCACCAGAAAGTAAAGATCCAGCCTCATCTTCCAGAACACAAGCACACCTCCCCTCAACAAAGAAACATGCAGAACCCACTGAACAAACCTTAGCCGCTGGGGACAGACACCAAAAACCACAATAACGACGGGCATGACGCCTGTGAAAAGGAACCCCAATCCCAGTAAGTTAAGCAAAATGAGGAGATCAAAAAACACACGTCGACGAAGCAGCAAGGTCAAAACGCACCAGACCTAACAAATGAAGAGGAAATAGGCAGTCCACCCGAAAAAGAATTCAGAATAATGATAGGAAAGACGATTCAACATCGTAGAAATAGGAGAGAGAAAATATAAGAAACGTTTCACAAGGGTCGACAAGAACTGAAGAGCAAACAAACAATGATGAAGAACACAATACATGAAAATAATTATTCTCTAGCATGGATCACTAGCACAGTAACTGAGGCAGAAGAACGGTTAAGTGTCCTGGAAGATAAAATAGTTCAAATAAATACTGCGGATCAAAATAAAGAACAAAGAAAGAAAGGAACGGAGGACCGTCTCAGCGACCCTTGGGACAACATTAAATGCACCATCATTCGAATTATATGGGTCTCAGAAGAGGAAGAGAAATAGAAAAGGCGTGAGAATATATTTGAAGAGATTATAGTTGAAAACATCCCTAGTATGGGAAAGGAAACAGTTAATCAATTCAAGGAAGCACAGAGAGTCCCATACAGGATAAATCCAAGGAGAAACACGCCAAGACACATGTTCATCAAACTATTAGAAACGAAATACATAGAAAGCATGTAAAAAGCAGCATGGGAAAAACAGCATATACCATACAAGGGAATCCACGTAAGTTAACAGCCGACCTTTCAGCAGAAATTCTGCAAGAGAGAAGGGAGTGCCAGTATACGTATTTCAAGAGATGAAAGGAAAAAACCTACAACCAATGTTACTGTTCTCAGCAAGAATCTCATTGAGATTGGACGGAGAAACCAAAAACTTTACAGAAAAAGACACGGAAAAAGAATTCAGCACCAACAACAGCTTTATAACAAAGGATAAAGGAACTTCTCTAGGCAGGAATCACAAAGAAAAGAAAAGACCTCCTAGAACAAACCAAAAACAATTAACAAAACGGTAAGAAGAACATCCATATTAATAATAACGTTACATGTAAATGGATACATGGCTCCAACTACAACAGATAGACTCCCTGAAGGGATACAACATCAAGACCATTATATGTGCTGCCTAGAAGAGACCCACTTTACACCTAGGGAGATATACAGACTGAAAATGAGGAGATGGCAAGAGACATTCCATGCAAATGGAAATCAAAGGAAACCTGGAGTTACAATTCTCATATCAGACGAAATAGACTTTAAGATAAACACTGTTACAAGAAACAAACAAGGACACTACATACTGATAAAGGGATCAAACCAAGGAGAGGATATGACAAATGCGAATACTTATGAACACAACCGAGGATCACTTCACTACATAACATGTATCCTAACAGCCATAAAGGGGAACTTGATAGTACCACCAAAAGAGTAGGGGACATTACCACCCCAATTCCACCAATGGACAGATCATCCAAAATGAAAAAAAATCAGGAAACATAAGTTTTAAATGACACATTGAACAGGAGGGACTTCATTCATATGTATACCACATTCTATTGCAAAACGACAGAAAACACTCTTTCCTCAGGTGCTCATGGAACATTCTCCAAGATATATTATATGTAGGACCACAAATAAAGCCTTAGAAAATTAAGAAAATTGAAACAGTATCAGGTATACTTTCCGCCCACAGTGCTATGAATCTAGATAGGAAGTAAAAGGAAAAAAAGCCCGTCAATAATACAAACACGGGGAAGCTAAAGAAAACGCTGTTACATAACCAAGATTTCACTGCAGAAAACCAAGATGGGATCAAAAATACCTGGGAAAAAGTGACAGTGGAAATACGACCACCCAAAACTATGGGATGAAGCAAACGCAACTGTAAAAGGAGAGCTGTGCGAAAAAAGAAGCCAAAGGGAAATCTCTCCCAGCAGCCGCAGGAAGAGTGGGTGAAATCTGCACATTCAACGTGAAGTACCCCGCATCAGTGGAACACCTGAATACACAAAGAATCAGCCCAAAATTGACGAGGTGGACTTTGTGAGCAAAGATATATTATTCTTTCCAGTTTTTCACTTTTTGAGACTGTGGAGGTGTATGCTGCTGTTTGCGATTTTGTCTGTATAGCTTAGCTTTAACCATTTGTGCTAGAGTTCTGTGTGGCTTTTTTTTTTTTTACTTTTTAAAATTTTCTCGTAATAAATATTTTTTATTTTAATCACTTCATTTTATTTGATTTTACTTTATTTTGTTTTATTTTATCCTCATTCTTTGTTTCCTTCTCTTTCTTCTCCCACTTATTCTGAGCTGTGAGGATGAAAGTCTCTAGGTGCTCTAACCAGGAGTCAGTGCTCTGCATCTGAGGTGGGAAAACCAAGTTCAGGACACTGGTCCACAGGCGACCTTACAGCTCTACATAATATCAAATGGAGAAAATCTCCCAGAGATTTCCTTCTCACGTCCAAGACCCACATTCACTCAGTGACCAGAAGTCTACAGTGCTGGACACCGTATGCCAAACAATGAGCAAGACAGAAAGAGCCCCATCCGTTATCAGAGAGGACGCCTTAAATCATAATAAGGACAGAGGCACCAAAATACACACCACCAGACGTGGAGGTGCGCACCAGAAAGTAAAGATTCAGCCTCATCTTCCAGAACACAAGCACACCTCCCCTCAACAAAGAAACATGCAGAACCCACTGAACAAACCTTAGCCGCTGGGGACAGACACCAAAAACCACAATAACGACGGGCATGACGCCTGTGAAAAGGAACCCCAAGCCCAGTAAGTTAAGCAAAATGAGGAGATCAAAAAACACACGTCGACGAAGCAGCAAGGTCAAAACGCACCAGACCTAACAAATGAAGAGGAAATAGGCAGTCCACCCGAAAAAGAATTCAGAATAATGATAGGAAAGACGATTCAACATCGTAGAAATAGGAGAGAGAAAATACAAGAAACGTTTCACAAGGGTCGACAAGAACGGAAGAGCAAACAAACAATGATGAAGAACACAATACATGAAAATAATTATTCTCTAGCATGGATCACTAGCACAATAACTGAGGCAGAAGAACGGTTAAGTGGCCTGGAAGATAAAATAGTTCCAATAAATACTGCGGATCAAAATAAAGAACAAAGAAAGAAAGGAACGGAGGACCGTCTCAGCGACCCTTGGGACAACCTTAAATGCACCAACATTCGAATTATATGGGTCTCAGAAGAAGAAGAGAAATAGAAAAGGCGTGAGAATATATTTGAAGAGATTATAGTTGAAAACATCCCTAGTATGGGAAAGGAAACAGTTAATCAAGTCAAGGAAGCACAGAGAGTCCCATACAGGATAAATCCAAGGAGAAACACGCCAAGACACATGTTCATCAAACTATTAGAAACGAAATACATAGAAAGCATGTAAAAAGCAGCATGGGAAAAACAGCATATACCATACAAGGGAATCCACGTAAGTTAACAGCTGACCTTTCAGCAGAAATTCTGCAAGAGAGAAGGGAGTGCCAGTATACGTATTTCAAGAGATGAAAGGAAAAAACCTACAACCAATGTTACTGTTCTCAGCAAGAATCTCATTGAGATTGGACGGAGAAACCAAAAACTTTACAGAAAAAGACACGGAAAAAGAATTCAGCACCAACAACAGCTTTATAACAAAGGATAAAGGAACTTCTCTAGGCAGGAATCACAAAGAAAAGAAAAGACCTCCTAGAACAAACCAAAAACAATTAACAAAACGGTAAGAGGAACATCCATATTAATAATAACGTTACATGTAAATGGATACATGGCTCCAACTACAACAGATAGACTCCCTGAAGGGATACAACATCAAGACCATTATATGTGCTGCCTAGAAGAGACCCACTTTACACCTAGGGAGATATACAGACTGAAAATGAGGAGATGGCAAGAGACATTCCATGCAAATGGAAATCAAAGGAAACCTAGAGTTACAATTCTCATATCAGACGAAATAGACTTTAAGATAAACACTGTTACAAGAAACAAACAAGGACACTACATACTGATCAAGGGATCAAACCAAGGAGAGGATATGACAAATGCGAATACTTATGAACACAACCGAGGATCACTTCACTACATAACATGTATCCTAACAGCCATAAAGGGGAACTTGATAGTACCACCAAAAGAGTAGGGGACATTACCACCCCAATTCCACCAATGGACAGATCATCCAAAATGAAAAAAAATCAGGAAACATAAGTTTTAAATGACACATTGAACAGGAGGGACTTCATTCATATGTATACCACATTCTATTGCAAAACAACAGAAAACACTCTTTCCTCAGGTGCTCATGGAACATTCTCCAAGATATATTATATGTAGGACCACAAATAAAGCCTTAGAAAATTAAGAAAATTGAAACAGTATCAGGTATACTTTCCGCCCACAGTGCTATGAATCTAGATAGGAAGTAAAAGGAAAAAAAGCCCGTCAATAATACAAACACGGGGAAGCTAAAGAAAACGCTGTTACATAACCAAGATTTCACTGCAGAAAACCAAGATGGGATCAAAAATACCTGGGAAAAAGTGACAGTGGAAATACGACCACCCAAAACTATGGGATGAAGCAAACGCAACTGTAAAAGGAGAGCTGTGCGAAAAAAGAAGCCAAAGGGAAATCTCTCCCAGCAGCCGCAGGAAGAGTGGGTGAAATCTGCACATTCAACGTGAAGTACCCCGCATCTGTGGAACACCTGAATACACAAAGAATCAGCCCAAAATTGACGAGGTGGACTTTGTGAGCAAAGATATATTATTCTTTCCAGTTTTTCACTTTTTGAGACTGTGGAGGTGTATGCTGCTGTTTGCGATTTTGTCTGTATAGCTTAGCTTTAACCATTTGTGCTAGAGTTCTGTGTGGCTTTTTTTTTTTTTTTACTTTTTAAAATTTTCTCGTAATAAATAATTTTTATTTTAATCACTTCATTTTATTTGATTTTACTTTATTTTGTTTTATTTTATCCTCATTCTTTGTTTCCTTCTCTTTCTTCTCCCACTTATTCTGAGCTGTGAGGATGAAAGTCTCTAGGTGCTCTAACCAGGAGTCAGTGCTCTGCATCTGAGGTGGGAAAACCAAGTTCAGGACACTGGTCCACAGGCGACCTGACAGCTCTACATAATATCAAATGGAGAAAATCTCCCAGAGATTTCCTTCTCACGTCCAAGACCCACATTCACTCAGTGACCAGAAGTCTACAGTGCTGGACACCGTATGCCAAACAATGAGCAAGACAGAAAGAGCCCCATCCGTTATCAGAGAGGACGCCTTAAATCATAATAAGGACAGAGGCACCAAAATACACACCACCAGACGTGGAGGTGCCCACCAGAAAGTAAAGATCCAGCCTCATCTTCCAGAACACAAGCACACCTCCCCTCAACAAAGAAACATGCAGAACCCACTGAACAAACCTTAGCCGCTGGGGACAGACACCAAAAACCACAATAACGACGGGCATGACGCCTGTGAAAAGGAACCCCAATCCCAGTAAGTTAAGCAAAATGAGGAGATCAAAAAACACACGTCGACGAAGCAGCAAGGTCAAAACGCACCAGACCTAACAAATGAAGAGGAAATAGGCAGTCCACCCGAAAAAGAATTCAGAATAATGATAGGAAAGACGATTCAGCATCGTAGAAATAGGAGAGAGAAAATACAAGAAACGTTTCACAAGGGTCGACAAGAACTGAAGAGCAAACAAACAATGATGAAGAACACAATACATGAAAATAATTATTCTCTAGCATGGATCACTAGCACAATAACTGAGGCAGAAGAACGGTTAAGTGTCCTGGAAGATAAAATAGTTCAAATAAATACTGGGGATCAAAATAAAGAACAAAGAAAGAAAGGAACGGAGGACCGTCTCAGCGACCCTTGGGACAACCTTAAATGCACCAACATTCGAATTATATGGGTCTCAGAAGAAGAAGAGAAATAGAAAAGGTGTGAGAATATATTTGAAGACATTATAGTTGAAAACATCCCTAGTATGGGAAAGGAAACAGTTAATCAAGTCAAGGAAGCACAGAGAGTCCCATACAGGATAAATCCAAGGAGAAACACGCCAAGACACATGTTCATCAAACTATTAGAAACTAAATACATAGAAAGCATGTAAAAAGCAGCATGGGAAAAACAGCATATACCATACAAGAGAATCCACGTAAGTTAACAGCCGACTTTTCAGCAGAAATTCTGCAAGAGAGAAGGGAGTGCCAGTATACGTATTTCAAGAGATGAAAGGAAAAAACCTACAACCAGTGTTACTGTTCTCAGCAAGAATCTCATTGAGATTGGACGGAGAAACCAAAAACTTTACAGAAAAAGACACGGAAAAAGAATTCAGCACCAACAACAGCTTTATAACAAAGGATAAAGGAACTTCTCTAGGCAGGAATCACAAAGAAAAGAAAAGACCTCCTAGAACAAACCAAAAACAATTAACAAAACGCTAAGAGGAACATCCATATTAATAATAACGTTACATGTAAATGGATACATGGCTCCAACTACAACAGATAGACTCCCTGAAGGGATACAACATCAAGACCATTATATGTGCTGCCTAGAAGAGACCCACTTTACACCTAGGGAGATATACAGACTGAAAATGAGGAGATGGCAAGAGACATTCCATGCAAATGGAAATCAAAGGAAACCTGGAGTTACAATTCTCATATCAGACGAAATAGACTTTAAGATAAACACTGTTACAAGAAACAAACAAGGACACTACATACTGATCAAGGGATCAAACCAAGGAGAGGATATGACAAATGCGAATACTTATGAACACAACCGAGGATCACTTCACTACATAACATGTATCCTAACAGCCATAAAGGGGAACTTGATAGTACCACCAAAAGAGTAGGGGACATTACCACCCCAATTCCACCAATGGACAGATCATCCAAAATGAAAAAAAATCAGGAAACATAAGTTTTAAATGACACATTGAACAGGAGGGACTTCATTCATATGTATACCACATTCTATTGCAAAACAACAGAAAACACTCTTTCCTCAGGTGCTCATGGAACATTCTCCAAGATATATTATATGTAGGACCACAAATAAAGCCTTAGAAAATTAAGAAAATTGAAACAGTATCAGGTATACTTTCCGCCCACAGTGCTATGAATCTAGATAGGAAGTAAAAGGAAAAAAAGCCCGTCAATAATACAAACACGGGGAAGCTAAAGAAAACGCTGTTACATAACCAAGATTTCACTGCAGAAAACCAAGATGGGATCAAAAATACCTGGGAAAAAGTGACAGTGGAAATACGACCACCCAAAACTATGGGATGAAGCAAACGCAACTGTAAAAGGAGAGCTGTGTGAAAAAAGAAGCCAAAGGGAAATCTCTCCCAGCAGCCTCAGGAAGAGTGGGTGAAATCTGCACATTCAACGTGAAGTACCCCGCATCTGTGGAACACCTGAATACACAAAGAATCAGCCCAAAATTGACGAGGTGGACTTTGTGAGCAAAGATATATTATTCTTTCCAGTTTTTCACTTTTTGAGACTGTGGAGGTGTATGCTGCTGTTTGCGATTTTGTCTGTATAGCTTAGCTTTAACCATTTGTGCTAGAGTTCTGTGTGGCTTTTTTTTTTTTTTACTTTTTAAAATTTTCTCGTAATAAATATTTTTTATTTTAATCACTTCATTTTATTTGATTTTACTTTATTTTGTTTTATTTTATCCTCATTCTTTGTTTCCTTCTCTTTCTTCTCCCACTTATTCTGAGCTGTGAGGATGAAAGTCTCTAGGTGCTCTAACCAGGAGTCAGTGCTCTGCATCTGAGGTGGGAAAACCAACTTCAGGACACTGGTCCACAGGCGACCTGACAGCTCTACATAATATCAAATGGAGAAAATCTCCCAGAGATTTCCTTCTCACGTCCAAGACCCACATTCACTCAGTGACCAGAAGTCTACAGTGCTGGACACCGTATGCCAAACAATGAGCAAGACAGAAAGAGCCCCATCCGTTATCAGAGAGGACGCCTTAAATCATAATAAGGACAGAGGCACCAAAATACACACCACCAGACGTGGAGGTGCCCACCAGAAAGTAAAGATCCAGCCTCATCTTCCAGAACACAAGCACACCTCCCCTCAACAAAGAAACATGCAGAACCCACTGAACAAACCTTAGCCGCTGGGGACAGACACCAAAAACCACAATAACGACGGGCATGACGCCTGTGAAAAGGAACCCCAAGCCCAGTAAGTTAAGCAAAATGAGGAGATCAAAAAACACACGTCGACGAAGCAGCAAGGTCAAAACGCACCAGACCTAACAAATGAAGAGGAAATAGGCAGTCCACCCGAAAAAGAATTCAGAATAATGATAGGAAAGACGATTCAACATCGTAGAAATAGGAGAGAGAAAATACAAGAA
Organism: Balaenoptera physalus; assembly: GCF_965194825.1. Classification (NCBI taxonomy): domain Eukaryota; kingdom Metazoa; phylum Chordata; class Mammalia; order Artiodactyla; family Balaenopteridae; genus Balaenoptera; species Balaenoptera physalus. Next base: position 18,864,775 of record NC_138904.1, on the reverse strand, counting down.
ACGTTTCACAAGGGTCGACAAGAACTGAAGAGCAAACAAACAATGATGAAGAACACAATACATGAAAATAATTATTCTCTAGCATGGATCACTAGCACAATAACTGAGGCAGAAGAACGGTTAAGTGGCCTGGAAGATAAAATAGTTCCAATAAATACTGCGGATCAAAATAAAGAACAAAGAAAGAAAGGAACGGAGGACCGTCTCAGCGACCCTTGGGACAACCTTAAATGCACCAACATTCGAATTATATGGGCCTCAGAAGAATAAGAGAAATAGAAAAGGCGTGAGAATATATTTGAAGAGATTATAGTTGAAAACATCCCTAGTATGGGAAAGGAAACAGTTAATCAAGTCAAGGAAGCACAGAGAGTCCCATACAGGATAAATCCAAGGAGAAACACGCCAAGACACATGTTCATCAAACTATTAGAAACGAAATACATAGAAAGCATGTAAAAAGCAGCATGGGAAAAACAGCATATACCATACAAAGGAATCCACGTAAGTTAACAGCTGACCTTTCAGCAGAAATTCTGCAAGAGAGAAGGGAGTGCCAGTATACGTATTTCAAGAGATGAAAGGAAAAAACCTACAACCAATGTTACTGTTCTCAGCAAGAATCTCATTGAGATTGGACGGAGAAACCAAAAACTTTACAGAAAAAGACACGGAAAAAGAATTCAGCACCAACAACAGCTTTATAACAAAGGATAAAGGAACTTCTCTAGGCAGGAATCACAAAGAAAAGAAAAGACCTCCTAGAACAAACCAAAAACAATTAACAAAACGGTAAGAGGAACATCCATATTAATAATAACGTTACATGTAAATGGATACATGGCTCCAACTACAACAGATAGACTCCCTGAAGGGATACAACATCAAGACCATTATATGTGCTGCCTAGAAGAGACCCACTTTACACCTAGGGAGATATACAGACTGAAAATGAGGAGATGGCAAGAGACATTCCATGCAAATGGAAATCAAAGGAAACCTAGAGTTACAATTCTCATATCAGACGAAATAGACTTTAAGATAAACACTGTTACAAGAAACAAACAAGGACACTACATACTGATAAAGGGATCAAACCAAGGAGAGGATATGACAAATGCGAATACTTATGAACACAACCGAGGATCACTTCACTACATAACATGTATCCTAACAGCCATAAAGGGGAACTTGATAGTACCACCAAAAGAGTAGGGGACATTACCACCCCAATTCCACCAATGGACAGATCATCCAAAATGAAAAAAAATCAGGAAACATAAGTTTTAAATGACACATTGAACAGGAGGGACTTCATTCATATGTATACCACATTCTATTGCAAAACAACAGAAAACACTCTTTCCTCAGGTGCTCATGGAACATTCTCCAAGATATATTATATGTAGGACCACAAATAAAGCCTTAGAAAATTAAGAAAATTGAAACAGTATCAGGTATACTTTCCGCCCACAGTGCTATGAATCTAGATAGGAAGTAAAAGGAAAAAAAGCCCGTCAATAATACAAACACGGGGAAGCTAAAGAAAACGCTGTTACATAACCAAGATTTCACTGCAGAAAACCAAGATGGGATCAGAAATACCTGGGAAAAAGTGACAGTGGAAATACGACCACCCAAAACTATGGGATGAAGCAAACGCAACTGTAAAAGGAGAGCTGTGTGAAAAAAGAAGCCAAAGGGAAATCTCTCCCAGCAGCCTCAGGAAGAGTGGGTGAAATCTGCACATTCAACGTGAAGTACCCCGCATCTGTGGAACACCTGAATACACAAAGAATCAGCCCAAAATTGACGAGGTGGACTTTGTGAGCAAAGATATATTATTCTTTCCAGTTTTTCACTTTTTGAGACTGTGGAGGTGTATGCTGCTGTTTGCGATTTTGTCTGTATAGCTTAGCTTTAACCATTTGTGCTAGAGTTCTGTGTGGCTTTTTTTTTTTTTTTACTTTTTAAAATTTTCTCGTAATAAATATTTTTTATTTTAATCACTTCATTTTATTTGATTTTACTTTATTTTGTTTTATTTTATCCTCATTCTTTGTTTCCTTCTCTTTCTTCTCCCACTTATTCTGAGCTGTGAGGATGAAAGTCTCTAGGTGCTCTAACCAGGAGTCAGTGCTCTGCATCTGAGGTGGGAAAACCAACTTCAGGACACTGGTCCACAGGCGACCTGACAGCTCTACATAATATCAAATGGAGAAAATCTCCCAGAGATTTCCTTCTCACGTCCAAGACCCACATTCACTCAGTGACCAGAAGTCTACAGTGCTGGACACCGTATGCCAAACAATGAGCAAGACAGAAAGAGCCCCATCCGTTATCAGAGAGGACGCCTTAAATCATAATAAGGACAGAGGCACCAAAATACACACCACCAGACGTGGAGGTGCCCACCAGAAAGTAAAGATCCAGCCTCATCTTCCAGAACACAAGCACACCTCCCCTCAACAAAGAAACATGCAGAACCCACTGAACAAACCTTAGCCGCTGGGGACAGACACCAAAAACCACAATAACGACGGGCATGACGCCTGTGAAAAGGAACCCCAAGCCCAGTAAGTTAAGCAAAATGAGGAGATCAAAAAACACACGTCGACGAAGCAGCAAGGTCAAAACGCACCAGACCTAACAAATGAAGAGGAAATAGGCAGTCCACCCGAAAAAGAATTCAGAATAATGATAGGAAAGACGATTCAACATCGTAGAAATAGGAGAGAGAAAATACAAGAAACGTTTCACAAGGGTCGACAAGAACTGAAGAGCAAACAAACAATGATGAAGAACACAATACATGAAAATAATTATTCTCTAGCATGGATCACTAGCACAATAACTGAGGCAGAAGAACGGTTAAGTGGCCTGGAAGATAAAATAGTTCCAATAAATACTGCGGATCAAAATAAAGAACAAAGAAAGAAAGGAACGGAGGACCGTCTCAGCGACCCTTGGGACAACCTTAAATGCACCAACATTCGAATTATATGGGCCTCAGAAGAAGAAGAGAAATAGAAAAGGCGTGAGAATATATTTGAAGAGATTATAGTTGAAAACATCCCTAGTATGGGAAAGGAAACAGTTAATCAAGTCAAGGAAGCACAGAGAGTCCCATACAGGATAAATCCAAGGAGAAACACGCCAAGACACATGTTCATCAAACTATTAGAAACGAAATACATAGAAAGCATGTAAAAAGCAGCATGGGAAAAACAGCATATACCATACAAGGGAATCCACGTAAGTTAACAGCTGACCTTTCAGCAGAAATTCTGCAAGAGAGAAGGGAGTGCCAGTATACGTATTTCAAGAGATGAAAGGAAAAAACCTACAACCAATGTTACTGTTCTCAGCAAGAATCTCATTGAGATTGGACGGAGAAACCAAAAACTTTACAGAAAAAGACACGGAAAAAGAATTCAGCACCAACAACAGCTTTATAACAAAGGATAAAGGAACTTCTCTAGGCAGGAATCACAAAGAAAAGAAAAGACCTCCTAGAACAAACCAAAAACAATTAACAAAACGGTAAGAGGAACATCCATATTAATAATAACGTTACATGTAAATGGATACATGGCTCCAACTACAACAGATAGACTCCCTGAAGGGATACAACATCAAGACCATTATATGTGCTGCCTAGAAGAGACCCACTTTACACCTAGGGAGATATACAGACTGAAAATGAGGAGATGGCAAGAGACATTCCATGCAAATGGAAATCAAAGGAAACCTAGAGTTACAATTCTCATATCAGACGAAATAGACTTTAAGATAAACACTGTTACAAGAAACAAACAAGGACACTACATACTGATAAAGGGATCAAACCAAGGAGAGGATATGACAAATGCGAATACTTATGAACACAACCGAGGATCACTTCACTACATAACATGTATCCTAACAGCCATAAAGGGGAACTTGATAGTACCACCAAAAGAGTAGGGGACATTACCACCCCAATTCCACCAATGGACAGATCATCCAAAATGAAAAAAAATCAGGAAACATAAGTTTTAAATGACACATTGAACAGGAGGGACTTCATTCATATGTATACCACATTCTATTGCAAAACAACAGAAAACACTCTTTCCTCAGGTGCTCATGGAACATTCTCCAAGATATATTATATGTAGGACCACAAATAAAGCCTTAGAAAATTAAGAAAATTGAAACAGTATCAGGTATACTTTCCGCCCACAGTGCTATGAATCTAGATAGGAAGTAAAAGGAAAAAAAGCCCGTCAATAATACAAACACGGGGAAGCTAAAGAAAACGCTGTTACATAACCAAGATTTCACTGCAGAAAACCAAGATGGGATCAAAAATACCTGGGAAAAAGTGACAGTGGAAATACGACCACCCAAAACTATGGGATGAAGCAAACGCAACTGTAAAAGGAGAGCTGTGCGAAAAAAGAAGCCAAAGGGAAATCTCTCCCAGCAGCCGCAGGAAGAGTGGGTGAAATCTGCACATTCAACGTGAAGTACCCCGCATCTGTGGAACACCTGAATACACAAAGAATCAGCCCAAAATTGACGAGGTGGACTTTGTGAGCAAAGATATATTATTCTTTCCAGTTTTTCACTTTTTGAGACTGTGGAGGTGTATGCTGCTGTTTGCGATTTTGTCTGTATAGCTTAGCTTTAACCATTTGTGCTAGAGTTCTGTGTGGCTTTTTTTTTTTTTTTACTTTTTAAAATTTTCTCGTAATAAATATTTTTTATTTTAATCACTTCATTTTATTTGATTTTACTTTATTTTGTTTTATTTTATCCTCATTCTTTGTTTCCTTCTCTTTCTTCTCCCACTTATTCTGAGCTGTGAGGATGAAAGTCTCTAGGTGCTCTAACCAGGAGTCAGTGCTCTGCATCTGAGGTGGGAAAACCAAGTTCAGGACACTGGTCCACAGGCGACCTGACAGCTCTACATAATATCAAATGGAGAAAATCTCCCAGAGATTTCCTTCTCACGTCCAAGACCCACATTCACTCAGTGACCAGAAGTCTACAGTGCTGGACACCGTATGCCAAACAATGAGCAAGACAGAAAGAGCCCCATCCGTTATCAGAGAGGACGCCTTAAATCATAATAAGGACAGAGGCACGAAAATACACACCACCAGACGTGGAGGTGCCCACCAGAAAGTAAAGATCCAGCCTCATCTTCCAGAACACAAGCACACCTCCCCTCAACAAAGAAACATGCAGAACCCACTGAACAAACCTTAGCCGCTGGGGACAGACACCAAAAACCACAATAACGACGGGCATGACGCCTGTGAAAAGGAACCCCAATCCCAGTAAGTTAAGCAAAATGAGGAGATCAAAAAACACACGTCGACGAAGCAGCAAGGTCAAAACGCACCAGACCTAACAAATGAAGAGGAAATAGGCAGTCCACCCGAAAAAGAATTCAGAATAATGATAGGAAAGACGATTCAACATCGTAGAAATAGGAGAGAGAAAATATAAGAAACGTTTCACAAGGGTCGACAAGAACTGAAGAGCAAACAAACAATGATGAAGAACACAATACATGAAAATAATTATTCTCTAGCATGGATCACTAGCACAGTAACTGAGGCAGAAGAACGGTTAAGGGTCCTGGAAGATAAAATAGTTCAAATAAATACTGCGGATCAAAATAAAGAACAAAGAAAGAAAGGAACGGAGGACCGTCTCAGCGACCCTTGGGACAACATTAAATGCACCATCATTCGAATTATATGGGTCTCAGAAGAGGAAGAGAAATAGAAAAGGCGTGAGAATATATTTGAAGAGATTATAGTTGAAAACATCGCTAGTATGGGAAAGGAAACAGTTAATCAATTCAAGGAAGCACAGAGAGTCCCATACAGGATAAATCCAAGGAGAAACACGCCAAGACACATGTTCATCAAACTATTAGAAACGAAATACATAGAAAGCATGTAAAAAGCAGCATGGGAAAAACAGCATATACCATACAAGGGAATCCACGTAAGTTAACAGCCGACCTTTCAGCAGAAATTCTGCAAGAGAGAAGGGAGTGCCAGTATACGTATTTCAAGAGATGAAAGGAAAAAACCTACAACCAATGTTACTGTTCTCAGCAAGAATCTCATTGAGATTGGACGGAGAAACCAAAAACTTTACAGAAAAAGACACGGAAAAAGAATTCAGCACCAACAACAGCTTTATAACAAAGGATAAAGGAACTTCTCTAGGCAGGAATCACAAAGAAAAGAAAAGACCTCCTAGAACAAACCAAAAACAATTAACAAAACGGTAAGAAGAACATCCATATTAATAATAACGTTACATGTAAATGGATACATGGCTCCAACTACAACAGATAGACTCCCTGAAGGGATACAACATCAAGACCATTATATGTGCTGCCTAGAAGAGACCCACTTTACACCTAGGGAGATATACAGACTGAAAATGAGGAGATGGCAAGAGACATTCCATGCAAATGGAAATCAAAGGAAACCTGGAGTTACAATTCTCATATCAGACGAAATAGACTTTAAGATAAACACTGTTACAAGAAACAAACAAGGACACTACATACTGATAAAGGGATCAAACCAAGGAGAGGATATGACAAATGCAAATACTTATGAACACAACCGAGGATCACTTCACTACATAACATGTATCCTAACAGCCATAAAGGGGAACTTGATAGTACCACCAAAAGAGTAGGGGACATTACCACCCCAATTCCACCAATGGACAGATCATCCAAAATGAAAAAAAATCAGGAAACATAAGTTTTAAATGACACATTGAACAGGAGGGACTTCATTCATATGTATACCACATTCTATTGCAAAACGACAGAAAACACTCTTTCCTCAGGTGCTCATGGAACATTCTCCAAGATATATTATATGTAGGACCACAAATAAAGCCTTAGAAAATTAAGAAAATTGAAACAGTATCAGGTATACTTTCCGCCCACAGTGCTATGAATCTAGATAGGAAGTAAAAGGAAAAAAAGCCCGTCAATAATACAAACACGGGGAAGCTAAAGAAAACGCTGTTACATAACCAAGATTTCACTGCAGAAAACCAAGATGGGATCAAAAATACCTGGGAAAAAGTGACAGTGGAAATACGACCACCCAAAACTATGGGATGAAGCAAACGCAACTGTAAAAGGAGAGCTGTGCGAAAAAAGAAGCCAAAGGGAAATCTCTCCCAGCAGCCTCAGGAAGAGTGGGTGAAATCTGCACATTCAACGTGAAGTACCCCGCATCTGTGGAACACCTGAATACACAAAGAATCAGCCCAAAATTGACGAGGTGGACTTTGTGAGCAAAGATATATTATTCTTTCCAGTTTTTCACTTTTTGAGACTGTGGAGGTGTATGCTGCTGTTTGCGATTTTGTCTGTATAGCTTAGCTTTAACCATTTGTGCTAGAGTTCTGTGTGGCTTTTTTTTTTTTTTACTTTTTAAAATTTTCTCGTAATAAATATTTTTTATTTTAATCACTTCATTTTATTTGATTTTACTTTATTTTGTTTTATTTTATCCTCATTCTTTGTTTCCTTCTCTTTCTTCTCCCACTTATTCTGAGCTGTGAGGATGAAAGTCTCTAGGTGCTCTAACCAGGAGTCAGTGCTCTGCATCTGAGGTGGGAAAACCAACTTCAGGACACTGGTCCACAGGCGACCTGACAGCTCTACATAATATCAAATGGAGAAAATCTCCCAGAGATTTCCTTCTCACGTCCAAGACCCACATTCACTCAGTGCCCAGAAGTCTACAGTGCTGGACACCGTATGCCAAACAATGAGCAAGACAGAAAGAGCCCCATCCGTTATCAGAGAGGACGCCTTAAATCATAATAAGGACAGAGGCACCAAAATACACACCACCAGACGTGGAGGTGCCCACCAGAAAGTAAAGATCCAGCCTCATCTTCCAGAACACAAGCACACCTCCCCTCAACAAAGAAACATGCAGAACCCACTGAACAAACCTTAGCCGCTGGGGACAGACACCAAAAACCACAATAACGACGGGCATGACGCCTGTGAAAAGGAACCCCAAGCCCAGTAAGTTAAGCAAAATGAGGAGATCAAAAAACACACGTCGACGAAGCAGCAAGGTCAAAACGCACCAGACCTAACAAATGAAGAGGAAATAGGCAGTCCACCCGAAAAAGAATTCAGAATAACGATAGGAAAGACGATTCAACATCGTAGAAATAGGAGAGAGAAAATACAAGAAACGTTTCACAAGGGTCGACAAGAACTGAAGAGCAAACAAACAATGATGAAGAACACAATACATGAAAATAATTATTCTCTAGCATGGATCACTAGCACAATAACTGAGGCAGAAGAACGGTTAAGTGGCCTGGAAGATAAAATAGTTCCAATAAATACTGCGGATCAAAATAAAGAACAAAGAAAGAAAGGAACGGAAGACCGTCTCAGCGACCCTTGGGACAACCTTAAATGCACCAACATTCGAATTATATGGGTCTCAGAAGAAGAAGAGAAATAGAAAAGGCGTGAGAATATATTTGAAGAGATTATAGTTGAAAACATCCCTAGTATGGGAAAGGAAACAGTTAATCAAGTCAAGGAAGCACAGAGAGTCCCATACAGGATAAATCCAAGGAGAAACACGCCAAGACACATGTTCATCAAACTATTAGAAACGAAATACATAGAAAGCATGTAAAAAGCAGCATGGGAAAAACAGCATATACCATACAAGGGAATCCACGTAAGTTAACAGCTGACCTTTCAGCAGAAATTCTGCAAGAGAGAAGGGAGTGCCAGTATACGTATTTCAAGAGATGAAAGGAAAAAACCTACAACCAATGTTACTGTTCTCAGCAAGAATCTCATTGAGATTGGACGGAGAAACCAAAAACTTTACAGAAAAAGACACGGAAAAAGAATTCAGCACCAACAACAGCTTTATAACAAAGGATAAAGGAACTTCTCTAGGCAGGAATCACAAAGAAAAGAAAAGACCTCCTAGAACAAACCAAAAACAATTAACAAAACGGTAAGAGGAACATCCATATTAATAATAACGTTACATGTAAATGGATACATGGCTCCAACTACAACAGATAGACTCCCTGAAGGGATACAACATCAAGACCATTATATGTGCTGCCTAGAAGAGACCCACTTTACACCTAGGGAGATATACAGACTGAAAATGAGGAGATGGCAAGAGACATTCCATGCAAATGGAAATCAAAGGAAACCTGGAGTTACAATTCTCATATCAGACGAAATAGACTTTAAGATAAACACTGTTACAAGAAACAAACAAGGACACTACATACTGATCAAGGGATCAAACCAAGGAGAGGATATGACAAATGCGAATACTTATGAACACAACCGAGGATCACTTCACTACATAACATGTATCCTAACAGCCATAAAGGGGAACTTGATAGTACCACCAAAAGAGTAGGGGACATTACCACCCCAATTCCACCAATGGACAGATCATCCAAAATGAAAAAAAATCAGGAAACATAAGTTTTAAATGACACATTGAACAGGAGGGACTTCATTCATATGTATGCCACATTCTATTGCAAAACAACAGAAAACACTCTTTCCTCAGGTGCTCATGGAACATTCTCCAAGATATATTATATGTAGGACCACAAATAAAGCCTTAGAAATTTAAGAAAATTGAAACAGTATCAGGTATACTTTCCGCCCACAGTGCTATGAATCTAGATAGGAAGTAAAAGGAAAAAAAGCCCGTCAATAATACAAACACGGGGAAGCTAAAGAAAACGCTGTTACATAACCAAGATTTCACTGCAGAAAACCAAGATGGGATCAAAAATACCTGGGAAAAAGTGACAGTGGAAATACGACCACCCAAAACTATGGGATGAAGCAAACGCAACTGTAAAAGGAGAGCTGTGCGAAAAAAGAAGCCAAAGTGAAATCTCTCCCAGCAGCCTCAGGAAGAGTGGGTGAAATCTGCACATTCAACGTGAAGTACCCCGCATCTGTGGAACACCTGAATACACAAAGAATCAGCCCAAAATTGACGAGGTGGACTTTGTGAGCAAAGATATATTATTCTTTCCAGTTTTTCACTTTTTGAGACTGTGGAGGTGTATGCTGCTGTTTGCGATTTTGTCTGTATAGCTTAGCTTTAACCATTTGTGCTAGAGTTCTGTGTGGCTTTTTTTTTTTTTTTACTTTTTAAAATTTTCTCGTAATAAATAATTTTTATTTTAATCACTTCATTTTATTTGATTTTACTTTATTTTGTTTTATTTTATCCTCATTCTTTGTTTCCTTCTCTTTCTTCTCCCACTTATTCTGAGCTGTGAGGATGAAAGTCTCTAGGTGCTCTAACCAGGAGTCAGTGCTCTGCATCTGAGGTGGGAAAACCAAGTTCAGGACACTGGTCCACAGGCGACCTGACAGCTCTACATAATATCAAATGGAGAAAATCTCCCAGAGATTTCCTTCTCACGTCCAAGACCCACATTCACTCAGTGACCAGAAGTCTACAGTGCTGGACACCGTATGCCAAACAATGAGCAAGACAGAAAGAGCCCCATCCGTTATCAGAGAGGACGCCTTAAATCATAATAAGGACAGAGGCACCAAAATACACACCACCAGACGTGGAGGTGCCCACCAGAAAGTAAAGATCCAGCCTCATCTTCCAGAACACAAGCACACCTCCCCTCAACAAAGAAACATGCAGAACCCACTGAACAAACCTTAGCCGCTGGGGACAGACACCAAAAACCACAATAACGACGGGCATGACGCCTGTGAAAAGGAACCCCAATCCCAGTAAGTTAAGCAAAATGAGGAGATCAAAAAACACACGTCGACGAAGCAGCAAGGTCAAAACGCACCAGACCTAACAAATGAAGAGGAAATAGGCAGTCCACCCGAAAAAGAATTCAGAATAATTATAGGAAAGACGATTCAGCATCGTAGAAATAGGAGAGAGAAAATACAAGAAACGTTTCACAAGGGTCGACAAGAACTGAAGAGCAAACAAACAATGATGAAGAACACAATACATGAAAATAATTATTCTCTAGCATGGATCACTAGCACAATAACTGAGGCAGAAGAACGGTTAAGTGTCCTGGAAGATAAAATAGTTCAAATAAATACTGGGGATCAAAATAAAGAACAAAGAAAGAAAGGAACGGAGGACCGTCTCAGCGACCCTTGGGACAACCTTAAATGCACCAACATTCGAATTATATGGGTCTCAGAAGAAGAAGAGAAATAGAAAAGGTGTGAGAATATATTTGAAGAGATTATAGTTGAAAACATCCCTAGTATGGGAAAGGAAACAGTTAATCAAGTCAAGGAAGCACAGAGAGTCCCATACAGGATAAATCCAAGGAGAAACACGCCAAGACACATGTTCATCAAACTATTAGAAACTAAATACATAGAAAGCATGTAAAAAGCAGCATGGGAAAAACAGCATATACCATACAAGGGAATCCACGTAAGTTAACAGCCGACTTTTCAGCAGAAATTCTGCAAGAGAGAAGGGAGTGCCAGTATACGTATTTCAAGAGATGAAAGGAAAAAACCTACAACCAGTGTTACTGTTCTCAGCAAGAATCTCATTGAGATTGGACGGAGAAACCAAAAACTTTACAGAAAAAGACACGGAAAAAGAATTCAGCACCAACAACAGCTTTATAACAAAGGATAAAGGAACTTCTCTAGGCAGGAATCACAAAGAAAAGAAAAGACCTCCTAGAACAAACCAAAAACAATTAACAAAACGGTAAGAGGAACATCCATATTAATAATAACGTTACATGTAAATGGATACATGGCTCCAACTACAACAGATAGACTCCCTGAAGGGATACAACATCAAGACCATTATATGTGCTGCCTAGAAGAGACCCACTTTACACCTAGGGAGATATACAGACTGAAAATGAGGAGATGGCAAGAGACATTCCATGCAAATGGAAATCAAAGGAAACCTGGAGTTACAATCCTCATATCAGACGAAATAGACTTTAAGATAAACACTGTTACAAGAAACAAACAAGGACACTACATACTGATCAAGGGATCAAACCAAGGAGAGGATATGACAAATGCGAATACTTATGAACACAACCGAGGATCACTTCACTACATAACATGTATCCTAACAGCCATAAAGGGGAACTTGATAGTACCACCAAAAGAGTAGGGGACATTACCACCCCAATTCCACCAATGGACAGATCATCCAAAATGAAAAAAAATCAGGAAACATAAGTTTTAAATGACACATTGAACAGGAGGGACTTCATTCATATGTATGCCACATTCTATTGCAAAACAACAGAAAACACTCTTTCCTCAGGTGCTCATGGAACATTCTCCAAGATATATTATATGTAGGACCACAAATAAAGCCTTAGAAAATTAAGAAAATTGAAACAGTATCAGGTATACTTTCCGCCCACAGTGCTATGAATCTAGATAGGAAGTAAAAGGAAAAAAAGCCCGTCAATAATACAAACACGGGGAAGCTAAAGAAAACGCTGTTACATAACCAAGATTTCACTGCAGAAAACCAAGATGGGATCAAAAATACCTGGGAAAAAGTGACAGTGGAAATACGACCACCCAAAACTATGGGATGAAGCAAACGCAACTGTAAAAGGAGAGCTGTGCGAAAAAAGAAGCCAAAGTGAAATCTCTCCCAGCAGCCTCAGGAAGAGTGGGTGAAATCTGCACATTCAACGTGAAGTACCCCGCATCTGTGGAACACCTGAATACACAAAGAATCAGCCCAAAATTGACGAGGTGGACTTTGTGAGCAAAGATATATTATTCTTTCCAGTTTTTCACTTTTTGAGACTGTGGAGGTGTATGCTGCTGTTTGCGATTTTGTCTGTATAGCTTAGCTTTAACCATTTGTGCTAGAGTTCTGTGTGGCTTTTTTTTTTTTTTTACTTTTTAAAATTTTCTCGTAATAAATAATTTTTATTTTAATCACTTCATTTTATTTGATTTTACTTTATTTTGTTTTATTTTATCCTCATTCTTTGTTTCCTTCTCTTTCTTCTCCCACTTATTCTGAGCTGTGAGGATGAAAGTCTCTAGGTGCTCTAACCAGGAGTCAGTGCTCTGCATCTGAGGTGGGAAAACCAAGTTCAGGACACTGGTCCACAGGCGACCTGACAGCTCTACATAATATCAAATGGAGAAAATCTCCCAGAGATTTCCTTCTCACGTCCAAGACCCACATTCACTCAGTGACCAGAAGTCTACAGTGCTGGACACCGTATGCCAAACAATGAGCAAGACAGAAAGAGCCCCATCCGTTATCAGAGAGGACGCCTTAAATCATAATAAGGACAGAGGCACCAAAATACACACCACCAGACGTGGAGGTGCCCACCAGAAAGTAAAGATCCAGCCTCATCTTCCAGAACACAAGCACACCTCCCCTCAACAAAGAAACATGCAGAACCCACTGAACAAACCTTAGCCGCTGGGGACAGACACCAAAAACCACAATAACGACGGGCATGACGCCTGTGAAAAGGAACCCCAATCCCAGTAAGTTAAGCAAAATGAGGAGATCAAAAAACACACGTCGACGAAGCAGCAAGGTCAAAACGCACCAGACCTAACAAATGAAGAGGAAATAGGCAGTCCACCCGAAAAAGAATTCAGAATAATGATAGGAAAGACGATTCAGCATCGTAGAAATAGGAGAGAGAAAATACAAGAAACGTTTCACAAGGGTCGACAAGAACTGAAGAGCAAACAAACAATGATGAAGAACACAATACATGAAAATAATTATTCTCTAGCATGGATCACTAGCACAATAACTGAGGCAGAAGAACGGTTAAGTGTCCTGGAAGATAAAATAGTTCAAATAAATACTGGGGATCAAAATAAAGAACAAAGAAAGAAAGGAACGGAGGACCGTCTCAGCGACCCTTGGGACAACCTTAAATGCACCAACATTCGAATTATATGGGTCTCAGAAGAAGAAGAGAAATAGAAAAGGTGTGAGAATATATTTGAAGAGATTATAGTTGAAAACATCCCTAGTATGGGAAAGGAAACAGTTAATCAAGTCAAGGAAGCACAGAGAGTCCCATACAGGATAAATCCAAGGAGAAACACGCCAAGACACATGTTCATCAAACTATTAGAAACTAAATACATAGAAAGCATGTAAAAAGCAGCATGGGAAAAACAGCATATACCATACAAGGGAATCCACGTAAGTTAACAGCCGACTTTTCAGCAGAAATTCTGCAAGAGAGAAGGGAGTGCCAGTATACGTATTTCAAGAGATGAAAGGAAAAAACCTACAACCAGTGTTACTGTTCTCAGCAAGAATCTCATTGAGATTGGACGGAGAAACCAAAAACTTTACAGAAAAAGACACGGAAAAAGAATTCAGCACCAACAACAGCTTTATAACAAAGGATAAAGGAACTTCTCTAGGCAGGAATCACAAAGAAAAGAAAAGACCTCCTAGAACAAACCAAAAACAATTAACAAAACGCTAAGAGGAACATCCATATTAATAATAACGTTACATGTAAATGGATACATGGCTCCAACTACAACAGATAGACTCCCTGAAGGGATACAACATCAAGACCATTATATGTGCTGCCTAGAAGAGACCCACTTTACACCTAGGGAGATATACAGACTGAAAATGAGGAGATGGCAAGAGACATTCCATGCAAATGGAAATCAAAGGAAACCTGGAGTTACAATTCTCATATCAGACGAAATAGACTTTAAGATAAACACTGTTACAAGAAACAAACAAGGACACTACATACTGATCAAGGGATCAAACCAAGGAGAGGATATGACAAATGCGAATACTTATGAACACAACCGAGGATCACTTCACTACATAACATGTATCCTAACAGCCATAAAGGGGAACTTGATAGTACCACCAAAAGAGTAGGGGACATTACCACCCCAATTCCACCAATGGACAGATCATCCAAAATGAAAAAAAATCAGGAAACATAAGTTTTAAATGACACATTGAACAGGAGGGACTTCATTCATATGTATGCCACATTCTATTGCAAAACAACAGAAAACACTCTTTCCTCAGGTGCTCATGGAACATTCTCCAAGATATATTATATGTAGGACCACAAATAAAGCCTTAGAAAATTAAGAAAATTGAAACAGTATCAGGTATACTTTCCGCCCACAGTGCTATGAATCTAGATAGGAAGTAAAAGGAAAAAAAGCCCGTCAATAATACAAACACGGGGAAGCTAAAGAAAACGCTGTTACATAACCAAGATTTCACTGCAGAAAACCAAGATGGGATCAAAAATACCTGGGAAAAAGTGACAGTGGAAATACGACCACCCAAAACTATGGGATGAAGCAAACGCAACTGTAAAAGGAGAGCTGTGCGAAAAAAGAAGCCAAAGTGAAATCTCTCCCAGCAGCCTCAGGAAGAGTGGGTGAAATATGCACATTCAACGTGAAGTACCCCGCATCTGTGGAACACCTGAATACACAAAGAATCAGCCCAAAATTGACGAGGTGGACTTTGTGAGCAAAGATATATTATTCTTTCCAGTTTTTCACTTTTTGAGACTGTGGAGGTGTATGCTGCTGTTTGCGATTTTGTCTGTATAGCTTAGCTTTAACCATTTGTGCTAGAGTTCTGTGTGGCTTTTTTTTTTTTTTACTTTTTAAAATTTTCTCGTAATAAATATTTTTTATTTTAATCACTTCATTTTATTTGATTTTACTTTATTTTGTTTTATTTTATCCTCATTCTTTGTTTCCTTCTCTTTCTTCTCCCACTTATTCTGAGCTGTGAGGATGAAAGTCTCTAGGTGCTCTAACCAGGAGTCAGTGCTCTGCATCTGAGGTGGGAAAACCAACTTCAGGACACTGGTCCACAGGCGACCTGACAGCTCTACATAATATCAAATGGAGAAAATCTCCCAGAGATTTCCTTCTCACGTCCAAGACCCACATTCACTCAGTGACCAGAAGTCTACAGTGCTGGACACCGTATGCCAAACAATGAGCAAGACAGAAAGAGCCCCATCCGTTATCAGAGAGGACGCCTTAAATCATAATAAGGACAGAGGCACCAAAATACACACCACCAGACGTGGAGGTGCCCACCAGAAAGTAAAGATCCAGCCTCATCTTCCAGAACACAAGCACACCTCCCCTCAACAAAGAAACATGCAGAACCCACTGAACAAACCTTAGCCGCTGGGGACAGACACCAAAAACCACAATAACGACGGGCATGACGCCTGTGAAAAGGAACCCCAAGCCCAGTAAGTTAAGCAAAATGAGGAGATCAAAAAACACACGTCGACGAAGCAGCAAGGTCAAAACGCACCAGACCTAACAAATGAAGAGGAAATAGGCAGTCCACCCGAAAAAGAATTCAGAATAATGATAGGAAAGACGATTCAACATCGTAGAAATAGGAGAGAGAAAATACAAGAAACGTTTCACAAGGGTCGACAAGAACTGAAGAGCAAACAAACAATGATGAAGAACACAATACATGAAAATAATTATTCTCTAGCATGGATCACTAGCACAATAACTGAGGCAGAAGAACGGTTAAGTGGCCTGGAAGATAAAATAGTTCCAATAAATACTGCAGATCAAAATAAAGAACAAAGAAAGAAAGGAACGGAGGACCGTCTCAGCGACCCTTGGGACAACCTTAAATGCACCAACATTCGAATTATATGGGCCTCAGAAGAAGAAGAGAAATAGAAAAGGCGTGAGAATATATTTGAAGAGATTATAGTTGAAAACATCCCTAGTATGGGAAAGGAAACAGTTAATCAAGTCAAGGAAGCACAGAGAGTCCCATACAGGATAAATCCAAGGAGAAACACGCCAAGACACATGTTCATCAAACTATTAGAAACGAAATACATAGAAAGCATGTAAAAAGCAGCATGGGAAAAACAGCATATACCATACAAGGGAATCCACGTAAGTTAACAGCTGACCTTTCAGCAGAAATTCTGCAAGAGAGAAGGGAGTGCCAGTATACGTATTTCAAGAGATGAAAGGAAAAAACCTACAACCAATGTTACTGTTCTCAGCAAGAATCTCATTGAGATTGGACGGAGAAACCAAAAACTTTACAGAAAAAGACACGGAAAAAGAATTCAGCACCAACAACAGCTTTATAACAAAGGATAAAGGAACTTCTCTAGGCAGGAATCACAAAGAAAAGAAAAGACCTCCTAGAACAAACCAAAAACAATTAACAAAACGGTAAGAGGAACATCCATATTAATAATAACGTTACATGTAAATGGATACATGGCTCCAACTACAACAGATAGACTCCCTGAAGGGATACAACATCAAGACCATTATATGTGCTGCCTAGAAGAGACCCACTTTACACCTAGGGAGATATACAGACTGAAAATGAGGAGATGGCAAGAGACATTCCATGCAAATGGAAATCAAAGGAAACCTAGAGTTACAATTCTCATATCAGACGAAATAGACTTTAAGATAAACACTGTTACAAGAAACAAACAAGGACACTACATACTGATAAAGGGATCAAACCAAGGAGAGGATATGACAAATGCGAATACTTATGAACACAACCGAGGATCACTTCACTACATAACATGTATCCTAACAGCCATAAAGGGGAACTTGATAGTACCACCAAAAGAGTAGGGGACATTACCACCCCAATTCCACCAATGGACAGATCATCCAAAATGAAAAAAAATCAGGAAACATAAGTTTTAAATGACACATTGAACAGGAGGGACTTCATTCATATGTATACCACATTCTATTGCAAAACGACAGAAAACACTCTTTCCTCAGGTGCTCATGGAACATTCTCCAAGATATATTATATGTAGGACCACAAATAAAGCCTTAGAAAATTAAGAAAATTGAAACAGTATCAGGTATACTTTCCGCCCACAGTGCTATGAATCTAGATAGGAAGTAAAAGGAAAAAAAGCCCGTCAATAATACAAACACGGGGAAGCTAAAGAAAACGCTGTTACATAACCAAGATTTCACTGCAGAAAACCAAGATGGGATCAAAAATACCTGGGAAAAAGTGACAGTGGAAATACGACCACCCAAAACTATGGGATGAAGCAAACGCAACTGTAAAAGGAGAGCTGTGCGAAAAAAGAAGCCAAAGGGAAATCTCTCCCAGCAGCCGCAGGAAGAGTGGGTGAAATCTGCACATTCAACGTGAAGTACCCCGCATCTGTGGAACACCTGAATACACAAAGAATCAGCCCAAAATTGACGAGGTGGACTTTGTGAGCAAAGATATATTATTCTTTCCAGTTTTTCACTTTTTGAGACTGTGGAGGTGTATGCTGCTGTTTGCGATTTTGTCTGTATAGCTTAGCTTTAACCATTTGTGCTAGAGTTCTGTGTGGCTTTTTTTTTTTTTTTACTTTTTAAAATTTTCTCGTAATAAATAATTTTTATTTTAATCACTTCATTTTATTTGATTTTACTTTATTTTGTTTTATTTTATCCTCATTCTTTGTTTCCTTCTCTTTCTTCTCCCACATATTCTGAGCTGTGAGGATGAAAGTCTCTAGGTGCTCTAACCAAGAGTCAGTGCTCTGCATCTGAGGTGGGAAAACCAACTTCAGGACACTGGTCCACAGGAGACCTGACAGCTCCACATAATATCAAATGGAGAAAATCTCCCAGAGATTTCCTTCTCAAGTCCAAGACCCACATTCACTCAGTGACCAGAAGTCTACAGTGCTGGACACCGTATGCCAAACAATGAGCAAGACAGAAACAGCCCCATCCGTTATCAGAGAGGACGCCTTAAATCATAATAAGGACAGAGGCACCAAAATACACACCACCAGACGTGGAGGTGCCCACCAGAAAGTAAAGATCCAGCCTCATCTTCCAGAACACAAGCACACCTCCCCTCAACAAAGAAACATGCAGAACCCACTGAACAAACCTTACCCGCTGGGGACAGACACCAAAAACCACAATAACGACGGGCATGACGCCTGTGAAAAGGAACCCCAAGCCCAGTAAGTTAAGCAAAATGAGGAGATCAAAAAACACACGTCGACGAAGCAGCAAGGTCAAAACGCACCAGACCTAACAAATGAAGAGGAAATAGGCAGTCCACCCGAAAAAGAATTCAGAATAATGATAGGAAAGACGATTCAACATCGTAGAAATAGGAGAGAGAAAATACAAGAAATGTTTCACAAGGGTCGACAAGAACTGAAGAGCAAACAAACAATGATGAAGAACACAATACATGAAAATAATTATTCTCTAGCATGGATCACTAGCACAGTAACTGAGGCAGAAGAACGGTTAAGTGTCCTGGAAGATAAAATAGTTCAAATAAATACTGGGGATCAAAATAAAGAACAAAGAAAGAAAGGAACAGAGGACCGTCTCAGCGACCCTTGGGACAAACTTAAATGCACCAACATTCGAATTATATGGGTCTCAGAAGAAGAAGAGAAATAGAAAAGGCGTGAGAATATATTTGAAGAGATTATAGTTGAAAACATCCCTAGTATGGGAAAGGAAACAGTTAATCAAGTCAAGGAAGCACAGAGAGTCCCATACAGGATAAATCCAAGGAGAAACACGCCAAGACACATGTTCATCAAACTATTAGAAACGAAATACATAGAAAGCATGTAAAAAGCAGCATGGGAAAAACAGCATATACCATACAAGGGAATCCACGTAAGTTAACAGCTGACCTTTCAGCAGAAATTCTGCAAGAGAGAAGGGAGTGCCAGTATACGTATTTCAAGAGATGAAAGGAAAAAACCTACAACCAATGTTACTGTTCTCAGCAAGAATCTCATTGAGATTGGACGGAGAAACCAAAAACTTTACAGAAAAAGACACGGAAAAAGAATTCAGCACCAACAACAGCTTTATATCAAAGGATAAAGGAACTTCTCTAGGCAGGAATCACAAAGAAAAGAAAAGACCTCCTAGAACAAACCAAAAACAATTAACAAACCGGTAAGAGGAACATCCATATTAATAATAACGTTACATGTAAATGGATACATGGCTCCAACTACAACAGATAGACTCCCTGAAGGGATACAACATCAAGACCATTATATGTGCTGCCTAGAAGAGACCCACTTTACACCTAGGGAGATATACAGACTGAAAATGAGGAGATGGCAAGAGACATTCCATGCAAATGGAAATCAAAGGAAACCTGGAGTTACAATTCTCATATCAGACGAAATAGCCTTTAAGATAAACACTGTTACAAGAAACAAACAAGGACACTACATACTGATAAAGGGATCAAACCAAGGAGAGGATATGACAAATGCGAATACTTATGAACACAACCGAGGATCACTTCACTACATAACATGTATCCTAACAGCCATAAAGGGGAACTTGATAGTACCACCAAAAGAGTAGGGGACATTACCACCCCAATTCCACCAATGGACAGATCATCCAAAATGAAAAAAAATCAGGAAACATAAGTTTTAAATGACACATTGAACAGGAGGGACTTCATTCATATGTATACCACATTCTATTGCAAAACAACAGAAAACACTCTTTCCTCAGGTGCTCATGGAACATTCTCCAAGATATATTATATGTAGGACCACAAATAAAGCCTTAGAAAATTAAGAAAATTGAAACAGTATCAGGTATACTTTCCGCCCACAGTGCTATGAATCTAGATAGGAAGTAAAAGGAAAAAAAGCCCGTCAATAATACAAACACGGGGAAGCTAAAGAAAACGCTGTTACATAACCAAGATTTCACTGCAGAAAACCAAGATGGGATCAAAAATACCTGGGAAAAAGTGACAGTGGAAATACGACCACCCAAAACTATGGGATGAAGCAAACGCAACTGTAAAAGGAGAGCTGTGCGAAAAAAGAAGCCAAAGGGAAATCTCTCCCAGCAGCCGCAGGAAGAGTGGGTGAAATCTGCACATTCAACGTGAAGTACCCCGCATCTGTGGAACACCTGAATACACAAAGAATCAGCCCAAAATTGACGAGGTGGACTTTGTGAGCAAAGATATATTATTCTTTCCAGTTTTTCACTTTTTGAGACTGTGGAGGTGTATGCTGCTGTTTGCGATTTTGTCTGTATAGCTTAGCTTTAACCATTTGTGCTAGAGTTCTGTGTGGCTTTTTTTTTTTTTACTTTTTAAAATTTTCTCGTAATAAATATTTTTTATTTTAATCACTTCATTTTATTTGATTTTACTTTATTTTGTTTTATTTTATCCTCATTCTTTGTTTCCTTCTCTTTCTTCTCCCACTTACTCTGAGCTGTGAGGATGAAAGTCTCTAGGTGCTCTAACCAGGAGTCAGTGCTCTGCATCTGAGGTGGGAAAACCAACTTCAGGACACTGGTCCACTGGCGACCTGACAGCTCTACATAATATCAAATGGAGAAAATCTCCCAGAGATTTCCTTCTCACGTCCAAGACCCACATTCACTCAGTGACCAGAAGTCTACAGTGCTGGACACCGTATGCCAAACAATGAGCAAGACAGAAAGAGCCCCATCCGTTATCAGAGAGGACGCCTTAAATCATAATAAGGACAGAGGCACCAAAATACACACCACCAGACGTGGAGGTGCCCACCAGAAAGTAAAGATCCAGCCTCATCTTCCAGAACACAAGCACACCTCCCCTCAACAAAGAAACATGCAGAACCCACTGAACAAACCTTAGCCGCTGGGGACAGACACCAAAAACCACAATAACGATGGGCATGACGCCTGTGAAAAGGAACCCCAAGCCCAGTAAGTTAAGCAAAATGAGGAGATCAAAAAACACACGTCGACGAAGCAGCAAGGTCAAAAGGCACCAGACCTAACAAATGAAGAGGAAATAGGCAGTCCACCCGAAAAAGAATTCAGAATAATGATAGGAAAGACGATTCAACATCGTAGAAATAGGAGAGAGAAAATATAAGAAACGTTTCACAAGGGTCGACAAGAACTGAAGAGCAAACAAACAATGATGAAGAACACAATACATGAAAATAATTATTCTCTAGCATGGATCACTAGCACAGTAACTGAGGCAGAAGAACGGTTAAGTGTCCTGGAAGATAAAATAGTTCAAATAAATACTGCGGATCAAAATAAAGAACAAAGAAAGAAAGGAACGGAGGACCGTCTCAGCGACCCTTGGGACAACATTAAATGCACCATCATTCGAATTATATGGGTCTCAGAAGAGGAAGAGAAATAGAAAAGGCGTGAGAATATATTTGAAGAGATTATAGTTGAAAACATCCCTAGTATGGGAAAGGAAACAGTTAATCAATTCAAGGAAGCACAGAGAGTCCCATACAGGATAAATCCAAGGAGAAACACGCCAAGACACATGTTCATCAAACTATTAGAAACGAAATACATAGAAAGCATGTAAAAAGCAGCATGGGAAAAACAGCATATACCATACAAGGGAATCCACGTAAGTTAACAGCCGACCTTTCAGCAGAAATTCTGCAAGAGAGAAGGGAGTGCCAGTATACGTATTTCAAGAGATGAAAGGAAAAAACCTACAACCAATGTTACTGTTCTCAGCAAGAATCTCATTGAGATTGGACGGAGAAACCAAAAACTTTACAGAAAAAGACACGGAAAAAGAATTCAGCACCAACAACAGCTTTATATCAAAGGATAAAGGAACTTCTCTAGGCAGGAATCACAAAGAAAAGAAAAGACCTCCTAGAACAAACCAAAAACAATTAACAAACCGGTAAGAGGAACATCCATATTAATAATAACGTTACATGTAAATGGATACATGGCTCCAACTACAACAGATAGACTCCCTGAAGGGATACAACATCAAGACCATTATATGTGCTGCCTAGAAGAGACCCACTTTACACCTAGGGAGATATACAGACTGAAAATGAGGAGATGGCAAGAGACATTCCATGCAAATGGAAATCAAAGGAAACCTGGAGTTACAATTCTCATATCAGACGAAATAGCCTTTAAGATAAACACTGTTACAAGAAACAAACAAGGACACTACATACTGATAAAGGGATCAAACCAAGGAGAGGATATGACAAATGCGAATACTTATGAACACAACCGAGGATCACTTCACTACATAACATGTATCCTAACAGCCATAAAGGGGAACTTGATAGTACCACCAAAAGAGTAGGGGACATTACCACCCCAATTCCACCAATGGACAGATCATCCAAAATGAAAAAAAATCAGGAAACATAAGTTTTAAATGACACATTGAACAGGAGGGACTTCATTCATATGTATACCACATTCTATTGCAAAACAACAGAAAACACTCTTTCCTCAGGTGCTCATGGAACATTCTCCAAGATATATTATATGTAGGACCACAAATAAAGCCTTAGAAAATTAAGAAAATTGAAACAGTATCAGGTATACTTTCCGCCCACAGTGCTATGAATCTAGATAGGAAGTAAAAGGAAAAAAAGCCCGTCAATAATACAAACACGGGGAAGCTAAAGAAAACGCTGTTACATAACCAAGATTTCACTGCAGAAAACCAAGATGGGATCAAAAATACCTGGGAAAAAGTGACAGTGGAAATACGACCACCCAAAACTATGGGATGAAGCAAACGCAACTGTAAAAGGAGAGCTGTGCGAAAAAAGAAGCCAAAGGGAAATCTCTCCCAGCAGCCGCAGGAAGAGTGGGTGAAATCTGCACATTCAACGTGAAGTACCCCGCATCTGTGGAACACCTGAATACACAAAGAATCAGCCCAAAATTGACGAGGTGGACTTTGTGAGCAAAGATATATTATTCTTTCCAGTTTTTCACTTTTTGAGACTGTGGAGGTGTATGCTGCTGTTTGCGATTTTGTCTGTATAGCTTAGCTTTAACCATTTGTGCTAGAGTTCTGTGTGGCTTTTTTTTTTTTTACTTTTTAAAATTTTCTCGTAATAAATATTTTTTATTTTAATCACTTCATTTTATTTGATTTTACTTTATTTTGTTTTATTTTATCCTCATTCTTTGTTTCCTTCTCTTTCTTCTCCCACTTACTCTGAGCTGTGAGGATGAAAGTCTCTAGGTGCTCTAACCAGGAGTCAGTGCTCTGCATCTGAGGTGGGAAAACCAACTTCAGGACACTGGTCCACAGGCGACCTGACAGCTCTACATAATATCAAATGGAGAAAATCTCCCAGAGATTTCCTTCTCACGTCCAAGACCCACATTCACTCAGTGACCAGAAGTCTACAGTGCTGGACACCGTATGCCAAACAATGAGCAAGACAGAAAGAGCCCCATCCGTTATCAGAGAGGACGCCTTAAATCATAATAAGGACAGAGGCACCAAAATACACACCACCAGACGTGGAGGTGCCCACCAGAAAGTAAAGATCCAGCCTCATCTTCCAGAACACAAGCACACCTCCCCTCAACAAAGAAACATGCAGAACCCACTGAACAAACCTTAGCCGCTGGGGACAGACACCAAAAACCACAATAACGATGGGCATGACGCCTGTGAAAAGGAACCCCAAGCCCAGTAAGTTAAGCAAAATGAGGAGATCAAAAAACACACGTCGACGAAGCAGCAAGGTCAAAAGGCACCAGACCTAACAAATGAAGAGGAAATAGGCAGTCCACCCGAAAAAGAATTCAGAATAATGATAGGAAAGACGATTCAACATCGTAGAAATAGGAGAGAGAAAATATAAGAAAAGTTTCACAAGGGTCGACAAGAACTGAAGAGCAAACAAACAATGATGAAGAACACAATACATGAAAATAATTATTCTCTAGCATGGATCACTAGCACAGTAACTGAGGCAGAAGAACGGTTAAGTGTCCTGGAAGATAAAATAGTTCAAATAAATACTGCGGATCAAAATAAAGAACAAAGAAAGAAAGGAACGGAGGACCGTCTCAGCGACCCTTGGGACAACATTAAATGCACCATCATTCGAATTATATGGGTCTCAGAAGAGGAAGAGAAATAGAAAAGGCGTGAGAATATATTTGAAGAGATTATAGTTGAAAACATCCCTAGTATGGGAAAGGAAACAGTTAATCAATTCAAGGAAGCACAGAGAGTCCCATACAGGATAAATCCAAGGAGAAACACGCCAAGACACATGTTCATCAAACTATTAGAAACGAAATACATAGAAAGCATGTAAAAAGCAGCATGGGAAAAACAGCATATACCATACAAGGGAATCCACGTAAGTTAACAGCCGACCTTTCAGCAGAAATTCTGCAAGAGAGAAGGGAGTGCCAGTATACGTATTTCAAGAGATGAAAGGAAAAAACCTACAACCAATGTTACTGTTCTCAGCAAGAATCTCATTGAGATTGGACGGAGAAACCAAAAACTTTACAGAAAAAGACACGGAAAAAGAATTCAGCACCAACAACAGCTTTATATCAAAGGATAAAGGAACTTCTCTAGGCAGGAATCACAAAGAAAAGAAAAGACCTCCTAGAACAAACCAAAAACAATTAACAAACCGGTAAGAGGAACATCCATATTAATAATAACGTTACATGTAAATGGATACATGGCTCCAACTACAACAGATAGACTCCCTGAAGGGATACAACATCAAGACCATTATATGTGCTGCCTAGAAGAGACCCACTTTACACCTAGGGAGATATACAGACTGAAAATGAGGAGATGGCAAGAGACATTCCATGCAAATGGAAATCAAAGGAAACCTGGAGTTACAATTCTCATATCAGACGAAATAGCCTTTAAGATAAACACTGTTACAAGAAACAAACAAGGACACTACATACTGATAAAGGGATCAAACCAAGGAGAGGATATGACAAATGCGAATACTTATGAACACAACCGAGGATCACTTCACTACATAACATGTATCCTAACAGCCATAAAGGGGAACTTGATAGTACCACCAAAAGAGTAGGGGACATTACCACCCCAATTCCACCAATGGACAGATCATCCAAAATGAAAAAAAATCAGGAAACATAAGTTTTAAATGACACATTGAACAGGAGGGACTTCATTCATATGTATACCACATTCTATTGCAAAACAACAGAAAACACTCTTTCCTCAGGTGCTCATGGAACATTCTCCAAGATATATTATATGTAGGACCACAAATAAAGCCTTAGAAAATTAAGAAAATTGAAACAGTATCAGGTATACTTTCCGCCCACAGTGCTATGAATCTAGATAGGAAGTAAAAGGAAAAAAAGCCCGTCAATAATACAAACACGGGGAAGCTAAAGAAAACGCTGTTACATAACCAAGATTTCACTGCAGAAAACCAAGATGGGATCAAAAATACCTGGGAAAAAGTGACAGTGGAAATACGACCACCCAAAACTATGGGATGAAGCAAACGCAACTGTAAAAGGAGAGCTGTGCGAAAAAAGAAGCCAAAGGGAAATCTCTCCCAGCAGCCGCAGGAAGAGTGGGTGAAATCTGCACATTCAACGTGAAGTACCCCGCATCTGTGGAACACCTGAATACACAAAGAATCAGCCCAAAATTGACGAGGTGGACTTTGTGAGCAAAGATATATTATTCTTTCCAGTTTTTCACTTTTTGAGACTGTGGAGGTGTATGCTGCTGTTTGCGATTTTGTCTGTATAGCTTAGCTTTAACCATTTGTGCTAGACTTCTGTGTGGCTTTTTTTTTTTTTACTTTTTAAAATTTTCTCGTAATAAATATTTTTTATTTTAATCACTTCATTTTATTTGATTTTACTTTATTTTGTTTTATTTTATCCTCATTCTTTGTTTCCTTCTCTTTCTTCTCCCACTTACTCTGAGCTGTGAGGATGAAAGTCTCTAGGTGCTCTAACCAGGAGTCAGTGCTCTGCATCTGAGGTGGGAAAACCAACTTCAGGACACTGGTCCACAGGCGACCTGACAGCTCTACATAATATCAAATGGAGAAAATCTCCCAGAGATTTCCTTCTCACGTCCAAGACCCACATTCACTCAGTGACCAGAAGTCTACAGTGCTGGACACCGTATGCCAAACAATGAGCAAGACAGAAAGAGCCCCATCCGTTATCAGAGAGGACGCCTTAAATCATAATAAGGACAGAGGCACCAAAATACACACCACCAGACGTGGAGGTGCCCACCAGAAAGTAAAGATCCAGCCTCATCTTCCAGAACACAAGCACACCTCCCCTCAACAAAGAAACATGCAGAACCCACTGAACAAACCTTAGCCGCTGGGGACAGACACCAAAAACCACAATAACGATGGGCATGACGCCTGTGAAAAGGAACCCCAAGCCCAGTAAGTTAAGCAAAATGAGGAGATCAAAAAACACACGTCGACGAAGCAGCAAGGTCAAAAGGCACCAGACCTAACAAATGAAGAGGAAATAGGCAGTCCACCCGAAAAAGAATTCAGAATAATGATAGGAAAGACGATTCAACATCGTAGAAATAGGAGAGAGAAAATATAAGAAACGTTTCACAAGGGTCGACAAGAACTGAAGAGCAAACAAACAATGATGAAGAACACAATACATGAAAATAATTATTCTCTAGCATGGATCACTAGCACAGTAACTGAGGCAGAAGAACGGTTAAGTGTCCTGGAAGATAAAATAGTTCAAATAAATACTGCGGATCAAAATAAAGAACAAAGAAAGAAAGGAACGGAGGACCGTCTCAGCGACCCTTGGGACAACATTAAATGCACCATCATTCGAATTATATGGGTCTCAGAAGAGGAAGAGAAATAGAAAAGGCGTGAGAATATATTTGAAGAGATTATAGTTGAAAACATCCCTAGTATGGGAAAGGAAACAGTTAATCAATTCAAGGAAGCACAGAGAGTCCCATACAGGATAAATCCAAGGAGAAACACGCCAAGACACATGTTCATCAAACTATTAGAAACGAAATACATAGAAAGCATGTAAAAAGCAGCATGGGAAAAACAGCATATACCATACAAGGGAATCCACGTAAGTTAACAGCCGACCTTTCAGCAGAAATTCTGCAAGAGAGAAGGGAGTGCCAGTATACGTATTTCAAGAGATGAAAGGAAAAAACCTACAACCAATGTTACTGTTCTCAGCAAGAATCTCATTGAGATTGGACGGAGAAACCAAAAACTTTACAGAAAAAGACACGGAAAAAGAATTCAGCACCAACAACAGCTTTATAACAAAGGATAAAGGAACTTCTCTAGGCAGGAATCACAAAGAAAAGAAAAGACCTCCTAGAACAAACCAAAAACAATTAACAAAACGGTAAGAAGAACATCCATATTAATAATAACGTTACATGTAAATGGATACATGGCTCCAACTACAACAGATAGACTCCCTGAAGGGATACAACATCAAGACCATTATATGTGCTGCCTAGAAGAGACCCACTTTACACCTAGGGAGATATACAGACTGAAAATGAGGAGATGGCAAGAGACATTCCATGCAAATGGAAATCAAAGGAAACCTGGAGTTACAATTCTCATATCAGACGAAATAGACTTTAAGATAAACACTGTTACAAGAAACAAACAAGGACACTACATACTGATAAAGGGATCAAACCAAGGAGAGGATATGACAAATGCGAATACTTATGAACACAACCGAGGATCACTTCACTACATAACATGTATCCTAACAGCCATAAAGGGGAACTTGATAGTACCACCAAAAGAGTAGGGGACATTACCACCCCAATTCCACCAATGGACAGATCATCCAAAATGAAAAAAAATCAGGAAACATAAGTTTTAAATGACACATTGAACAGGAGGGACTTCATTCATATGTATACCACATTCTATTGCAAAACGACAGAAAACATTCTTTCCTCAGGTGCTCATGGAACATTCTCCAAGATATATTATATGTAGGACCACAAATAAAGCCTTAGAAAATTAAGAAAATTGAAACAGTATCAGGTATACTTTCCGCCCACAGTGCTATGAATCTAGATAGGAAGTAAAAGGAAAAAAAGCCCGTCAATAATACAAACACGGGGAAGCTAAAGAAAACGCTGTTACATAACCAAGATTTCACTGCAGAAAACCAAGATGGGATCAAAAATACCTGGGAAAAAGTGACAGTGGAAATACGACCACCCAAAACTATGGGATGAAGCAAACGCAACTGTAAAAGGAGAGCTGTGCGAAAAAAGAAGCCAAAGGGAAATCTCTCCCAGCAGCCTCAGGAAGAGTGGGTGAAATCTGCACATTCAACGTGAAGTACCCCGAATCTGTGGAACACCTGAATACACAAAGAATCAGCCCAAAATTGACGAGGTGGACTTTGTGAGCAAAGATATATTATTCTTTCCAGTTTTTCACTTTTTGAGACTGTGGACGTGTATGCTGCTGTTTGCGATTTTGTCTGTATAGCTTAGCTTTAACCATTTGTGCTAGAGTTCTGTGTGGCTTTTTTTTTTTTTTTACTTTTTAAAATTTTCTCGTAATAAATATTTTTTATTTTAATCACTTCATTTTATTTGATTTTACTTTATTTTGTTTTATTTTATCCTCATTCTTTGTTTCCTTCTCTTTCTTCTCCACTTATTCTAAGCTGTGAGGATGAAAGTCTCTAGGTGCTCTAACCAGGAGTCAGTGCTCTGCATCTGAGGTGGGAAAACCAAGTTCAGGACACTGGTCCACAGGCGACCTGACAGCTCTACATAATATCAAATGGAGAAAATCTCCCAGAGATTTCCTTCTCACGTCCAAGACCCACATTCACTCAGTGACCAGAAGTCTACAGTGCTGGACACCGTATGCCAAACAATGAGCAAGACAGAAAGAGCCCCATCCGTTATCAGAGAGGACGCCTTAAATCATAATAAGGACAGAGGCACCAAAATACACACCACCAGACGTGGAGGTGCCCACCAGAAAGTAAAGATCCAGCCTCATCTTCCAGAACACAAGCACACCTCCCCTCAACAAAGAAACATGCAGAACCCACTGAACAAACCTTAGCCGCTGGGGACAGACACCAAAAACCACAATAACGACGGGCATGACGCCTGTGAAAAGGAACTCCAAGCCCAGTAAGTTAAGCAAAATGAGGAGATCAAAAAACACACGTCGACGAAGCAGCAAGGTCAAAACGCACCAGACCTAACAAATGAAGAGGAAATAGGCAGTCCACCCGAAAAAGAATTCAGAATAATGATAGGAAAGACGATTCAACATCGTAGAAATAGGAGAGAGAAAATACAAGAAACGTTTCACAAGGGTCGACAAGAACTGAAGAGCAAACAAACAATGATGAAGAACACAATACATGAAAATAATTATTCTCTAGCATGGATCACTAGCACAATAACTGAGGCAGAAGAACGGTTAAGTGGCCTGGAAGATAAAATAGTTCCAATAAATACTGCGGATCAAAATAAAGAACAAAGAAAGAAAGGAACGGAGGACCGTCTCAGCGACTCTTGGGACAACCTTAAATGCACCAACATTCGAATTATATGGGTCTCAGAAGAAGAAGAGAAATAGAAAAGGCGTGAGAATATATTTGAAGAGATTATAGTTGAAAACATCCCTAGTATGGGAAAGGAAACAGTTAATCAAGTCAAGGAAGCACAGAGAGTCCCATACAGGATAAATCCAAGGAGAAACACGCCAAGACACATGTTCATCAAACTATTAGAAACTAAATACATAGAAAGCATGTAAAAAGCAGCATGGGAAAAACAGCATATACCATACAAGGGAATCCACGTAAGTTAACAGCTGACCTTTCAGCAGAAATTCTGCAAGAGAGAAGGGAGTGCCAGTATACGTATTTCAAGAGATGAAAGGAAAAAACCTACAACCAATGTTACTGTTCTCAGCAAGAATCTCATTGAGATTGGACGGAGAAACCAAAAACTTTACAGAAAAAGACACGGAAAAAGAATTCAGCACCAACAACAGCTTTATAACAAAGGATAAAGGAACTTCTCTAGGCAGGAATCACAAAGAAAAGAAAAGACCTCCTAGAACAAACCAAAAACAATTAACAAAACGGTAAGAGGAACATCCATATTAATAATAACGTTACATGTAAACGGATACATGGCTCCAACTACAACAGATAGACTCCCTGAAGGGATACAACATCAAGACCATTATATGTGCTGCCTAGAAGAGACCCACTTTACACCTAGGGAGATATACAGACTGAAAATGAGGAGATGGCAAGAGACATTCCATGCAAATGGAAATCAAAGGAAACCTAGAGTTACAATTCTCATATCAGACGAAATAGACTTTAAGATAAACACTGTTACAAGAAACAAACAAGGACACTACATACTGATAAAGGGATCAAACCAAGGAGAGGATATGACAAATGCGAATACTTATGAACACAACCGAGGATCACTTCACTACATAACATGTATCCTAACAGCCATAAAGGGGAACTTGATAGTACCACCAAAAGAGTAGGGGACATTACCACCCCAATTCCACCAATGGACAGATCATCCAAAATGAAAAAAAATCAGGAAACATAAGTTTTAAATGACACATTGAACAGGAGGGACTTCATTCATATGTATACCACATTCTATTGCAAAACAACAGAAAACACTCTTTCCTCAGGTGCTCATGGAACATTCTCTCAAGATATATTATATGTAGGACCACAAATAAAGCCTTAGAAAATTAAGAAAATTGAAACAGTATCAGGTATACTTTCCGCCCACAGTGCTATGAATCTAGATAGGAAGTAAAAGGAAAAAAAGCCCGTCAATAATACAAACACGGGGAAGCTAAAGAAAACGCTGTTACATAACCAAGATTTCACTGCAGAAAACCAAGATGGGATCAAAAATACCTGGGAAAAAGTGACAGTGGAAATACGACCACCCAAAACTATGGGATGAAGCAAACGCAACTGTAAAAGGAGAGCTGTGCGAAAAAAGAAGCCAAAGGGAAATCTCTCCCAGCAGCCGCAGGAAGAGTGGGTGAAATCTGCACATTCAACGTGAAGTACCCCGCATCTGTGGAACACCTGAATACACAAAGAATCAGCCCAAAATTGACGAGGTGGACTTTGTGAGCAAAGATATATTATTCTTTCCAGTTTTTCACTTTTTGAGACTGTGGAGGTGTATGCTGCTGTTTGCGATTTTGTCTGTATAGCTTAGCTTTAACCATTTGTGCTAGAGTTCTGTGTGGCTTTTTTTTTTTTTTTACTTTTTAAAATTTTCTCGTAATAAATAATTTTTATTTTAATCACTTCATTTTATTTGATTTTACTTTATTTTGTTTTATTTTATCCTCATTCTTTGTTTCCTTCTCTTTCTTCTCCCACTTATTCTGAGCTGTGAGGATGAAAGTCTCTAGGTGCTCTAACCAGGAGTCAGTGCTCTGCATCTGAGGTGGGAAAACCAAGTTCAGGACACTGGTCCACAGGCGACCTGACAGCTCTACATAATATCAAATGGAGAAAATCTCCCAGAGATTTCCTTCTCACGTCCAAGACCCACATTCACTCAGTGACCAGAAGTCTACAGTGCTGGACACCGTATGCCAAACAATGAGCAAGACAGAAAGAGCCCCATCCGTTATCAGAGAGGACGCCTTAAATCATAATAAGGACAGAGGCACCAAAATACACACCACCAGACGTGGAGGTGCCCACCAGAAAGTAAAGATCCAGCCTCATCTTCCAGAACACAAGCACACCTCCCCTCAACAAAGAAACATGCAGAACCCACTGAACAAACCTTAGCCGCTGGGGACAGACACCAAAAACCACAATAACGACGGGCATGACGCCTGTGAAAAGGAACCCCAATCCCAGTAAGTTAAGCAAAATGAGGAGATCAAAAAACACACGTCGACGAAGCAGCAAGGTCAAAACGCACCAGACCTAACAAATGAAGAGGAAATAGGCAGTCCACCCGAAAAAGAATTCAGAATAATGATAGGAAAGACGATTCAGCATCGTAGAAATAGGAGAGAGAAAATACAAGAAACGTTTCACAAGGGTCGACAAGAACTGAAGAGCAAACAAACAATGATGAAGAACACAATACATGAAAATAATTATTCTCTAGCATGGATCACTAGCACAATAACTGAGGCAGAAGAACGGTTAAGTGTCCTGGAAGATAAAATAGTTCAAATAAATACTGGGGATCAAAATAAAGAACAAAGAAAGAAAGGAACGGAGGACCGTCTCAGCGACCCTTGGGACAACCTTAAATGCACCAACATTCGAATTATATGGGTCTCAGAAGAAGAAGAGAAATAGAAAAGGTGTGAGAATATATTTGAAGAGATTATAGTTGAAAACATCCCTAGTATGGGAAAGGAAACAGTTAATCAAGTCAAGGAAGCACAGAGAGTCCCATACAGGATAAATCCAAGGAGAAACACGCCAAGACACATGTTCATCAAACTATTAGAAACTAAATACATAGAAAGCATGTAAAAAGCAGCATGGGAAAAACAGCATATACCATACAAGGGAATCCACGTAAGTTAACAGCCGACCTTTCAGCAGAAATTCTGCAAGAGAGAAGGGAGTGCCAGTATACGTATTTCAAGAGATGAAAGGAAAAAACCTACAACCAGTGTTACTGTTCTCAGCAAGAATCTCATTGAGATTGGACGGAGAAACCAAAAACTTTACAGAAAAAGACACGGAAAAAGAATTCAGCACCAACAACAGCTTTATAACAAAGGATAAAGGAACTTCTCTAGGCAGGAATCACAAAGAAAAGAAAAGACCTCCTCGAACAAACCAAAAACAAGTAACAAAACGGTAAGAGGAACATCCATATTAATAAGAACGTTACATGTAAATGGATACATGGCTCCAACTACAACAGATAGACTCCCTGAAGGGATACAACATCAAGACCATTATATGTGCTGCCTAGAAGAGACCCACTTTACACCTAGGGAGATATACAGACTGAAAATGAGGAGATGGCAAGAGACATTCCATGCAAATGGAAATCAAAGGAAACCTGGAGTTACAATTCTCATATCAGACGAAATAGACTTTAAGATAAACACTGTTACAAGAAACAAACAAGGACACTACATACTGATCAAGGGATCAAACCAAGGAGAGGATATGACAAATGCGAATACTTATGAACACAACCGAGGATCACTTCACTACATAACATGTATCCTAACAGCCATAAAGGGGAACTTGATAGTACCACCAAAAGAGTAGGGGACATTACCACCCCAATTCCACCAATGGACAGATCATCCAAAATGAAAAAAAATCAGGAAACATAAGTTTTAAATGACACATTGAACAGGAGGGACTTCATTCATATGTATGCCACATTCTATTGCAAAACAACAGAAAACACTCTTTCCTCAGGTGCTCATGGAACATTCTCCAAGATATATTATATGTAGGACCACAAATAAAGCCTTAGAAAATTAAGAAAATTGAAACAGTATCAGGTATACTTTCCGCCCACAGTGCTATGAATCTAGATAGGAAGTAAAAGGAAAAAAAGCCCGTCAATAATACAAACACGGGGAAGCTAAAGAAAACGCTGTTACATAACCAAGATTTCACTGCAGAAAACCAAGATGGGATCAAAAATACCTGGGAAAAAGTGACAGTGGAAATACGACCACCCAAAACTATGGGATGAAGCAAACGCAACTGTAAAAGGAGAGCTGTGCGAAAAAAGAAGCCAAAGGGAAATCTCTCCCAGCAGCCGCAGGAAGAGTGGGTGAAATCTGCACATTCAACGTGAAGTACCTCGCATCTGTGGAACACCTGAATACACAAAGAATCAGCCCAAAATTGACGAGGTGGACTTTGTGAGCAAAGATATATTATTCTTTCCAGTTTTTCACTTTTTGAGACTGTGGAGGTGTATGCTGCTGTTTGCGATTTTGTCTGTATAGCTTAGCTTTAACCATTTGTGCTAGAGTTCTGTGTGGCTTTTTTTTTTTTTTTACTTTTTAAAATTTTCTCGTAATAAATAATTTTTATTTTAATCACTTCATTTTATTTGATTTTACTTTATTTTGTTTTATTTTATCCTCATTCTTTGTTTCCTTCTCTTTCTTCTCCCACTTATTCTGAGCTGTGAGGATGAAAGTCTCTAGGTGCTCTAACCAGGAGTCAGTGCTCTGCATCTGAGGTGGGAAAACCAAGTTCAGGACACTGGTCCACAGGCGACCTGACAGCTCTACATAATATCAAATGGAGAAAATCTCCCAGAGATTTCCTTCTCACGTCCAAGACCCACATTCACTCAGTGACCAGAAGTCTACAGTGCTGGACACCGTATGCCAAACAATGAGCAAGACAGAAAGAGCCCCATCCATTATCAGAGAGGACGCCTTAAATCATAATAAGGACAGAGGCACCAAAATACACACCACCAGACGTGGAGGTGCCCACCAGAAAGTAAAGATCCAGCCTCATCTTCCAGAACACAAGCACACCTCCCCTCAACAAAGAAACATGCAGAACCCACTGAACAAACCTTAGCCGCTGGGGACAGACACCAAAAACCACAATAACGATGGGCATGACGCCTGTGAAAAGGAACCCCAAGCCCAGTAAGTTAAGCAAAATGAGGAGATCAAAAAACACACGTCGACGAAGCAGCAAGGTCAAAAGGCACCAGACCTAACAAATGAAGAGGAAATAGGCAGTCCACCCGAAAAAGAATTCAGAATAATGATAGGAAAGACGATTCAACATCGTAGAAATAGGAGAGAGAAAATATAAGAAACGTTTCACAAGGGTCGACAAGAACTGAAGAGCAAACAAACAATGATGAAGAACACAATACATGAAAATAATTATTCTCTAGCATGGATCACTAGCACAGTAACTGAGGCAGAAGAACGGTTAAGTGTCCTGGAAGATAAAATAGTTCAAATAAATACTGCGGATCAAAATAAAGAACAAAGAAAGAAAGGAACGGAGGACCGTCTCAGCGACCCTTGGGACAACATTAAATGCACCATCATTCGAATTATATGGGTCTCAGAAGAGGAAGAGAAATAGAAAAGGCGTGAGAATATATTTGAAGAGATTATAGTTGAAAACATCCCTAGTATGGGAAAGGAAACAGTTAATCAATTCAAGGAAGCACAGAGAGTCCCATACAGGATAAATCCAAGGAGAAACACGCCAAGACACATGTTCATCAATCTATTAGAAACGAAATACATAGAAAGCATGTAAAAAGCAGCATGGGAAAAACAGCATATACCATACAAGGGAATCCACGTAAGTTAACAGCCGACCTTTCAGCAGAAATTCTGCAAGAGAGAAGGGAGTGCCAGTATACGTATTTCAAGAGATGAAAGGAAAAAACCTACAACCAATGTTACTGTTCTCAGCAAGAATCTCATTGAGATTGGACGGAGAAACCAAAAACTTTACAGAAAAAGACACGGAAAAAGAATTCAGCACCAACAACAGCTTTATATCAAAGGATAAAGGAACTTCTCTAGGCAGGAATCACAAAGAAAAGAAAAGACCTCCTAGAACAAACCAAAAACAATTAACAAACCGGTAAGAGGAACATCCATATTAATAATAACGTTACATGTAAATGGATACATGGCTCCAACTACAACAGATAGACTCCCTGAAGGGATACAACATCAAGACCATTATATGTGCTGCCTAGAAGAGACCCACTTTACACCTAGGGAGATATACAGACTGAAAATGAGGAGATGGCAAGAGACATTCCATGCAAATGGAAATCAAAGGAAACCTGGAGTTACAATTCTCATATCAGACGAAATAGCCTTTAAGATAAACACTGTTACAAGAAACAAACAAGGACACTACATACTGATAAAGGGATCAAACCAAGGAGAGGATATGACAAATGCGAATACTTATGAACACAACCGAGGATCACTTCACTACATAACATGTATCCTAACAGCCATAAAGGGGAACTTGATAGTACCACCAAAAGAGTAGGGGACATTACCACCCCAATTCCACCAATGGACAGATCATCCAAAATGAAAAAAAATCAGGAAACATAAGTTTTAAATGACACA
This sequence comes from Balaenoptera physalus, assembly GCF_965194825.1. Lineage (NCBI taxonomy): Eukaryota > Metazoa > Chordata > Mammalia > Artiodactyla > Balaenopteridae > Balaenoptera > Balaenoptera physalus. The sequence continues at coordinate 18,827,722 of NC_138904.1, read as the reverse complement.
TTGAACAGGAGGGACTTCATTCATATGTATACCACATTCTATTGCAAAACAACAGAAAACACTCTTTCCTCAGGTGCTCATGGAACATTCTCCAAGATATATTATATGTAGGACCACAAATAAAGCCTTAGAAAATTAAGAAAATTGAAACAGTATCAGGTATACTTTCCGCCCACAGTGCTATGAATCTAGATAGGAAGTAAAAGGAAAAAAAGCCCGTCAATAATACAAACACGGGGAAGCTAAAGAAAACGCTGTTACATAACCAAGATTTCACTGCAGAAAACCAAGATGGGATCAAAAATACCTGGGAAAAAGTGACAGTGGAAATACGACCACCCAAAACTATGGGATGAAGCAAACGCAACTGTAAAAGGAGAGCTGTGCGAAAAAAGAAGCCAAAGGGAAATCTCTCCCAGCAGCCGCAGGAAGAGTGGGTGAAATCTGCACATTCAACGTGAAGTACCCCGCATCTGTGGAACACCTGAATACACAAAGAATCAGCCCAAAATTGACGAGGTGGACTTTGTGAGCAAAGATATATTATTCTTTCCAGTTTTTCACTTTTTGAGACTGTGGAGGTGTATGCTGCTGTTTGCGATTTTGTCTGTATAGCTTAGCTTTAACCATTTGTGCTAGAGTTCTGTGTGGCTTTTTTTTTTTTTACTTTTTAAAATTTTCTCGTAATAAATATTTTTTATTTTAATCACTTCATTTTATTTGATTTTACTTTATTTTGTTTTATTTTATCCTCATTCTTTGTTTCCTTCTCTTTCTTCTCCCACTTACTCTGAGCTGTGAGGATGAAAGTCTCTAGGTGCTCTAACCAGGAGTCAGTGCTCTGCATCTGAGGTGGGAAAACCAACTTCAGGACACTGGTCCACAGGCGACCTGACAGCTCTACATAATATCAAATGGAGAAAATCTCCCAGAGATTTCCTTCTCACGTCCAAGACCCACATTCACTCAGTGACCAGAAGTCTACAGTGCTGGACACCGTATGCCAAACAATGAGCAAGACAGAAAGAGCCCCATCCGTTATCAGAGAGGACGCCTTAAATCATAATAAGGACAGAGGCACCAAAATACACACCACCAGACGTGGAGGTGCCCACCAGAAAGTAAAGATCCAGCCTCATCTTCCAGAACACAAGCACACCTCCCCTCAACAAAGAAACATGCAGAACCCACTGAACAAACCTTAGCCGCTGGGGACAGACACCAAAAACCACAATAACGATGGGCATGACGCCTGTGAAAAGGAACCCCAAGCCCAGTAAGTTAAGCAAAATGAGGAGATCAAAAAACACACGTCGACGAAGCAGCAAGGTCAAAAGGCACCAGACCTAACAAATGAAGAGGAAATAGGCAGTCCACCCGAAAAAGAATTCAGAATAATGATAGGAAAGACGATTCAACATCGTAGAAATAGGAGAGAGAAAATATAAGAAACGTTTCACAAGGGTCGACAAGAACTGAAGAGCAAACAAACAATGATGAAGAACACAATACATGAAAATAATTATTCTCTAGCATGGATCACTAGCACAGTAACTGAGGCAGAAGAACGGTTAAGTGTCCTGGAAGATAAAATAGTTCAAATAAATACTGCGGATCAAAATAAAGAACAAAGAAAGAAAGGAACGGAGGACCGTCTCAGCGACCCTTGGGACAACATTAAATGCACCATCATTCGAATTATATGGGTCTCAGAAGAGGAAGAGAAATAGAAAAGGCGTGAGAATATATTTGAAGAGATTATAGTTGAAAACATCCCTAGTATGGGAAAGGAAACAGTTAATCAATTCAAGGAAGCACAGAGAGTCCCATACAGGATAAATCCAAGGAGAAACACGCCAAGACACATGTTCATCAAACTATTAGAAACGAAATACATAGAAAGCATGTAAAAAGCAGCATGGGAAAAACAGCATATACCATACAAGGGAATCCACGTAAGTTAACAGCCGACCTTTCAGCAGAAATTCTGCAAGAGAGAAGGGAGTGCCAGTATACGTATTTCAAGAGATGAAAGGAAAAAACCTACAACCAATGTTACTGTTCTCAGCAAGAATCTCATTGAGATTGGACGGAGAAACCAAAAACTTTACAGAAAAAGACACGGAAAAAGAATTCAGCACCAACAACAGCTTTATATCAAAGGATAAAGGAACTTCTCTAGGCAGGAATCACAAAGAAAAGAAAAGACCTCCTAGAACAAACCAAAAACAATTAACAAACCGGTAAGAGGAACATCCATATTAATAATAACGTTACATGTAAATGGATACATGGCTCCAACTACAACAGATAGACTCCCTGAAGGGATACAACATCAAGACCATTATATGTGCTGCCTAGAAGAGACCCACTTTACACCTAGGGAGATATACAGACTGAAAATGAGGAGATGGCAAGAGACATTCCATGCAAATGGAAATCAAAGGAAACCTGGAGTTACAATTCTCATATCAGACGAAATAGCCTTTAAGATAAACACTGTTACAAGAAACAAACAAGGACACTACATACTGATAAAGGGATCAAACCAAGGAGAGGATATGACAAATGCGAATACTTATGAACACAACCGAGGATCACTTCACTACATAACATGTATCCTAACAGCCATAAAGGGGAACTTGATAGTACCACCAAAAGAGTAGGGGACATTACCACCCCAATTCCACCAATGGACAGATCATCCAAAATGAAAAAAAATCAGGAAACATAAGTTTTAAATGACACATTGAACAGGAGGGACTTCATTCATATGTATACCACATTCTATTGCAAAACAACAGAAAACACTCTTTCCTCAGGTGCTCATGGAACATTCTCCAAGATATATTATATGTAGGACCACAAATAAAGCCTTAGAAAATTAAGAAAATTGAAACAGTATCAGGTATACTTTCCGCCCACAGTGCTATGAATCTAGATAGGAAGTAAAAGGAAAAAAAGCCCGTCAATAATACAAACACGGGGAAGCTAAAGAAAACGCTGTTACATAACCAAGATTTCACTGCAGAAAACCAAGATGGGATCAAAAATACCTGGGAAAAAGTGACAGTGGAAATACGACCACCCAAAACTATGGGATGAAGCAAACGCAACTGTAAAAGGAGAGCTGTGCGAAAAAAGAAGCCAAAGGGAAATCTCTCCCAGCAGCCGCAGGAAGAGTGGGTGAAATCTGCACATTCAATGTGAAGTACCCCGCATCTGTGGAACACCTGAATACACAAAGAATCAGCCCAAAATTGACGAGGTGGACTTTGTGAGCAAAGATATATTATTCTTTCCAGTTTTTCACTTTTTGAGACTGTGGAGGTGTATGCTGCTGTTTGCGATTTTGTCTGTATAGCTTAGCTTTAACCATTTGTGCTAGACTTCTGTGTGGCTTTTTTTTTTTTACTTTTTAAAATTTTCTCGTAATAAATATTTTTATTTTAATCACTTCATTTTATTTGATTTTACTTTATTTTGTTTTATTTTATCCTCATTCTTTGTTTCCTTCTCTTTCTTCTCCCACTTACTCTGAGCTGTGAGGATGAAAGTCTCTAGGTGCTCTAACCAGGAGTCAGTGCTCTGCATCTGAGGTGGGAAAACCAACTTCAGGACACTGGTCCACAGGCGACCTGACAGCTCTACATAATATCAAATGGAGAAAATCTCCCAGAGATTTCCTTCTCACGTCCAAGACCCACATTCACTCAGTGACCAGAAGTCTACAGTGCTGGACACCGTATGCCAAACAATGAGCAAGACAGAAAGAGCCCCATCCGTTATCAGAGAGGACGCCTTAAATCATAATAAGGACAGAGGCACCAAAATACACACCACCAGACGTGGAGGTGCCCACCAGAAAGTAAAGATCCAGCCTCATCTTCCAGAACACAAGCACACCTCCCCTCAACAAAGAAACATGCAGAACCCACTGAACAAACCTTAGCCGCTGGGGACAGACACCAAAAACCACAATAACGATGGGCATGACGCCTGTGAAAAGGAACCCGAAGCCCAGTAAGTTAAGCAAAATGAGGAGATCAAAAAACACACGTCGACGAAGCAGCAAGGTCAAAAGGCACCAGACCTAACAAATGAAGAGGAAATAGGCAGTCCACCCGAAAAAGAATTCAGAATAATGATAGGAAAGACGATTCAACATCGTAGAAATAGGAGAGAGAAAATATAAGAAACGTTTCACAAGGGTCGACAAGAACTGAAGAGCAAACAAACAATGATGAAGAACACAATACATGAAAATAATTATTCTCTAGCATGGATCACTAGCACAGTAACTGAGGCAGAAGAACGGTTAAGTGTCCTGGAAGATAAAATAGTTCAAATAAATACTGCGGATCAAAATAAAGAACAAAGAAAGAAAGGAACGGAGGACCGTCTCAGCGACCCTTGGGACAACATTAAATGCACCATCATTCGAATTATATGGGTCTCAGAAGAGGAAGAGAAATAGAAAAGGCGTGAGAATATATTTGAAGAGATTATAGTTGAAAACATCCCTAGTATGGGAAAGGAAACAGTTAATCAATTCAAGGAAGCACAGAGAGTCCCATACAGGATAAATCCAAGGAGAAACACGCCAAGACACATGTTCATCAAACTATTAGAAACGAAATACATAGAAAGCATGTAAAAAGCAGCATGGGAAAAACAGCATATACCATACAAGGGAATCCACGTAAGTTAACAGCCGACCTTTCAGCAGAAATTCTGCAAGAGAGAAGGGAGTGCCAGTATACGTATTTCAAGAGATGAAAGGAAAAAACCTACAACCAATGTTACTGTTCTCAGCAAGAATCTCATTGAGATTGGACGGAGAAACCAAAAACTTTACAGAAAAAGACACGGAAAAAGAATTCAGCACCAACAACAGCTTTATAACAAAGGATAAAGGAACTTCTCTAGGCAGGAATCACAAAGAAAAGAAAAGACCTCCTAGAACAAACCAAAAACAATTAACAAACCGGTAAGAGGAACATCCATATTAATAATAACGTTACATGTAAATGGATACATGGCTCCAACTACAACAGATAGACTCCCTGAAGGGATACAACATCAAGACCATTATATGTGCTGCCTAGAAGAGACCCACTTTACACCTAGGGAGATATACAGACTGAAAATGAGGAGATGGCAAGAGACATTCCATGCAAATGGAAATCAAAGGAAACCTGGAGTTACAATTCTCATATCAGACGAAATAGCCTTTAAGATAAACACTGTTACAAGAAACAAACAAGGACACTACATACTGATCAAGGGATCAAACCAAGGAGAGGATATGACAAATGCGAATACTTATGAACACAACCGAGGAGCACTTCACTACATAACATGTATCCTAACAGCCATAAAGGGGAACTTGATAGTACCACCAAAAGAGTAGGGGACATTACCACCCCAATTCCACCAATGGACAGATCATCCAAAATGAAAAAAAATCAGGAAACATAAGTTTTAAATGACACATTGAACAGGAGGGACTTCATTCATATGTATACCACATTCTATTGCAAAACAACAGAAAACACTCTTTCCTCAGGTGCTCATGGAACATTCTCCAAGATATATTATATGTAGGACCACAAATAAAGCCTTAGAAAATTAAGAAAATTGAAACAGTATCAGGTATACTTTCCGCCCACAGTGCTATGAATCTAGATAGGAAGTAAAAGGAAAAAAAGCCCGTCAATAATACAAACACGGGGAAGCTAAAGAAAACGCTGTTACATAACCAAGATTTCACTGCAGAAAACCAAGATGGGATCAAAAATACCTGGGAAAAAGTGACAGTGGAAATACGACCACCCAAAACTATGGGATGAAGCAAACGCAACTGTAAAAGGAGAGCTGTGCGAAAAAAGAAGCCAAAGGGAAATCTCTCCCAGCAGCCGCAGGAAGAGTGGGTGAAATCTGCACATTCAACGTGAAGTACCCCGCATCTGTGGAACACCTGAATACACAAAGAATCAGCCCAAAATTGACGAGGTGGACTTTGTGAGCAAAGATATATTATTCTTTCCAGTTTTTCACTTTTTGAGACTGTGGAGGTGTATGCTGCTGTTTGCGATTTTGTCTGTATAGCTTAGCTTTAACCATTTGTGCTAGACTTCTGTGTGGCTTTTTTTTTTTTTTACTTTTTAAAATTTTCTCGTAATAAATATTTTTTATTTTAATCACTTCATTTTATTTGATTTTACTTTATTTTGTTTTATTTTATCCTCATTCTTTGTTTCCTTCTCTTTCTTCTCCCACTTACTCTGAGCTGTGAGGATGAAAGTCTCTAGGTGCTCTAACCAGGAGTCAGTGCTCTGCATCTGAGGTGGGAAAACCAACTTCAGGACACTGGTCCACAGGCGACCTGACAGCTCTACATAATATCAAATGGAGAAAATCTCCCAGAGATTTCCTTCTCACGTCCAAGACCCACATTCACTCAGTGACCAGAAGTCTACAGTGCTGGACACCGTATGCCAAACAATGAGCAAGACAGAAAGAGCCCCATCCGTTATCAGAGAGGACGCCTTAAATCATAATAAGGACAGAGGCACCAAAATACACACCACCAGACGTGGAGGTGCCCACCAGAAAGTAAAGATCCAGCCTCATCTTCCAGAACACAAGCACACCTCCCCTCAACAAAGAAACATGCAGAACCCACTGAACAAACCTTAGCCGCTGGGGACAGACACCAAAAACCACAATAACGATGGGCATGACGCCTGTGAAAAGGAACCCCAAGCCCAGTAAGTTAAGCAAAATGAGGAGATCAAAAAACACACGTCGACGAAGCAGCAAGGTCAAAAGGCACCAGACCTAACAAATGAAGAGGAAATAGGCATTCCACCCGAAAAAGAATTCAGAATAATGATAGGAAAGACGATTCAACATCGTAGAAATAGGAGAGAGAAAATATAAGAAACGTTTCACAAGGGTCGACAAGAACTGAAGAGCAAACAAACAATGATGAAGAACACAATACATGAAAATAATTATTCTCTAGCATGGATCACTAGCACAGTAACTGAGGCAGAAGAACGGTTAAGGGTCCTGGAAGATAAAATAGTTCAAATAAATACTGCGGATCAAAATAAAGAACAAAGAAAGAAAGGAACGGAGGACCGTCTCAGCGACCCTTGGGACAACATTAAATGCACCATCATTCGAATTATATGGGTCTCAGAAGAGGAAGAGAAATAGAAAAGGCGTGAGAATATATTTGAAGAGATTATAGTTGAAAACATCGCTAGTATGGGAAAGGAAACAGTTAATCAATTCAAGGAAGCACAGAGAGTCCCATACAGGATAAATCCAAGGAGAAACACGCCAAGACACATGTTCATCAAACTATTAGAAACGAAATACATAGAAAGCATGTAAAAAGCAGCATGGGAAAAACAGCATATACCATACAAGGGAACCCACGTAAGTTAACAGCCGACCTTTCAGCAGAAATTCTGCAAGAGAGAAGGGAGTGCCAGTATACGTATTTCAAGAGATGAAAGGAAAAAACCTACAACCAATGTTACTGTTCTCAGCAAGAATCTCATTGAGATTGGACGGAGAAACCAAAAACTTTACAGAAAAAGACACGGAAAAAGAATTCAGCACCAACAACAGCTTTATAACAAAGGATAAAGGAACTTCTCTAGGCAGGAATCACAAAGAAAAGAAAAGACCTCCTAGAACAAACCAAAAACAATTAACAAAACGGTAAGAAGAACATCCATATTAATAATAACGTTACATGTAAATGGATACATGGCTCCAACTACAACAGATAGACTCCCTGAAGGGATACAACATCAAGACCATTATATGTGCTGCCTAGAAGAGACCCACTTTACACCTAGGGAGATATACAGACTGAAAATGAGGAGATGGCAAGAGACATTCCATGCAAATGGAAATCAAAGGAAACCTGGAGTTACAATTCTCATATCAGACGAAATAGACTTTAAGATAAACACTGTTACAAGAAACAAACAAGGACACTACATACTGATAAAGGGATCAAACCAAGGAGAGGATATGACAAATGCGAATACTTATGAACACAACCGAGGATCACTTCACTACATAACATGTATCCTAACAGCCATAAAGGGGAACTTGATAGTACCACCAAAAGAGTAGGGGACATTACCACCCCAATTCCACCAATGGACAGATCATCCAAAATGAAAAAAAATCAGGAAACATAAGTTTTAAATGACACATTGAACAGGAGGGACTTCATTCATATGTATACCACATTCTATTGCAAAACGACAGAAAACATTCTTTCCTCAGGTGCTCATGGAACATTCTCCAAGATATATTATATGTAGGACCACAAATAAAGCCTTAGAAAATTAAGAAAATTGAAACAGTATCAGGTATACTTTCCGCCCACAGTGCTATGAATCTAGATAGGAAGTAAAAGGAAAAAAAGCCCGTCAATAATACAAACACGGGGAAGCTAAAGAAAACGCTGTTACATAACCAAGATTTCACTGCAGAAAACCAAGATGGGATCAAAAATACCTGGGAAAAAGTGACAGTGGAAATACGACCACCCAAAACTATGGGATGAAGCAAACGCAACTGTAAAAGGAGAGCTGTGCGAAAAAAGAAGCCAAAGGGAAATCTCTCCCAGCAGCCTCAGGAAGAGTGGGTGAAATCTGCACATTCAACGTGAAGTACCCCGAATCTGTGGAACACCTGAATACACAAAGAATCAGCCCAAAATTGACGAGGTGGACTTTGTGAGCAAAGATATATTATTCTTTCCAGTTTTTCACTTTTTGAGACTGTGGACGTGTATGCTGCTGTTTGCGATTTTGTCTGTATAGCTTAGCTTTAACCATTTGTGCTAGAGTTCTGTGTGGCTTTTTTTTTTTTTTTTACTTTTTAAAATTTTCTCGTAATAAATATTTTTTATTTTAATCACTTCATTTTATTTGATTTTACTTTATTTTGTTTTATTTTATCCTCATTCTTTGTTTCCTTCTCTTTCTTCTCCACTTATTCTAAGCTGTGAGGATGAAAGTCTCTAGGTGCTCTAACCAGGAGTCAGTGCTCTGCATCTGAGGTGGGAAAACCAACTTCAGGACACTGGTCCACAGGCGACCTGACAGCTCTACATAATATCAAATGGAGAAAATCTCCCAGAGATTTCCTTCTCACGTCCAAGACCCACATTCACTCAGTGACCAGAAGTCTACAGTGCTGGACACCGTATGCCAAACAATGAGCAAGACAGAAAGAGCCCCATCCGTTATCAGAGAGGACGCCTTAAATCATAATAAGGACAGAGGCACCAAAATACACACCACCAGACGTGGAGGTGCCCACCAGAAAGTAAAGATCCAGCCTCATCTTCCAGAACACAAGCACACCTCCCCTCAACAAAGAAACATGCAGAACCCACTGAACAAACCTTAGCCGCTGGGGACAGACACCAAAAACCACAATAACGATGGGCATGACGCCTGTGAAAAGGAACCCCAAGCCCAGTAAGTTAAGCAAAATGAGGAGATCAAAAAACACACGTCGACGAAGCAGCAAGGTCAAAAGGCACCAGACCTAACAAATGAAGAGGAAATAGGCAGTCCACCCGAAAAAGAATTCAGAATAATGATAGGAAAGACGATTCAACATCGTAGAAATAGGAGAGAGAAAATATAAGAAACGTTTCACAAGGGTCGACAAGAACTGAAGAGCAAACAAACAATGATGAAGAACACAATACATGAAAATAATTATTCTCTAGCATGGATCACTAGCACAGTAACTGAGGCAGAAGAACGGTTAAGGGTCCTGGAAGATAAAATAGTTCAAATAAATACTGCGGATCAAAATAAAGAACAAAGAAAGAAAGGAACGGAGGACCGTCTCAGCGACCCTTGGGACAACATTAAATGCACCATCATTCGAATTATATGGGTCTCAGAAGAGGAAGAGAAATAGAAAAGGCGTGAGAATATATTTGAAGAGATTATAGTTGAAAACATCGCTAGTATGGGAAAGGAAACAGTTAATCAATTCAAGGAAGCACAGAGAGTCCCATACAGGATAAATCCAAGGAGAAACACGCCAAGACACATGTTCATCAAACTATTAGAAACGAAATACATAGAAAGCATGTAAAAAGCAGCATGGGAAAAACAGCATATACCATACAAGGGAATCCACGTAAGTTAACAGCCGACCTTTCAGCAGAAATTCTGCAAGAGAGAAGGGAGTGCCAGTATACGTATTTCAAGAGATGAAAGGAAAAAACCTACAACCAATGTTACTGTTCTCAGCAAGAATCTCATTGAGATTGGACGGAGAAACCAAAAACTTTACAGAAAAAGACACGGAAAAAGAATTCAGCACCAACAACAGCTTTATAACAAAGGATAAAGGAACTTCTCTAGGCAGGAATCACAAAGAAAAGAAAAGACCTCCTAGAACAAACCAAAAACAATTAACAAAACGGTAAGAAGAACATCCATATTAATAATAACGTTACATGTAAATGGATACATGGCTCCAACTACAACAGATAGACTCCCTGAAGGGATACAACATCAAGACCATTATATGTGCTGCCTAGAAGAGACCCACTTTACACCTAGGGAGATATACAGACTGAAAATGAGGAGATGGCAAGAGACATTCCATGCAAATGGAAATCAAAGGAAACCTGGAGTTACAATTCTCATATCAGACGAAATAGACTTTAAGATAAACACTGTTACAAGAAACAAACAAGGACACTACATACTGATAAAGGGATCAAACCAAGGAGAGGATATGACAAATGCGAATACTTATGAACACAACCGAGGATCACTTCACTACATAACATGTATCCTAACAGCCATAAAGGGGAACTTGATAGTACCACCAAAAGAGTAGGGGACATTACCACCCCAATTCCACCAATGGACAGATCATCCAAAATGAAAAAAAATCAGGAAACATAAGTTTTAAATGACACATTGAACAGGAGGGACTTCATTCATATGTATACCACATTCTATTGCAAAACGACAGAAAACATTCTTTCCTCAGGTGCTCATGGAACATTCTCCAAGATATATTATATGTAGGACCACAAATAAAGCCTTAGAAAATTAAGAAAATTGAAACAGTATCAGGTATACTTTCCGCCCACAGTGCTATGAATCTAGATAGGAAGTAAAAGGAAAAAAAGCCCGTCAATAATACAAACACGGGGAAGCTAAAGAAAACGCTGTTACATAACCAAGATTTCACTGCAGAAAACCAAGATGGGATCAAAAATACCTGGGAAAAAGTGACAGTGGAAATACGACCACCCAAAACTATGGGATGAAGCAAACGCAACTGTAAAAGGAGAGCTGTGCGAAAAAAGAAGCCAAAGGGAAATCTCTCCCAGCAGCCTCAGGAAGAGTGGGTGAAATCTGCACATTCAACGTGAAGTACCCCGAATCTGTGGAACACCTGAATACACAAAGAATCAGCCCAAAATTGACGAGGTGGACTTTGTGAGCAAAGATATATTATTCTTTCCAGTTTTTCACTTTTTGAGACTGTGGACGTGTATGCTGCTGTTTGCGATTTTGTCTGTATAGCTTAGCTTTAACCATTTGTGCTAGAGTTCTGTGTGGCTTTTTTTTTTTTTTTTACTTTTTAAAATTTTCTCGTAATAAATATTTTTTATTTTAATCACTTCATTTTATTTGATTTTACTTTATTTTGTTTTATTTTATCCTCATTCTTTGTTTCCTTCTCTTTCTTCTCCACTTATTCTAAGCTGTGAGGATGAAAGTCTCTAGGTGCTCTAACCAGGAGTCAGTGCTCTGCATCTGAGGTGGGAAAACCAACTTCAGGACACTGGTCCACAGGCGACCTGACAGCTCTACATAATATCAAATGGAGAAAATCTCCCAGAGATTTCCTTCTCACGTCCAAGACCCACATTCACTCAGTGACCAGAAGTCTACAGTGCTGGACACCGTATGCCAAACAATGAGCAAGACAGAAAGAGCCCCATCCGTTATCAGAGAGGACGCCTTAAATCATAATAAGGACAGAGGCACCAAAATACACACCACCAGACGTGGAGGTGCCCACCAGAAAGTAAAGATCCAGCCTCATCTTCCAGAACACAAGCACACCTCCCCTCAACAAAGAAACATGCAGAACCCACTGAACAAACCTTAGCCGCTGGGGAGAGACACCAAAAACCACAATAACGACGGGCATGACGCCTGTGAAAAAGAACCCCAAGCCCAGTAAGTTAAGCAAAATGAGGAGATCAAAAAACACACGTCGACGAAGCAGCAAGGTCAAAACGCACCAGACCTAACAAATGAAGAGGAAATAGGCAGTCCACCCGAAAAAGAATTCAGAATAATGATAGGAAAGACGATTCAACATCGTAGAAATAGGAGAGAGAAAATACAAGAAACGTTTCACAAGGGTCGACAAGAACTGAAGAGCAAACAAACAATGATGAAGAACACAATACATGAAAATAATTATTCTCTAGCATGGATCACTAGCACAATAACTGAGGCAGAAGAACGGTTAAGTGTCCTGGAAGATAAAATAGTTCAAATAAATACTGGGGATCAAAATAAAGAACAAAGAAAGAAAGGAACGGAGGACCGTCTCAGCGACCCTTGGGACAACCTTAAATGCACCAACATTCGAATTATATGGGTCTCAGAAGAAGAAGAGAAATAGAAAAGGTGTGAGAATATATTTGAAGAGATTATAGTTGAAAACATCCCTAGTATGGGAAAGGAAACAGTTAATCAAGTCAAGGAAGCACAGAGAGTCCCATACAGGATAAATCCAAGGAGAAACACGCCAAGACACATGTTCATCAAACTATTAGAAACTAAATACATAGAAAGCATGTAAAAAGCAGCATGGGAAAAACAGCATATACCATACAAGGGAATCCACGTAAGTTAACAGCCGACCTTTCAGCAGAAATTCTGCAAGAGAGAAGGGAGTGCCAGTATACGTATTTCAAGAGATGAAAGGAAAAAACCTACAACCAGTGTTACTGTTCTCAGCAAGAATCTCATTGAGATTGGACGGAGAAACCAAAAACTTTACAGAAAAAGACACGGAAAAAGAATTCAGCACCAACAACAGCTTTATAACAAAGGATAAAGGAACTTCTCTAGGCAGGAATCACAAAGAAAAGAAAAGACCTCCTCGAACAAACCAAAAACAAGTAACAAAACGGTAAGAGGAACATCCATATTAATAAGAACGTTACATGTAAATGGATACATGGCTCCAACTACAACAGATAGACTCCCTGAAGGGATACAACATCAAGACCATTATATGTGCTGCCTAGAAGAGACCCACTTTACACCTAGGGAGATATACAGACTGAAAATGAGGAGATGGCAAGAGACATTCCATGCAAATGGAAATCAAAGGAAACCTGGAGTTACAATTCTCATATCAGACGAAATAGACTTTAAGATAAACACTGTTACAAGAAACAAACAAGGACACTACATACTGATCAAGGGATCAAACCAAGGAGAGGATATGACAAATGCGAATACTTATGAACACAACCGAGGATCACTTCACTACATAACATGTATCCTAACAGCCATAAATGGGAACTTGATAGTACCACCAAAAGAGTAGGGGACATTACCACCCCAATTCCACCAATGGACAGATCATCCAAAATGAAAAAAAATCAGGAAACATAAGTTTTAAATGACACATTGAACAGGAGGGACTTCATTCATATGTATGCCACATTCTATTGCAAAACAACAGAAAACACTCTTTCCTCAGGTGCTCATGGAACATTCTCCAAGATATATTATATGTAGGACCACAAATAAAGCCTTAGAAAATTAAGAAAATTGAAACAGTATCAGGTATACTTTCCGCCCACAGTGCTATGAATCTAGATAGGAAGTAAAAGGAAAAAAAGCCCGTCAATAATACAAACACGGGGAAGCTAAAGAAAACGCTGTTACATAACCAAGATTTCACTGCAGAAAACCAAGATGGGATCAAAAATACCTGGGAAAAAGTGACAGTGGAAATACGACCACCCAAAACTATGGGATGAAGCAAACGCAACTGTAAAAGGAGAGCTGTGCGAAAAAAGAAGCCAAAGGGAAATCTCTCCCAGCAGCCTCAGGAAGAGTGGGTGAAATCTGCACATTCAACGTGAAGTACCCCGCATCTGTGGAACACCTGAATACACAAAGAATCAGCCCAAAATTGACGAGGTGGACTTTGTGAGCAAAGATATATTATTCTTTCCAGTTTTTCACTTTTTGAGACTGTGGAGGTGTATGCTGCTGTTTGCGATTTTGTCTGTATAGCTTAGCTTTAACCATTTGTGCTAGAGTTCTGTGTGGCTTTTTTTTTTTTTACTTTTTAAAATTTTCTCGTAATAAATATTTTTTATTTTAATCACTTCATTTTATTTGATTTTACTTTATTTTGTTTTATTTTATCCTCATTCTTTGTTTCCTTCTCTTTCTTCTCCCACTTATTCTGAGCTGTGAGGATGAAAGTCTCTAGGTGCTCTAACCAGGAGTCAGTGCTCTGCATCTGAGGTGGGAAAACCAACTTCAGGACACTGGTCCACAGGCGACCTGACAGCTCTACATAATATCAAATGGAGAAAATCTCCCAGAGATTTCCTTCTCACGTCCAAGACCCACATTCACTCAGTGACCAGAAGTCTACAGTGCTGGACACCGTATGCCAAACAATGAGCAAGACAGAAAGAGCCCCATCCGTTATCAGAGAGGACGCCTTAAATCATAATAAGGACAGAGGCACCAAAATACACACCACCAGACGTGGAGGTGCCCACCAGAAAGTAAAGATCCAGCCTCATCTTCCAGAACACAAGCACACCTCCCCTCAACAAAGAAACATGCAGAACCCACTGAACAAACCTTAGCCGCTGGGGACAGACACCAAAAACCACAATAACGACGGGCATGACGCCTGTGAAAAGGAACCCCAAGCCCAGTAAGTTAAGCAAAATGAGGAGATCAAAAAACACACGTCGACGAAGCAGCAAGGTCAAAACGCACCAGACCTAACAAATGAAGAGGAAATAGGCAGTCCACCCGAAAAAGAATTCAGAATAATGATAGGAAAGACGATTCAACATCGTAGAAATAGGAGAGAGAAAATACAAGAAACGTTTCACAAGGGTCGACAAGAACTGAAGAGCAAACAAACAATGATGAAGAACACAATACATGAAAATAATTATTCTCTAGCATGGATCACTAGCACAATAACTGAGGCAGAAGAACGGTTAAGTGTCCTGGAAGATAAAATAGTTCCAATAAATACTGCGGATCAAAATAAAGAACAAAGAAAGAAAGGAACGGAGGACCGTCTCAGCGACCCTTGGGACAACCTTAAATGCACCAACATTCGAATTATATGGGTCTCAGAAGAAGAAGAGAAATAGAAAAGGTGTGAGAATATATTTGAAGAGATTATAGTTGAAAACATCCCTAGTATGGGAAAGGAAACAGTTAATCAAGTCAAGGAAGCACAGAGAGTCCCATACAGGATAAATCCAAGGAGAAACACGCCAAGACACATGTTCATCAAACTATTAGAAACTAAATACATAGAAAGCATGTAAAAAGCAGCATGGGAAAAACAGCATATACCATACAAGGGAATCCACGTAAGTTAACAGCCGACCTTTCAGCAGAAATTCTGCAAGAGAGAAGGGAGTGCCAGTATACGTATTTCAAGAGATGAAAGGAAAAAACCTACAACCAGTGTTACTGTTCTCAGCAAGAATCTCATTGAGATTGGACGGAGAAACCAAAAACTTTACAGAAAAAGACACGGAAAAAGAATTCAGCACCAACAACAGCTTTATAACAAAGGATAAAGGAACTTCTCTAGGCAGGAATCACAAAGAAAAGAAAAGACCTCCTCGAACAAACCAAAAACAAGTAACAAAACGGTAAGAGGAACATCCATATTAATAAGAACGTTACATGTAAATGGATACATGGCTCCAACTACAACAGATAGACTCCCTGAAGGGATACAACATCAAGACCATTATATGTGCTGCCTAGAAGAGACCCACTTTACACCTAGGGAGATATACAGACTGAAAATGAGGAGATGGCAAGAGACATTCCATGCAAATGGAAATCAAAGGAAACCTGGAGTTACAATTCTCATATCAGACGAAATAGACTTTAAGATAAACACTGTTACAAGAAACAAACAAGGACACTACATACTGATCAAGGGATCAAACCAAGGAGAGGATATGACAAATGCGAATACTTATGAACACAACCGAGGATCACTTCACTACATAACATGTATCCTAACAGCCATAAATGGGAACTTGATAGTACCACCAAAAGAGTAGGGGACATTACCACCCCAATTCCACCAATGGACAGATCATCCAAAATGAAAAAAAATCAGGAAACATAAGTTTTAAATGACACATTGAACAGGAGGGACTTCATTCATATGTATGCCACATTCTATTGCAAAACAACAGAAAACACTCTTTCCTCAGGTGCTCATGGAACATTCTCCAAGATATATTATATGTAGGACCACAAATAAAGCCTTAGAAAATTAAGAAAATTGAAACAGTATCAGGTATACTTTCCGCCCACAGTGCTATGAATCTAGATAGGAAGTAAAAGGAAAAAAAGCCCGTCAATAATACAAACACGGGGAAGCTAAAGAAAACGCTGTTACATAACCAAGATTTCACTGCAGAAAACCAAGATGGGATCAAAAATACCTGGGAAAAAGTGACAGTGGAAATACGACCACCCAAAACTATGGGATGAAGCAAACGCAACTGTAAAAGGAGAGCTGTGCGAAAAAAGAAGCCAAAGGGAAATCTCTCCCAGCAGCCTCAGGAAGAGTGGGTGAAATCTGCACATTCAACGTGAAGTACCCCGCATCTGTGGAACACCTGAATACACAAAGAATCAGCCCAAAATTGACGAGGTGGACTTTGTGAGCAAAGATATATTATTCTTTCCAGTTTTTCACTTTTTGAGACTGTGGAGGTGTATGCTGCTGTTTGCGATTTTGTCTGTATAGCTTAGCTTTAACCATTTGTGCTAGAGTTCTGTGTGGCTTTTTTTTTTTTTACTTTTTAAAATTTTCTCGTAATAAATATTTTTTATTTTAATCACTTCATTTTATTTGATTTTACTTTATTTTGTTTTATTTTATCCTCATTCTTTGTTTCCTTCTCTTTCTTCTCCCACTTATTCTGAGCTGTGAGGATGAAAGTCTCTAGGTGCTCTAACCAGGAGTCAGTGCTCTGCATCTGAGGTGGGAAAACCAACTTCAGGACACTGGTCCACAGGCGACCTGACAGCTCTACATAATATCAAATGGAGAAAATCTCCCAGAGATTTCCTTCTCACGTCCAAGACCCACATTCACTCAGTGACCAGAAGTCTACAGTGCTGGACACCGTATGCCAAACAATGAGCAAGACAGAAAGAGCCCCATCCGTTATCAGAGAGGACGCCTTAAATCATAATAAGGACAGAGGCACCAAAATACACACCACCAGACGTGGAGGTGCCCACCAGAAAGTAAAGATCCAGCCTCATCTTCCAGAACACAAGCACACCTCCCCTCAACAAAGAAACATGCAGAACCCACTGAACAAACCTTAGCCGCTGGGGACAGACACCAAAAACCACAATAACGACGGGCATGACGCCTGTGAAAAGGAACCCCAAGCCCAGTAAGTTAAGCAAAATGAGGAGATCAAAAAACACACGTCGACGAAGCAGCAAGGTCAAAACGCACCAGACCTAACAAATGAAGAGGAAATAGGCAGTCCACCCGAAAAAGAATTCAGAATAATGATAGGAAAGACGATTCAACATCGTAGAAATAGGAGAGAGAAAATACAAGAAACGTTTCACAAGGGTCGACAAGAACTGAAGAGCAAACAAACAATGATGAAGAACACAATACATGAAAATAATTATTCTCTAGCATGGATCACTAGCACAATAACTGAGGCAGAAGAACGGTTAAGTGTCCTGGAAGATAAAATAGTTCCAATAAATACTGCGGATCAAAATAAAGAACAAAGAAAGAAAGGAACGGAGGACCGTCTCAGCGACCCTTGGGACAACCTTAAATGCACCAACATTCGAATTATATGGGTCTCAGAAGAAGAAGAGAAATAGAAAAGGCGTGAGAATATATTTGAAGAGATTATAGTTGAAAACATCCCTAGTATGGGAAAGGAAACAGTTAATCAAGTCAAGGAAGCACAGAGAGTCCCATACAGGATAAATCCAAGGAGAAACACGCCAAGACACATGTTCATCAAACTATTAGAAACGAAATACATAGAAAGCATGTAAAAAGCAGCATGGGAAAAACAGCATATACCATACAAGGGAATCCACGTAAGTTAACAGCTGACCTTTCAGCAGAAATTCTGCAAGAGAGAAGGGAGTGCCAGTATACGTATTTCAAGAGATGAAAGGAAAAAACCTACAACCAATGTTACTGTTCTCAGCAAGAATCTCATTGAGATTGGACGGAGAAACCAAAAACTTTACAGAAAAAGACACGGAAAAATAATTCAGCACCAACAACAGCTTTATAACAAAGGATAAAGGAATTTCTCTAGGCAGGAATCACAAAGAAAAGAAAAGACCTCCTAGAACAAACCAAAAACAATTAACAAAACGGTAAGAGGAACATCCATATTAATAATAACGTTACATGTAAATGGATACATGGCTCCAACTACAACAGATAGACTCCCTGAAGGGATACAACATCAAGACCATTATATGTGCTGCCTAGAAGAGACCCACTTTACACCTAGGGAGATATACAGACTGAAAATGAGGAGATGGCAAGAGACATTCCATGCAAATGGAAATCAAAGGAAACCTAGAGTTACAATTCTCATATCAGACGAAATAGACTTTAAGATAAACACTGTTACAAGAAACAAACAAGGACACTACATACTGATAAAGGGATCAAACCAAGGAGAGGATATGACAAATGCGAATACTTATGAACACAACCGAGGATCACTTCACTACATAACATGTATCCTAACAGCCATAAAGGGGAACTTGATAGTACCACCAAAAGAGTAGGGGACATTACCACCCCAATTCCACCAATGGACAGATCATCCAAAATGAAAAAAAATCAGGAAACATAAGTTTTAAATGACACATTGAACAGGAGGGACTTCATTCATATGTATACCACATTCTATTGCAAAACAACAGAAAACACTCTTTCCTCAGGTGCTCATGGAACATTCTCCAAGATATATTATATGTAGGACCACAAATAAAGCCTTAGAAAATTAAGAAAATTGAAACAGTATCAGGTATACTTTCCGCCCACAGTGCTATGAATCTAGATAGGAAGTAAAAGGAAAAAAAGCCCGTCAATAATACAAACACGGGGAAGCTAAAGAAAACGCTGTTACATAACCAAGATTTCACTGCAGAAAACCAAGATGGGATCAAAAATACCTGGGAAAAAGTGACAGTGGAAATACGACCACCCAAAACTATGGGATGAAGCAAACGCAACTGTAAAAGGAGAGCTGTGCGAAAAAAGAAGCCAAAGGGAAATCTCTCCCAGCAGCCGCAGGAAGAGTGGGTGAAATCTGCACATTCAACGTGAAGTACCCCGCATCTGTGGAACACCTGAATACACAAAGAATCAGCCCAAAATTGACGAGGTGGACTTTGTGAGCAAAGATATATTATTCTTTCCAGTTTTTCACTTTTTGAGACTGTGGAGGTGTATGCTGCTGTTTGCGATTTTGTCTGTATAGCTTAGCTTTAACCATTTGTGCTAGAGTTCTGTGTGGCTTTTTTTTTTTTTTTTACTTTTTAAAATTTTCTCGTAATAAATAATTTTTATTTTAATCACTTCATTTTATTTGATTTTACTTTATTTTGTTTTATTTTATCCTCATTCTTTGTTTCCTTCTCTTTCTTCTCCCACTTATTCTGAGCTGTGAGGATGAAAGTCTCTAGGTGCTCTAACCAGGAGTCAGTGCTCTGCATCTGAGGTGGGAAAACCAAGTTCAGGACACTGGTCCACAGGCGACCTGACAGCTCTACATAATATCAAATGGAGAAAATCTCCCAGAGATTTCCTTCTCACGTCCAAGACCCACATTCACTCAGTGACCAGAAGTCTACAGTGCTGGACACCGTATGCCAAACAATGAGCAAGACAGAAAGAGCCCCATCCGTTATCAGAGAGGACGCCTTAAATCATAATAAGGACAGAGGCACCAAAATACACACCACCAGACGTGGAGGTGCCCACCAGAAAGTAAAGATCCAGCCTCATCTTCCAGAACACAAGCACACCTCCCCTCAACAAAGAAACATGCAGAACCCACTGAACAAACCTTAGCCGCTGGGGACAGACACCAAAAACCACAATAACGACGGGCATGACGCCTGTGAAAAGGAACCCCAATCCCAGTAAGTTAAGCAAAATGAGGAGATCAAAAAACACACGTCGACGAAGCAGCAAGGTCAAAACGCACCAGACCTAACAAATGAAGAGGAAATAGGCAGTCCACCCGAAAAAGAATTCAGAATAATGATAGGAAAGACGATTCAACATCGTAGAAATAGGAGAGAGAAAATATAAGAAACGTTTCACAAGGGTCGACAAGAACTGAAGAGCAAACAAACAATGATGAAGAACACAATACATGAAAATAATTATTCTCTAGCATGGATCACTAGCACAGTAACTGAGGCAGAAGAACGGTTAAGTGTCCTGGAAGATAAAATAGTTCAAATAAATACTGCGGATCAAAATAAAGAACAAAGAAAGAAAGGAACGGAGGACCGTCTCAGCGACCCTTGGGACAACATTAAATGCACCATCATTCGAATTATATGGGTCTCAGAAGAGGAAGAGAAATAGAAAAGGCGTGAGAATATATTTGAAGAGATTATAGTTGAAAACATCCCTAGTATGGGAAAGGAAACAGTTAATCAATTCAAGGAAGCACAGAGAGTCCCATACAGGATAAATCCAAGGAGAAACACGCCAAGACACATGTTCATCAAACTATTAGAAACGAAATACATAGAAAGCATGTAAAAAGCAGCATGGGAAAAACAGCATATACCATACAAGGGAATCCACGTAAGTTAACAGCCGACCTTTCAGCAGAAATTCTGCAAGAGAGAAGGGAGTGCCAGTATACGTATTTCAAGAGATGAAAGGAAAAAACCTACAACCAATGTTACTGTTCTCAGCAAGAATCTCATTGAGATTGGACGGAGAAACCAAAAACTTTACAGAAAAAGACACGGAAAAAGAATTCAGCACCAACAACAGCTTTATAACAAAGGATAAAGGAACTTCTCTAGGCAGGAATCACAAAGAAAAGAAAAGACCTCCTAGAACAAACCAAAAACAATTAACAAAACGGTAAGAGGAACATCCATATTAATAATAACGTTACATGTAAATGGATACATGGCTCCAACTACAACAGACAGACTCCCTGAAGGGATACAACATCAAGACCATTATATGTGCTGCCTAGAAGAGACCCACTTTACACCTAGGGAGATATACAGACTGAAAATGAGGAGATGGCAAGAGACATTCCATGCAAATGGAAATCAAAGGAAACCTAGAGTTACAATTCTCATATCAGACGAAATAGACTTTAAGATAAACACTGTTACAAGAAACAAACAAGGACACTACATACTGATAAAGGGATCAAACCAAGGAGAGGATATGACAAATGCGAATACTTATGAACACAACCGAGGATCACTTCACTACATAACATGTATCCTAACAGCCATAAAGGGGAACTTGATAGTACCACCAAAAGAGTAGGGGACATTACCACCCCAATTCCACCAATGGACAGATCATCCAAAATGAAAAAAAATCAGGAAACATAAGTTTTAAATGACACATTGAACAGGAGGGACTTCATTCATATGTATACCACATTCTATTGCAAAACAACAGAAAACACTCTTTCCTCAGGTGCTCATGGAACATTCTCCAAGATATATTATATGTAGGACCACAAATAAAGCCTTAGAAAATTAAGAAAATTGAAACAGTATCAGGTATACTTTCCGCCCACAGTGCTATGAATCTAGATAGGAAGTAAAAGGAAAAAAAGCCCGTCAATAATACAAACACGGGGAAGCTAAAGAAAACGCTGTTACATAACCAAGATTTCACTGCAGAAAACCAAGATGGGATCAAAAATACCTGGGAAAAAGTGACAGTGGAAATACGACCACCCAAAACTATGGGATGAAGCAAACGCAACTGTAAAAGGAGAGCTGTGCGAAAAAAGAAGCCAAAGGGAAATCTCTCCCAGCAGCCGCAGGAAGAGTGGGTGAAATCTGCACATTCAACGTGAAGTACCCCGCATCTGTGGAACACCTGAATACACAAAGAATCAGCCCAAAATTGACGAGGTGGACTTTGTGAGCAAAGATATATTATTCTTTCCAGTTTTTCACTTTTTGAGACTGTGGAGGTGTATGCTGCTGTTTGCGATTTTGTCTGTATAGCTTAGCTTTAACCATTTGTGCTAGAGTTCTGTGTGGCTTTTTTTTTTTTTACTTTTTAAAATTTTCTCGTAATAAATATTTTTTATTTTAATCACTTCATTTTATTTGATTTTACTTTATTTTGTTTTATTTTATCCTCATTCTTTGTTTCCTTCTCTTTCTTCTCCCACTTATTCTGAGCTGTGAGGATGAAAGTCTCTAGGTGCTCTAACCAGGAGTCAGTGCTCTGCATCTGAGGTGGGAAAACCAACTTCAGGACACTGGTCCACAGGCGACCTGACAGCTCTACATAATATCAAATGGAGAAAATCTCCCAGAGATTTCCTTCTCACGTCCAAGACCCACATTCACTCAGTGACCAGAAGTCTACAGTGCTGGACACCGTATGCCAAACAATGAGCAAGACAGAAAGAGCCCCATCCGTTATCAGAGAGGACGCCTTAAATCATAATAAGGACAGAGGCACCAAAATACACACCACCAGACGTGGAGGTGCCCACCAGAAAGTAAAGATCCAGCCTCATCTTCCAGAACACAAGCACACCTCCCCTCAACAAAGAAACATGCAGAACCCACTGAACAAACCTTAGCCGCTGGGGACAGACACCAAAAACCACAATAACGACGGGCATGACGCCTGTGAAAAGGAACCCCAATCCCAGTAAGTTAAGCAAAATGAGGAGATCAAAAAACACACGTCGACGAAGCAGCAAGGTCAAAACGCACCAGACCTAACAAATGAAGAGGAAATAGGCAGTCCACCCGAAAAAGAATTCAGAATAATGATAGGAAAGACGATTCAGCATCGTAGAAATAGGAGAGAGAAAATACAAGAAACGTTTCACAAGGGTCGACAAGAACTGAAGAGCAAACAAACAATGATGAAGAACACAATACATGAAAATAATTATTCTCTAGCATGGATCACTAGCACAATAACTGAGGCAGAAGAACGGTTAAGTGTCCTGGAAGATAAAATAGTTCAAATAAATACTGGGGATCAAAATAAAGAACAAAGAAAGAAAGGAACGGAGGACCGTCTCAGCGACCCTTGGGACAACCTTAAATGCACCAACATTCGAATTATATGGGTCTCAGAAGAAGAAGAGAAATAGAAAAGGTGTGAGAATATATTTGAAGAGATTATAGTTGAAAACATCCCTAGTATGGGAAAGGAAACAGTTAATCAAGTCAAGGAAGCACAGAGAGTCCCATACAGGATAAATCCAAGGAGAAACACGCCAAGACACATGTTCATCAAACTATTAGAAACTAAATACATAGAAAGCATGTAAAAAGCAGCATGGGAAAAACAGCATATACCATACAAGGGAATCCACGTAAGTTAACAGCCGACCTTTCAGCAGAAATTCTGCAAGAGAGAAGGGAGTGCCAGTATACGTATTTCAAGAGATGAAAGGAAAAAACCTACAACCAATGTTACTGTTCTCAGCAAGAATCTCATTGAGATTGGATGGAGAAACCAAAAACTTTACAGAAAAAGACACGGAAAAAGAATTCAGCACCAACAACAGCTTTATAACAAAGGATAAAGGAACTTCTCTAGGCAGGAATCACAAAGAAAAGAAAAGACCTCCTAGAACAAACCAAAAACAATTAACAAAACGCTAAGAGGAACATCCATATTAATAATAACGTTACATGTAAATGGATACATGGCTCCAACTACAACAGATAGACTCCCTGAAGGGATACAACATCAAGACCATTATATGTGCTGCCTAGAAGAGACCCACTTTACACCTAGGGAGATATACAGACTGAAAATGAGGAGATGGCAAGAGACATTCCATGCAAATGGAAATCAAAGGAAACCTGGAGTTACAATTCTCATATCAGACGAAATAGACTTTAAGATAAACACTGTTACAAGAAACAAACAAGGACACTACATACTGATCAAGGGATCAAACCAAGGAGAGGATATGACAAATGCGAATACTTATGAACACAACCGAGGATCACTTCACTACATAACATGTATCCTAACAGCCATAAAGGGGAACTTGATAGTACCACCAAAAGAGTAGGGGACATTACCACCCCAATTCCACCAATGGACAGATCATCCAAAATGAATAAAAATCAGGAAACATAAGTTTTAAATGACACATTGAACAGGAGGGACTTCATTCATATGTATGCCACATTCTATTGCAAAACAACAGAAAACACTCTTTCCTCAGGTGCTCATGGAACATTCTCCAAGATATATTATATGTAGGACCACAAATAAAGCCTTAGAAAATTAAGAAAATTGAAACAGTTTCAGGTATACTTTCCGCCCACAGTGCTATGAATCTAGATAGGAAGTAAAAGGAAAAAAAGCCCGTCAATAATACAAACACGGGGAAGCTAAAGAAAACGCTGTTACATAACCAAGATTTCACTGCAGAAAACCAAGATGGGATCAAAAATACCTGGGAAAAAGTGACAGTGGAAATACGACCACCCAAAACTATGGGATGAAGCAAACGCAACTGTAAAAGGAGAGCTGTGCGAAAAAAGAAGCCAAAGGGAAATCTCTCCCAGCAGCCTCAGGAAGAGTGGGTGAAATCTGCACATTCAACGTGAAGTACCCCGCATCTGTGGAACACCTGAATACACAAAGAATCAGCCCAAAATTGACGAGGTGGACTTTGTGAGCAAAGATATATTATTCTTTCCAGTTTTTCACTTTTTGAGACTGTGGAGGTGTATGCTGCTGTTTGCGATTTTGTCTGTATAGCTTAGCTTTAACCATTTGTGCTAGAGTTCTGTGTGGCTTTTTTTTTTTTTTACTTTTTAAAATTTTCTCGTAATAAATATTTTTTATTTTAATCACTTCATTTTATTTGATTTTACTTTATTTTGTTTTATTTTATCCTCATTCTTTGTTTCCTTCTCTTTCTTCTCCCACTTATTCTGAGCTGTGAGGATGAAAGTCTCTAGGTGCTCTAACCAGGAGTCAGTGCTCTGCATCTGAGGTGGGAAAACCAACTTCAGGACACTGGTCCACAGGCGACCTGACAGCTCTACATAATATCAAATGGAGAAAATCTCCCAGAGATTTCCTTCTCACGTCCAAGACCCACATTCACTCAGTGACCAGAAGTCTACAGTGCTGGACACCGTATGCCAAACAATGAGCAAGACAGAAAGAGCCCCATCCGTTATCAGAGAGGACGCCTTAAATCATAATAAGGACAGAGGCACCAAAATACACACCACCAGACGTGGAGGTGCCCACCAGAAAGTAAAGATCCAGCCTCATCTTCCAGAACACAAGCACACCTCCCCTCAACAAAGAAACATGCAGAACCCACTGAACAAACCTTAGCCGCTGGGGACAGACACCAAAAACCACAATAACGACGGGCATGACGCCTGTGAAAAGGAACCCCAAGCCCAGTAAGTTAAGCAAAATGAGGAGATCAAAAAACACACGTCGACGAAGCAGCAAGGTCAAAACGCACCAGACCTAACAAATGAAGAGGAAATAGGCAGTCCACCCGAAAAAGAATTCAGAATAATGATAGGAAAGACGATTCAACATCGTAGAAATAGGAGAGAGAAAATACAAGAAACGTTTCACAAGGGTCGACAAGAACTGAAGAGCAAACAAACAATGATGAAGAACACAATACATGAAAATAATTATTCTCTAGCATGGATCACTAGCACAATAACTGAGGCAGAAGAACGGTTAAGTGGCCTGGAAGATAAAATAGTTCCAATAAATACTGCGGATCAAAATAAAGAACAAAGAAAGAAAGGAACGGAGGACCGTCTCAGCGACCCTTGGGACAACCTTAAATGCACCAACATTCGAATTATATGGGTCTCAGAAGAAGAAGAGAAATAGAAAAGGCGTGAGAATATATTTGAAGAGATTATAGTTGAAAACATCCCTAGTATGGGAAAGGAAACAGTTAATCAAGTCAAGGAAGCACAGAGAGTCCCATACAGGATAAATCCAAGGAGAAACACGCCAAGACACATGTTCATCAAACTATTAGAAACGAAATACATAGAAAGCATGTAAAAAGCAGCATGGGAAAAACAGCATATACCATACAAGGGAATCCACGTAAGTTAACAGCTGACCTTTCAGCAGAAATTCTGCAAGAGAGAAGGGAGTGCCAGTATACGTATTTCAAGAGATGAAAGGAAAAAACCTACAACCAATGTTACTGTTCTCAGCAAGAATCTCATTGAGATTGGACGGAGAAACCAAAAACTTTACAGAAAAAGACACGGAAAAAGAATTCAGCACCAACAACAGCTTTATAACAAAGGATAAAGGAACTTCTCTAGGCAGGAATCACAAAGAAAAGAAAAGACCTCCTAGAACAAACCAAAAACAATTAACAAAACGGTAAGAGGAACATCCATATTAATAATAACGTTACATGTAAATGGATACATGGCTCCAACTACAACAGATAGACACCCTGAAGGGATACAACATCAAGACCATTATATGTGCTGCCTAGAAGAGACCCACTTTACACCTAGGGAGATATACAGACTGAAAATGAGGAGATGGCAAGAGACATTCCATGCAAATGGAAATCAAAGGAAACCTAGAGTTACAATTCTCATATCAGACGAAATAGACTTTAAGATAAACACTGTTACAAGAAACAAACAAGGACACTACATACTGATAAAGGGATCAAACCAAGGAGAGGATATGACAAATGCGAATACTTATGAACACAACCGAGGATCACTTCACTACATAACATGTATCCTAACAGCCATAAAGGGGAACTTGATAGTACCACCAAAAGAGTAGGGGACATTACCACCCCAATTCCACCAATGGACAGATCATCCAAAATGAAAAAAAATCAGGAAACATAAGTTTTAAATGACACATTGAACAGGAGGGACTTCATTCATATGTATACCACATTCTATTGCAAAACAACAGAAAACACTCTTTCCTCAGGTGCTCATGGAACATTCTCCAAGATATATTATATGTAGGACCACAAATAAAGCCTTAGAAAATTAAGAAAATTGAAACAGTATCAGGTATACTTTCCGCCCACAGTGCTATGAATCTAGATAGGAAGTAAAAGGAAAAAAAGCCCGTCAATAATACAAACACGGGGAAGCTAAAGAAAACGCTGTTACATAACCAAGATTTCACTGCAGAAAACCAAGATGGGATCAAAAATACCTGGGAAAAAGTGACAGTGGAAATACGACCACCCAAAACTATGGGATGAAGCAAACGCAACTGTAAAAGGAGAGCTGTGCGAAAAAAGAAGCCAAAGGGAAATCTCTCCCAGCAGCCGCAGGAAGAGTGGGTGAAATCTGCACATTCAACGTGAAGTACCCCGCATCTGTGGAACACCTGAATACACAAAGAATCAGCCCAAAATTGACGAGGTGGACTTTGTGAGCAAAGATATATTATTCTTTCCAGTTTTTCACTTTTTGAGACTGTGGAGGTGTATGCTGCTGTTTGTGATTTTGTCTGTATAGCTTAGCTTTAACCATTTGTGCTAGAGTTCTGTGTGGCTTTTTTTTTTTTTACTTTTTAAAATTTTCTCGTAATAAATATTTTTTATTTTAATCACTTCATTTTATTTGATTTTACTTTATTTTGTTTTATTTTATCCTCATTCTTTGTTTCCTTCTCTTTCTTCTCCCACTTATTCTGAGCTGTGAGGATGAAAGTCTCTAGGTGCTCTAACCAGGAGTCAGTGCTCTGCATCTGAGGTGGGAAAACCAACTTCAGGACACTGGTCCACAGGCGACCTGACAGCTCTACATAATATCAAATGGAGAAAATCTCCCAGAGATTTCCTTCTCACGTCCAAGACCCACATTCACTCAGTGACCAGAAGTCTACAGTGCTGGACACCGTATGCCAAACAATGAGCAAGACAGAAAGAGCCCCATCCGTTATCAGAGAGGACGCCTTAAATCATAATAAGGACAGAGGCACCAAAATACACACCACCAGACGTGGAGGTGCCCACCAGAAAGTAAAGATCCAGCCTCATCTTCCAGAACACAAGCACACCTCCCCTCAACAAAGAAACATGCAGAACCCACTGAACAAACCTTAGCCGCTGGGGACAGACACCAAAAACCACAATAACGACGGGCATGACGCCTGTGAAAAGGAACCCCAATCCCAGTAAGTTAAGCAAAATGAGGAGATCAAAAAACACACGTCGACGAAGCAGCAAGGTCAAAACGCACCAGACCTAACAAATGAAGAGGAAATAGGAAGTCCACCCGAAAAAGAATTCAGAATAATGATAGGAAAGACGATTCAGCATCGTAGAAATAGGAGAGAGAAAATACAAGAAACGTTTCACAAGGGTCGACAAGAACTGAAGAGCAAACAAACAATGATGAAGAACACAATACATGAAAATAATTATTCTCTAGCATGGATCACTAGCACAATAACTGAGGCAGAAGAACGGTTAAGTGTCCTGGAAGATAAAATAGTTCAAATAAATACTGGGGATCAAAATAAAGAACAAAGAAAGAAAGGAACGGAGGACCGTCTCAGCGACCCTTGGGACAACCTTAAATGCACCAACATTCGAATTATATGGGTCTCAGAAGAAGAAGAGAAATAGAAAAGGTGTGAGAATATATTTGAAGAGATTATAGTTGAAAACATCCCTAGTATGGGAAAGGAAACAGTTAATCAAGTCAAGGAAGCACAGAGAGTCCCATACAGGATAAATCCAAGGAGAAACACGCCAAGACACATGTTCATCAAACTATTAGAAACTAAATACATAGAAAGCATGTAAAAAGCAGCATGGGAAAAACAGCATATACCATACAAGGGAATCCACGTAAGTTAACAGCCGACCTTTCAGCAGAAATTCTGCAAGAGAGAAGGGAGTGCCAGTATACGTATTTCAAGAGATGAAAGGAAAAAACCTACAACCAGTGTTACTGTTCTCAGCAAGAATCTCATTGAGATTGGACGGAGAAACCAAAAACTTTACAGAAAAAGACACGGAAAAAGAATTCAGCACCAACAACAGCTTTATAACAAAGGATAAAGGAACTTCTCTAGGCAGGAATCACAAAGAAAAGAAAAGACCTCCTAGAACAAACCAAAAACAATTAACAAAACGCTAAGAGGAACATCCATATTAATAATAACGTTACATGTAAATGGATACATGGCTCCAACTACAACAGATAGACTCCCTTAAGGGATACAACATCAAGACCATTATATGTGCTGCCTAGAAGAGACCCACTTTACACCTAGGGAGATATACAGACTGAAAATGAGGAGATGGCAAGAGACATTCCATGCAAATGGAAATCAAAGGAAACCTGGAGTTACAATTCTCATATCAGACGAAATAGACTTTAAGATAAACACTGTTACAAGAAACAAACAAGGACACTACATACTGATCAAGGGATCAAACCAAGGAGAGGATATGACAAATGCGAATACTTATGAACACAACCGAGGATCACTTCACTACATAACATGTATCCTAACAGCCATAAAGGGGAACTTGATAGTACCACCAAAAGAGTAGGGGACATTACCACCCCAATTCCACCAATGGACAGATCATCCAAAATGAATAAAAATCAGGAAACATAAGTTTTAAATGACACATTGAACAGGAGGGACTTCATTCATATGTATGCCACATTCTATTGCAAAACAACAGAAAACACTCTTTCCTCAGGTGCTCATGGAACATTCTCCAAGATATATTATATGTAGGACCACAAATAAAGCCTTAGAAAATTAAGAAAATTGAAACAGTTTCAGGTATACTTTCCGCCCACAGTGCTATGAATCTAGATAGGAAGTAAAAGGAAAAAAAGCCCGTCAATAATACAAACACGGGGAAGCTAAAGAAAACGCTGTTACATAACCAAGATTTCACTGCAGAAAACCAAGATGGGATCAAAAATACCTGGGAAAAAGTGACAGTGGAAATACGACCACCCAAAACTATGGGATGAAGCAAACGCAACTGTAAAAGGAGAGCTGTGCGAAAAAAGAAGCCAAAGGGAAATCTCTCCCAGCAGCCTCAGGAAGAGTGGGTGAAATCTGCACATTCAACGTGAAGTACCCCGCATCTGTGGAACACCTGAATACACAAAGAATCAGCCCAAAATTGACGAGGTGGACTTTGTGAGCTAAGATATATTATTCTTTCCAGTTTTTCACTTTTTGAGACTGTGGAGGTGTATGCTGCTGTTTGCGATTTTGTCTGTATAGCTTAGCTTTAACCATTTGTGCTAGAGTTCTGTGTGGCTTTTTTTTTTTTTTACTTTTTAAAATTTTCTCGTAATAAATATTTTTTATTTTAATCACTTCATTTTATTTGATTTTACTTTATTTTGTTTTATTTTATCCTCATTCTTTGTTTCCTTCTCTTTCTTCTCCCACTTATTCTGAGCTGTGAGGATGAAAGTCTCTAGGTGCTCTAACCAGGAGTCAGTGCTCTGCATCTGAGGTGGGAAAACCAACTTCAGGACACTGGTCCACAGGCGACCTGACAGCTCTACATAATATCAAATGGAGAAAATCTCCCAGAGATTTCCTTCTCACGTCCAAGACCCACATTCACTCAGTGACCAGAAGTCTACAGTGCTGGACACCGTATGCCAAACAATGAGCAAGACAGAAAGAGCCCCATCCGTTATCAGAGAGGACGCCTTAAATCATAATAAGGACAGAGGCACCAAAATACACACCACCAGACGTGGAGGTGCCCACCAGAAAGTAAAGATCCAGCCTCATCTTCCAGAACACAAGCACACCTCCCCTCAACAAAGAAACATGCAGAACCCACTGAACAAACCTTAGCCGCTGGGGACAGACACCAAAAACCACAATAACGACGGGCATGACGCCTGTGAAAAGGAACCCCAAGCCCAGTAAGTTAAGCAAAATGAGGAGATCAAAAAACACACGTCGACGAAGCAGCAAGGTCAAAACGCACCAGACCTAACAAATGAAGAGGAAATAGGCAGTCCACCCGAAAAAGAATTCAGAATAATGATAGGAAAGACGATTCAACATCGTAGAAATAGGAGAGAGAAAATACAAGAAACGTTTCACAAGGGTCGACAAGAACTGAAGAGCAAACAAACAATGATGAAGAACACAATACATGAAAATAATTATTCTCTAGCATGGATCACTAGCACAATAACTGAGGCAGAAGAACGGTTAAGTGGCCTGGAAGATAAAATAGTTCCAATAAATACTGCGGATCAAAATAAAGAACAAAGAAAGAAAGGAACGGAGGACCGTCTCAGCGACCCTTGGGACAACCTTAAATGCACCAACATTCGAATTATATGGGTCTCAGAAGAAGAAGAGAAATAGAAAAGGCGTGAGAATATATTTGAAGAGATTATAGTTGAAAACATCCCTAGTATGGGAAAGGAAACAGTTAATCAAGTCAAGGAAGCACAGAGAGTCCCATACAGGATAAATCCAAGGAGAAACACGCCAAGACACATGTTCATCAAACTATTAGAAACGAAATACATAGAAAGCATGTAAAAAGCAGCATGGGAAAAACAGCATATACCATACAAGGGAATCCACGTAAGTTAACAGCTGACCTTTCAGCAGAAATTCTGCAAGAGAGAAGGGAGTGCCAGTATACGTATTTCAAGAGATGAAAGGAAAAAACCTACAACCAATGTTACTGTTCTCAGCAAGAATCTCATTGAGATTGGACGGAGAAACCAAAAACTTTACAGAAAAAGACACGGAAAAAGAATTCAGCACCAACAACAGCTTTATAACAAAGGATAAAGGAACTTCTCTAGGCAGGAATCACAAAGAAAAGAAAAGACCTCCTAGAACAAACCAAAAACAATTAACAAAACGGTAAGAGGAACATCCATATTAATAATAACGTTACATGTAAATGGATACATGGCTCCAACTACAACAGATAGACTCCCTGAAGGGATACAACATCAAGACCATTATATGTGCTGCCTAGAAGAGACCCACTTTACACCTAGGGAGATATACAGACTGAAAATGAGGAGATGGCAAGAGACATTCCATGCAAATGGAAATCAAAGGAAACCTAGAGTTACAATTCTCATATCAGACGAAATAGACTTTAAGATAAACACTGTTACAAGAAACAAACAAGGACACTACATACTGATAAAGGGATCAAACCAAGGAGAGGATATGACAAATGCGAATACTTATGAACACAACCGAGGATCACTTCACTACATAACATGTATCCTAACAGCCATAAAGGGGAACTTGATAGTACCACCAAAAGAGTAGGGGACATTACCACCCCAATTCCACCAATGGACAGATCATCCAAAATGAAAAAAAATCAGGAAACATAAGTTTTAAATGACACATTGAACAGGAGGGACTTCATTCATATGTATACCACATTCTATTGCAAAACAACAGAAAACACTCTTTCCTCAGGTGCTCATGGAACATTCTCCAAGATATATTATATGTAGGACCACAAATAAAGCCTTAGAAAATTAAGAAAATTGAAACAGTATCAGGTATACTTTCCGCCCACAGTGCTATGAATCTAGATAGGAAGTAAAAGGAAAAAAAGCCCGTCAATAATACAAACACGGGGAAGCTAAAGAAAACGCTGTTACATAACCAAGATTTCACTGCAGAAAACCAAGATGGGATCAAAAATACCTGGGAAAAAGTGACAGTGGAAATACGACCACCCAAAACTATGGGATGAAGCAAACGCAACTGTAAAAGGAGAGCTGTGCGAAAAAAGAAGCCAAAGGGAAATCTCTCCCAGCAGCCGCAGGAAGAGTGGGTGAAATCTGCACATTCAACATGAAGTACCCCGCATCTGTGGAACACCTGAATACACAAAGAATCAGCCCAAAATTGACGAGGTGGACTTTGTGAGCTAAGATATATTATTCTTTCCAGTTTTTCACTTTTTGAGACTGTGGAGGTGTATGCTGCTGTTTGCGATTTTGTCTGTATAGCTTAGCTTTAACCATTTGTGCTAGAGTTCTGTGTGGCTTTTTTTTTTTTTTACTTTTTAAAATTTTCTCGTAATAAATATTTTTTTATTTTAATCACTTCATTTTTTTTGATTTTACTTTATTTTGTTTTATTTTATCCTCATTCTTTGTTTCCTTCTCTTTCTTCTCCCACTTATTCTGAGCTGTGAGGATGAAAGTCTCTAGGTGCTCTAACCAGGAGTCAGTGCTCTGCATCTGAGGTGGGAAAACCAACTTCAGGACACTGGTCCACAGGCGACCTGACAGCTCTACATAATATCAAATGGAGAAAATCTCCCAGAGATTTCCTTCTCACGTCCAAGACCCACATTCACTCAGTGACCAGAAGTCTACAGTGCTGGACACCGTATGCCAAACAATGAGCAAGACAGAAAGAGCCCCATCCGTTATCAGAGAGGACGCCTTAAATCATAATAAGGACAGAGGCACCAAAATACACACCACCAGACGTGGAGGTGCCCACCGGAAAGTAAAGATCCAGCCTCATCTTCCAGAACACAAGCACACCTCCCCTCAACAAAGAAACATGCAGAACCCACTGAACAAACCTTAGCCGCTGGGGACAGACACCAAAAACCACAATAACGACGGGCATGACGCCTGTGAAAAGGAACCCCAAGCCCAGTAAGTTAAGCAAAATGAGGAGATCAAAAAACACACGTCGACGAAGCAGCAAGGTCAAAACGCACCAGACCTAACAAATGAAGAGGAAATAGGCAGTCCACCGAAAAAGAATTCAGAATAATGATAGGAAAGACGATTCAACATCGTAGAAATAGGAGAGAGAAAATACAAGAAAGGTTTCACAAGGGTCGACAAGAACTGAAGAGCAAACAAACAATGATGAAGAACACAATACATGAAAATAATTATTCTCTAGCATGGATCACTAGCACAGTAACTGAGGCAGAAGAACGGTTAAGTGTCCTGGAAGATAAAATAGTTCAAATAAATACTGCGGATCAAAATAAAGAACTAAGAAAGAAAGGAACGGAGGACCGTCTCAGCGACCCTTGGGACAACATTAAATGCACCATCATTCGAATTATATGGGTCTCAGAAGAAGAAGAGAAATAGAAAAGGCGTGAGAATATATTTGAAGAGATTATAGTTGAAAACATCCCTAGTATGGGAAAGGAAACAGTTAATCAAGTCAAGGAAGCACAGAGAGTCCCATACAGGATAAATCCAAGGAGAAACACACCAAGACACATGTTCATCAAACTATTAGAAACTAAATACATAGAAAGCATGTAAAAAGCAGCATGGGAAAAACAGCATATACCATACAAGGGAATCCACGTAAGTTAACAGCCGACCTTTCAGCAGAAATTCTGCAAGAGAGAAGGGAGTGCCAGTATACGTATTTCAAGAGATGAAAGGAAAAAACCTACAACCAATGTTACTGTTCTCAGCAAGAATCTCATTGAGATTGGACGGAGAAACCAAAAACTTTACAGAAAAAGACACGGAAAAAGAATTCAGCACCAACAACAGCTTTATAACAAAATATAAAGGAACTTCTCTAGGCAGGAATCACAAAGAAAAGAAAAGACCTCCTAGAACAAACCAAAAACAATTAACAAAACGGTAAGAAGAACATCCATATTAATAATAACGTTACATGTAAATGGATACATGGCTCCAACTACAACAGATAGACTCCCTGAAGGGATACAACATCAAGACCATTATATGTGCTGCCTAGAAGAGACCCACTTTACACCTAGGGAGATATACAGACTGAAAATGAGGAGATGGCAAGAGACATTCCATGCAAATGGAAATCAAAGGAAACCTGCAGTTACAATTCTCATATCAGACGAAATAGACTTTAAGATAAACACTGTTACAAGAAACAAACAAGGACACTACATACTGATAAAGGGATCAAACCAAGGAGAGGATATGACAAATGCGAATACTTATGAACACAACCGAGGATCACTTCACTACATAACATGTATCCTAACAGCCATAAAGGGGAACTTGATAGTACCACCAAAAGAGTAGGGGACATTACCACCCCAATTCCACCAATGGACAGATCATCCAAAATGAAAAAAAATCAGGAAACATAAGTTTTAAATGACACATTGAACAGGAGGGACTTCATTCATATGTATACCACATTCTATTGCAAAACAACAGAAAACACTCTTTCCTCAGGTGCTCATGGAACATTCTCCAAGATATATTATATGTAGGACCACAAATAAAGCCTTAGAAAATTAAGAAAATTGAAACAGTATCAGGTATACTTTCCGCCCACAGTGCTATGAATCTAGATAGGAAGTAAAAGGAAAAAAAGCCCGTCAATAATACAAACACGGGGAAGCTAAAGAAAACGCTGTTACATAACCAAGATTTCACTGCAGAAAACCAAGATGGGATCAAAAATACCTGGGAAAAAGTGACAGTGGAAATACGACCACCCAAAACTATGGGATGAAGCAAACGCAACTGTAAAAGGAGAGCTGTGCGAAAAAAGAAGCCAAAGGGAAATCTCTCCCAGCAGCCGCAGGAAGAGTGGGTGAAATCTGCACATTCAACATGAAGTACCCCGCATCTGTGGAACACCTGAATACACAAAGAATCAGCCCAAAATTGACGAGGTGGACTTTGTGAGCTAAGATATATTATTCTTTCCAGTTTTTCACTTTTTGAGACTGTGGAGGTGTAAGCTGCTGTTTGCGATTTTGTCTGTATAGCTTAGCTTTAACCATTTGTGCTAGAGTTCTGTGTGGCTTTTTTTTTTTTTTACTTTTTAAAATTTTCTCGTAATAAATATTTTTTATTTTAATCACTTCATTTTTTTTGATTTTACTTTATTTTGTTTTATTTTATCCTCATTCTTTGTTTCCTTCTCTTTCTTCTCCCACTTATTCTGAGCTGTGAGGATGAAAGTCTCTAGGTGCTCTAACCAAGAGTCAGTGCTCTGCATCTGAGGTGGGAAAACCAACTTCAGGACACTGGTCCACAGGAGACCTGACAGCTCCACATAATATCAAATGGAGAAAATCTCCCAGAGATTTCGTTCTCAAGTCCAAGACCCACATTCACTCAGTGACCAGAAGTCTACAGTGCTGGACACCGTATGCCAAACAATGAGCAAGACAGAAAGAGCCCCATCCGTTATCAGAGAGGATGCCTTAAATCATAATAAGGACAGAGGCACCAAAATACACACCACCAGACGTGGAGGTGCCCACCAGAAAGTAAAGATCCAGCCTCATCTTCCAGAACACATGCACACCTCCCCTCAACAAAGAAACATGCAGAACCCACTGAACAAACCTTAGCCGCTGGGGACAGACACCAAAAACCACAATAACGACGGGCATGACGCCTGTGAAAAGGAACCCCAAGCCCAGTAAGTTAAGCAAAATGAGGAGATCAAAAAACACACGTCGACGAAGCAGCAAGGTCAAAACGCACCAGACCTAACAAATGAAGAGGAAATAGGCAGTCCACCCGAAAAAGAATTCAGAATAATGATAGGAAAGACGATTCAACATCGTAGAAATAGGAGAGAGAAAATACAAGAAACGTTTCACAAGGGTCGACAAGAACTGAAGAGCAAACAAACAATGATGAAGAACACAATACATGAAAATAATTATTCTCTAGCATGGATCACTAGCACAATAACTGAGGCAGAAGAACGGTTAAGTGGCCTGGAAGATAAAATAGTTCCAATAAATACTGCGGATCAAAATAAAGAACAAAGAAAGAAAGGAACGGAGGACCGTCACAGCGACCCTTGGGACAACCTTAAATGCACCAACATTCGAATTATATGGGTCTCAGAAGAAGAAGAGAAATAGAAAAGGCGTGAGAATATATTTGAAGAGATTATAGTTGAAAACATCCCTAGTATGGGAAAGGAAACAGTTAATCAAGTCAAGGAAGCACAGAGAGTCCCATACAGGATAAATCCAAGGAGAAACACGCCAAGACACATGTTCATCAAACTATTAGAAACGAAATACATAGAAAGCATGTAAAAAGCAGCATGGGAAAAACAGCATATACCATACAAGGGAATCCACGTAAGTTAACAGCTGACCTTTCAGCAGAAATTCTGCAAGAGAGAAGGGAGTGCCAGTATACGTATTTCAAGAGATGAAAGGAAAAAACCTACAACCAATGTTACTGTTCTCAGCAAGAATCTCATTGAGATTGGACGGAGAAACCAAAAACTTTACAGAAAAAGACACGGAAAAAGAATTCAGCACCAACAACAGCTTTATAACAAAGGATAAAGGAACTTCTCTAGGCAGGAATCACAAAGAAAAGAAAAGACCTCCTAGAACAAACCAAAAACAATTAACAAAACGGTAAGAGGAACATCCATATTAATAATAACGTTACATGTAAATGGATACATGGCTCCAACTACAACAGATAGACTCCCTGAAGGGATACAACATCAAGACCATTATATGTGCTGCCTAGAAGAGACCCACTTTACACCTAGGGAGATATACAGACTGAAAATGAGGAGATGGCAAGAGACATTCCATGCAAATGGAAATCAAAGGAAACCTAGAGTTACAATTCTCATATCAGACGAAATAGACTTTAAGATAAACACTGTTACAAGAAACAAACAAGGACACTACATACTGATAAAGGGATCAAACCAAGGAGAGGATATGACAAATGCGAATACTTATGAACACAACCGAGGATCACTTCACTACATAACATGTATCCTAACAGCCATAAAGGGGAACTTGATAGTACCACCAAAAGAGTAGGGGACATTACCACCCCAATTCCACCAATGGACAGATCATCCAAAATGAAAAAAATCAGGAAACATAAGTTTTAAATGACACATTGAACAGGAGGGACTTCATTCATATGTATACCACATTCTATTGCAAAACAACAGAAAACACTCTTTCCTCAGGTGCTCATGGAACATTCTCCAAGATATATTATATGTAGGACCACAAATAAAGCCTTAGAAAATTAAGAAAATTGAAACAGTATCAGGTATACTTTCCGCCCACAGTGCTATGAATCTAGATAGGAAGTAAAAGGAAAAAAAGCCCGTCAATAATACAAACACGGGGAAGCTAAAGAAAACGCTGTTACATAACCAAGATTTCACTGCAGAAAACCAAGATGGGATCAAAAATACCTGGGAAAAAGTGACAGTGGAAATACGACCACCCAAAACTATGGGATGAAGCAAACGCAACTGTAAAAGGAGAGCTGTGCGAAAAAAGAAGCCAAAGGGAAATCTCTCCCAGCAGCCGCAGGAAGAGTGGGTGAAATCTGCACATTCAACGTGAAGTACCCCGCATCTGTGGAACACCTGAATACACAAAGAATCAGCCCAAAATTGACGAGGTGGACTTTGTGAGCTAAGATATATTATTCTTTCCAGTTTTTCACTTTTTGAGACTGTGGAGGTGTATGCTGCTGTTTGCGATTTTGTCTGTATAGCTTAGCTTTAACCATTTGTGCTAGAGTTCTGTGTGGCTTTTTTTTTTTTTTACTTTTTAAAATTTTCTCGTAATAAATATTTTTTATTTTAATCACTTCATTTTTTTTGATTTTACTTTATTTTGTTTTATTTTATCCTCATTCTTTGTTTCCTTCTCTTTCTTCTCCCACTTATTCTGAGCTGTGAGGATGAAAGTCTCTAGGTGCTCTAACCAGGAGTCAGTGCTCTGCATCTGAGGTGGGAAAACCAACTTCAGGACACTGGTCCACAGGCGACCTGACAGCTCTACATAATATAAAATGGAGAAAATCTCCCAGAGATTTCCTTCTCACGTCCAAGACCCACATTCACTCAGTGACCAGAAGTCTACAGTGCTGGACACCGTATGCCAAACAATGAGCAAGACAGAAAGAGCCCCATCCGTTATCAGAGAGGACGCCTTAAATCATAATAAGGACAGAGGCACCAAAATACACACCACCAGACGTGGAGGTGCCCACCAGAAAGTAAAGATCCAGCCTCATCTTCCAGAACACAAGCACACCTCCCCTCAACAAAGAAACATGCAGAACCCACTGAACAAACCTTAGCCGCTGGGGACAGACACCAAAAACCACAATAACGACGGGCATGACGCCTGTGAAAAGGAACCCCAAGCCCAGTAAGTTAAGCAAAATGAGGAGATCAAAAAACACACGTTGACGAAGCAGCAAGGTCAAAACGCACCAGACCTAACAAATGAAGAGGAAATAGGCAGTCCACCCGAAAAAGAATTCAGAATAATGATAGGAAAGACGATTCAACATCGTAGAAATAGGAGAGAGAAAATATAAGAAACGTTTCACAAGGGTCGACAAGAACTGAAGAGCAAACAAACAATGATGAAGAACACAATACATGAAAATTATTATTCTCTAGCATGGATCACTAGCACAGTAACTGAGGCAGAAGAACGGTTAAGTGTCCTGGAAGATAAAATAGTTCAAATAAATACTGCGGATCAAAATAAAGAACAAAGAAAGAAAGGAACGGAGGACCGTCTCAGCGACCCTTGGGACAACATTAAATGCACCATCATTCGAATTATACGGGTCTCCGAAGAGGAAGAGAAAGAGAAAAGCCGTGAGAATATATTTGAAGAGATTATAGTTGAAAACATCCCTAGTATGGGAAAGGAAACAGTTAATCAAGTCAAGGAAGCACAGAGAGTCCCATACAGGATAAATCCAAGTAGAAACACGCCAAGACACATGTTCATCAAACTATTAGAAACTAAATACATAGAAAGCATGTAAAAAGCAGCATGGGAAAAACAGCATATACCATACAAGGGAATCCACGTAAGTTAACAGCCGACCTTTCAGCAGAAATTCTGCAAGAGAGAAGGGAGTGCCAGTATACGTATTTCAAGAGATGAAAGGAAAAAACCTACAACCAATGTTACTGTTCTCAGCAAGAATCTCATTGAGATTGGACGGAGAAACCAAAAACTTTACAGAAAAAGACACGGAAAAAGAATTCAGCACCAACAACAGCTTTATAACAAAGGATAAAGGAACTTCTCTAGGCAGGAATCACAAAGAAAAGAAAAGACCTCCTAGAACAAACCAAAAACAATTAACAAAACGGTAAGAAGAACATCCATATTAATAATAACGTTACATGTAAATGGATACATGGCTCCAACTACAACAGATAGACTCCCTGAAGGAATACAACATCAAGACCATTATATGTGCTGCCTAGAAGAGACCCACTTTACACCTAGGGAGATATACAGACTGAAAATGAGGAGATGGCAAGAGACATTCCATGCAAATGGAAATCAAAGGAAACCTGGAGTTACAATTCTCATATCAGACGAAATAGACTTTAAGATAAACACTGTTACAAGAAACAAACAAGGACACTACATACTGATCAAGGGATCAAACCAAGGAGAGGATATGACAAATGCGAATACTTATGAACACAACCGAGGATCACTTCACTACATAACATGTATCCTAACAGCCATAAAGGGGAACTTGATAGTACCACCAAAAGAGTAGGGGACATTACCACCCCAATTCCACCAATGGACAGATCATCCAAAATGAAAAAAAATCAGGAAACATAAGTTTTAAATGACACATTGAACAGGAGGGACTTCATTCATATGTATACCACATTCTATTGCAAACCAACAGAAAACACTCTTTCCTCAGGTGCTCATGGAACATTCTCCAAGATATATTATATGTAGGACCACAAATAAAGCCTTAGAAAATTAAGAAAATTGAAACAGTATCAGGTATACTTTCCGCCCACAGTGCTATGAATCTAGATAGGAAGTAAAAGGAAAAAAAGCCCGTCAATAATACAAACACGGGGAAGCTAAAGAAAACGCTGTTACATAACCAAGATTTCACTGCAGAAAACCAAGATGGGATCAAAAATACCTGGGAAAAAGTGACAGTGGAAATACGACCACCCAAAACTATGGGATGAAGCAAACGCAACTGTAAAAGGAGAGCTGTGCGAAAAAAGAAGCCAAAGGGAAATCTCTCCCAGCAGCCGCAGGAAGAGTGGGTGAAATCTGCACATTCAACGTGAAGTACCCCGCATCTGTGGAACACCTGAATACACAAAGAATCAGCCCAAAATTGACGAGGTGGACTTTGTGAGCTAAGATATATTATTCTTTCCAGTTTTTCACTTTTTGAGACTGTGGAGGTGTATGCTGCTGTTTGCGATTTTGTCTGTATAGCTTAGCTTTAACCATTTGTGCTAGAGTTCTGTGTGGCTTTTTTTTTTTTTTACTTTTTAAAATTTTCTCGTAATAAATATTTTTTATTTTAATCACTTCATTTTTTTTGATTTTACTTTATTTTGTTTTATTTTATCCTCATTCTTTGTTTCCTTCTCTTTCTTCTCCCACTTATTCTGAGCTGTGAGGATGAAAGTCTCTAGGTGCTCTAACCAGGAGTCAGTGCTCTGCATCTGAGGTGGGAAAACCAACTTCAGGACACTGGTCCACAGGCGACCTGACAGCTCTACATAATATCAAATGGAGAAAATCTCCCAGAGATTTCCTTCTCACGTCCAAGACCCACATTCACTCAGTGACCAGAAGTCTACAGTGCTGGACACCGTATGCCAAACAATGAGCAAGACAGAAAGAGCCCCATCCGTTATCAGAGAGGACGCCTTAAATCATAATAAGGACAGAGGCACCAAAATACACACCACCAGACGTGGAGGTGCCCACCAGAAAGTAAAGATCCAGCCTCATCTTCCAGAACACAAGCACACCTCCCCTCAACAAAGAAACATGCAGAACCCACTGAACAAACCTTAGCCGCTGGGGACAGACACCAAAAACCACAATAACGACGGGCATGACGCCTGTGAAAAGGAACCCCAAGCCCAGTAAGTTAAGCAAAATGAGGAGATCAAAAAACACACGTTGACGAAGCAGCAAGGTCAAAACGCACCAGACCTAACAAATGAAGAGGAAATAGGCAGTCCACCCGAAAAAGAATTCAGAATAATGATAGGAAAGACGATTCAACATCGTAGAAATAGGAGAGAGAAAATATAAGAAACGTTTCACAAGGGTCGACAAGAACTGAAGAGCAAACAAACAATGATGAAGAACACAATACATGAAAATTATTATTCTCTAGCATGGATCACTAGCACAGTAACTGAGGCAGAAGAACGGTTAAGTGTCCTGGAAGATAAAATAGTTCAAATAAATACTG
Source organism: Balaenoptera physalus (assembly GCF_965194825.1). Taxonomy (NCBI): domain Eukaryota; kingdom Metazoa; phylum Chordata; class Mammalia; order Artiodactyla; family Balaenopteridae; genus Balaenoptera; species Balaenoptera physalus. The sequence continues at coordinate 18,784,865 of NC_138904.1, read as the reverse complement.
CGGATCAAAATAAAGAACAAAGAAAGAAAGGAACGGAGGACCGTCTCAGCGACCCTTGGGACAACATTAAATGCACCATCATTCGAATTATACGGGTCTCCGAAGAGGAAGAGAAAGAGAAAAGCCGTGAGAATATATTTGAAGAGATTATAGTTGAAAACATCCCTAGTATGGGAAAGGAAACAGTTAATCAAGTCAAGGAAGCACAGAGAGTCCCATACAGGATAAATCCAAGTAGAAACACGCCAAGACACATGTTCATCAAACTATTAGAAACTACATACATAGAAAGCATGTAAAAAGCAGCATGGGAAAAACAGCATATACCATACAAGGGAATCCACGTAAGTTAACAGCCGACCTTTCAGCAGAAATTCTGCAAGAGAGAAGGGAGTGCCAGTATACGTATTTCAAGAGATGAAAGGAAAAAACCTACAACCAATGTTACTGTTCTCAGCAAGAATCTCATTGAGATTGGACGGAGAAACCAAAAACTTTACAGAAAAAGACACGGAAAAAGAATTCAGCACCAACAACAGCTTTATAACAAAGGATAAAGGAACTTCTCTAGGCAGGAATCACAAAGAAAAGAAAAGACCTCCTAGAACAAACCAAAAACAATTAACAAAACGGTAAGAAGAACATCCATATTAATAATAACGTTACATGTAAATGGATACATGGCTCCAACTACAACAGATAGACTCCCTGAAGGGATACAACATCAAGACCATTATATGTGCTGCCTAGAAGAGACCCACTTTACACCTAGGGAGATATACAGACTGAAAATGAGGAGATGGCAAGAGACATTCCATGCAAATGGAAATCAAAGGAAACCTGGAGTTACAATTCTCATATCAGACGAAATAGACTTTAAGATAAACACTGTTACAAGAAACAAACAAGGACACTACATACTGATCAAGGGATCAAACCAAGGAGAGGATATGACAAATGCGAATACTTATGAACACAACCGAGGATCACTTCACTACATAACATGTATCCTAACAGCCATAAAGGGGAACTTGATAGTACCACCAAAAGAGTAGGGGACATTACCACCCCAATTCCACCAATGGACAGATCATCCAAAATGAAAAAAATCAGGAAACATAAGTTTTAAATGACACATTGAACAGGAGGGACTTCATTCATATGTATACCACATTCTATTGCAAAACAACAGAAAACACTCTTTCCTCAGGTGCTCATGGAACATTCTCCAAGATATATTATATGTAGGACCACAAATAAAGCCTTAGAAAATTAAGAAAATTGAAACAGTATCAGGTATACTTTCCGCCCACAGTGCTATGAATCTAGATAGGAAGTAAAAGGAAAAAAAGCCCGTCAATAATACAAACACGGGGAAGCTAAAGAAAACGCTGTTACATAACCAAGATTTCACTGCAGAAAACCAAGATGGGATCAAAAATACCTGGGAAAAAGTGACAGTGGAAATACGACCACCCAAAACTATGGGATGAAGCAAACGCAACTGTAAAAGGAGAGCTGTGCGAAAAAAGAAGCCAAAGGGAAATCTCTCCCAGCAGCCGCAGGAAGAGTGGGTGAAATCTGCACATTCAACGTGAAGTACCCCGCATCTGTGGAACACCTGAATACACAAAGAATCAGCCCAAAATTGACGAGGTGGACTTTGTGAGCTAAGATATATTATTCTTTCCAGTTTTTCACTTTTTGAGACTGTGGAGGTGTATGCTGCTGTTTGCGATTTTGTCTGTATAGCTTAGCTTTAACCATTTGTGCTAGAGTTCTGTGTGGCTTTTTTTTTTTTTTACTTTTTAAAATTTTCTCGTAATAAATATTTTTTATTTTAATCACTTCATTTTTTTTGATTTTACTTTATTTTGTTTTATTTTATCCTCATTCTTTGTTTCCTTCTCTTTCTTCTCCCACTTATTCTGAGCTGTGAGGATGAAAGTCTCTAGGTGCTCTAACCAGGAGTCAGTGCTCTGCATCTGAGGTGGGAAAACCAACTTCAGGACACTGGTCCACAGGCGACCTGACAGCTCTACATAATATCAAATGGAGAAAATCTCCCAGAGATTTCCTTCTCACGTCCAAGACCCACATTCACTCAGTGACCAGAAGTCTACAGTGCTGGACACCGTATGCCAAACAATGAGCAAGACAGAAAGAGCCCCATCCGTTATCAGAGAGGACGCCTTAAATCATAATAAGGACAGAGGCACCAAAATACACACCACCAGACGTGGAGGTGCCCACCAGAAAGTAAAGATCCAGCCTCATCTTCCAGAACACAAGCACACCTCCCCTCAACAAAGAAACATGCAGAACCCACTGAACAAACCTTAGCCGCTGGGGACAGACACCAAAAACCACAATAACGACGGGCATGACGCCTGTGAAAAGGAACCCCAAGCCCAGTAAGTTAAGCAAAATGAGGAGATCAAAAAACACACGTTGACGAAGCAGCAAGGTCAAAACGCACCAGACCTAACAAATGAAGAGGAAATAGGCAGTCCACCCGAAAAAGAATTCAGAATAATGATAGGAAAGACGATTCAACATCGTAGAAATAGGAGAGAGAAAATATAAGAAACGTTTCACAAGGGTCGACAAGAACTGAAGAGCAAACAAACAATGATGAAGAACACAATACATGAAAATTATTATTCTCTAGCATGGATCACTAGCACAGTAACTGAGGCAGAAGAACGGTTAAGTGTCCTGGAAGATAAAATAGTTCAAATAAATACTGCGGATCAAAATAAAGAACAAAGAAAGAAAGGAACGGAGGACCGTCTCAGCGACCCTTGGGACAACATTAAATGCACCATCATTCGAATTATACGGGTCTCCGAAGAGGAAGAGAAAGAGAAAAGCCGTGAGAATATATTTGAAGAGATTATAGTTGAAAACATCCCTAGTATGGGAAAGGAAACAGTTAATCAAGTCAAGGAAGCACAGAGAGTCCCATACAGGATAAATCCAAGTAGAAACACGCCAAGACACATGTTCATCAAACTATTAGAAACTAAATACATAGAAAGCATGTAAAAAGCAGCATGGGAAAAACAGCATATACCATACAAGGGAATCCACGTAAGTTAACAGCCGACCTTTCAGCAGAAATTCTGCAAGAGAGAAGGGAGTGCCAGTATACGTATTTCAAGAGATGAAAGGAAAAAACCTACAACCAATGTTACTGTTCTCAGCAAGAATCTCATTGAGATTGGACGGAGAAACCAAAAACTTTACAGAAAAAGACACGGAAAAAGAATTCAGCACCAACAACAGCTTTATAACAAAGGATAAAGGAACTTCTCTAGGCAGGAATCACAAAGAAAAGAAAAGACCTCCTAGAACAAACCAAAAACAATTAACAAAACGGTAAGAAGAACATCCATATTAATAATAACGTTACATGTAAATGGATACATGGCTCCAACTACAACAGATAGACTCCCTGAAGGGATACAACATCAAGACCATTATATGTGCTGCCTAGAAGAGACCCACTTTACACCTAGGGAGATATACAGACTGAAAATGAGGAGATGGCAAGAGACATTCCATGCAAATGGAAATCAAAGGAAACCTGGAGTTACAATTCTCATATCACACGAAATAGACTTTAAGATAAACACTGTTACAAGAAACAAACAAGGACACTACATACTGATCAAGGGATCAAACCAAGGAGAGGATATGACAAATGCGAATACTTATGAACACAACCGAGGATCACTTCACTACATAACATGTATCCTAACAGCCATAAAGGGGAACTTGATAGTACCACCAAAAGAGTAGGGGACATTACCACCCCAATTCCACCAATGGACAGATCATCCAAAATGAAAAAAAATCAGGAAACATAAGTTTTAAATGACACATTGAACAGGAGGGACTTCATTCATATGTATACCACATTCTATTGCAAAACAACAGAAAACACTCTTTCCTCAGGTGCTCATGGAACATTCTCCAAGATATATTATATGTAGGACCACAAATAAAGCCTTAGAAAATTAAGAAAATTGAAACAGTATCAGGTATACTTTCCGCCCACAGTGCTATGAATCTAGATAGGAAGTAAAAGGAAAAAAAGCCCGTCAATAATACAAACACGGGGAAGCTAAAGAAAACGCTGTTACATAACCAAGATTTCACTGCAGAAAACCAAGATGGGATCAAAAATACCTGGGAAAAAGTGACAGTGGAAATACGACCACCCAAAACTATGGGATGAAGCAAACGCAACTGTAAAAGGAGAGCTGTGCGAAAAAAGAAGCCAAAGGGAAATCTCTCCCAGCAGCCGCAGGAAGAGTGGGTGAAATCTGCACATTCAACGTGAAGTACCCCGCATCTGTGGAACACCTGAATACACAAAGAATCAGCCCAAAATTGACGAGGTGGACTTTGTGAGCTAAGATATATTATTCTTTCCAGTTTTTCACTTTTTGAGACTGTGGAGGTGTATGCTGCTGTTTGCGATTTTGTCTGTATAGCTTAGCTTTAACCATTTGTGCTAGAGTTCTGTGTGGCTTTTTTTTTTTTTTACTTTTTAAAATTTTCTCGTAATAAATATTTTTTATTTTAATCACTTCATTTTTTTTGATTTTACTTTATTTTGTTTTATTTTATCCTCATTCTTTGTTTCCTTCTCTTTCTTCTCCCACTTATTCTGAGCTGTGAGGATGAAAGTCTCTAGGTGCTCTAACCAGGAGTCAGTGCTCTGCATCTGAGGTGGGAAAACCAACTTCAGGACACTGGTCCACAGGCGACCTGACAGCTCTACATAATATCAAATGGAGAAAATCTCCCAGAGATTTCCTTCTCACGTCCAAGACCCACATTCACTCAGTGACCAGAAGTCTACAGTGCTGGACACCGTATGCCAAACAATGAGCAAGACAGAAAGAGCCCCATCCGTTATCAGAGAGGACGCCTTAAATCATAATAAGGACAGAGGCACCAAAATACACACCACCAGACGTGGAGGTGCCCACCAGAAAGTAAAGATCCAGCCTCATCTTCCAGAACACAAGCACACCTCCCCTCAACAAAGAAACATGCAGAACCCACTGAACAAACCTTAGCCGCTGGGGACAGACACCAAAAACCACAATAACGACGGGCATGACGCCTGTGAAAAGGAACCCCAAGCCCAGTAAGTTAAGCAAAATGAGGAGATCAAAAAACACACGTTGACGAAGCAGCAAGGTCAAAACGCACCAGACCTAACAAATGAAGAGGAAATAGGCAGTCCACCCGAAAAAGAATTCAGAATAATGATAGGAAAGACGATTCAACATCGTAGAAATAGGAGAGAGAAAATATAAGAAACGTTTCACAAGGGTCGACAAGAACTGAAGAGCAAACAAACAATGATGAAGAACACAATACATGAAAATTATTATTCTCTAGCATGGATCACTAGCACAGTAACTGAGGCAGAAGAACGGTTAAGTGTCCTGGAAGATAAAATAGTTCAAATAAATACTGCGGATCAAAATAAAGAACAAAGAAAGAAAGGAACGGAGGACCGTCTCAGCGACCCTTGGGACAACATTAAATGCACCATCATTCGAATTATACGGGTCTCCGAAGAGGAAGAGAAAGAGAAAAGCCGTGAGAATATATTTGAAGAGATTATAGTTGAAAACATCCCTAGTATGGGAAAGGAAACAGTTAATCAAGTCAAGGAAGCACAGAGAGTCCCATACAGGATAAATCCAAGTAGAAACACGCCAAGACACATGTTCATCAAACTATTAGAAACTAAATACATAGAAAGCATGTAAAAAGCAGCATGGGAAAAACAGCATATACCATACAAGGGAATCCACGTAAGTTAACAGCCGACCTTTCAGCAGAAATTCTGCAAGAGAGAAGGGAGTGCCAGTATACGTATTTCAAGAGATGAAAGGAAAAAACCTACAACCAATGTTACTGTTCTCAGCAAGAATCTCATTGAGATTGGACGGAGAAACCAAAAACTTTACAGAAAAAGACACGGAAAAAGAATTCAGCACCAACAACAGCTTTATAACAAAGGATAAAGGAACTTCTCTAGGCAGGAATCACAAAGAAAAGAAAAGACCTCCTAGAACAAACCAAAAACAATTAACAAAACGGTAAGAAGAACATCCATATTAATAATAACGTTACATGTAAATGGATACATGGCTCCAACTACAACAGATAGACTCCCTGAAGGGATACAACATCAAGACCATTATATGTGCTGCCTAGAAGAGACCCACTTTACACCTAGGGAGATATACAGACTGAAAATGAGGAGATGGCAAGAGACATTCCATGCAAATGGAAATCAAAGGAAACCTGGAGTTACAATTCTCATATCAGACGAAATAGACTTTAAGATAAACACTGTTACAAGAAACAAACAAGGACACTACATACTGATCAAGGGATCAAACCAAGGAGAGGATATGACAAATGCGAATACTTATGAACACAACCGAGGATCACTTCACTACATAACATGTATCCTAACAGCCATAAAGGGGAACTTGATAGTACCACCAAAAGAGTAGGGGACATTACCACCCCAATTCCACCAATGGACAGATCATCCAAAATGAAAAAAATCAGGAAACATAAGTTTTAAATGACACATTGAACAGGAGGGACTTCATTCATATGTATACCACATTCTATTGCAAAACAACAGAAAACACTCTTTCCTCAGGTGCTCATGGAACATTCTCCAAGATATATTATATGTAGGACCACAAATAAAGCCTTAGAAAATTAAGAAAATTGAAACAGTATCAGGTATACTTTCCGCCCACAGTGCTATGAATCTAGATAGGAAGTAAAAGGAAAAAAAGCCCGTCAATAATACAAACACGGGGAAGCTAAAGAAAACGCTGTTACATAACCAAGATTTCACTGCAGAAAACCAAGATGGGATCAAAAATACCTGGGAAAAAGTGACAGTGGAAATACGACCACCCAAAACTATGGGATGAAGCAAACGCAACTGTAAAAGGAGAGCTGTGCGAAAAAAGAAGCCAAAGGGAAATCTCTCCCAGCAGCCGCAGGAAGAGTGGGTGAAATCTGCACATTCAACGTGAAGTACCCCGCATCTGTGGAACACCTGAATACACAAAGAATCAGCCCAAAATTGACGAGGTGGACTTTGTGAGCTAAGATATATTATTCTTTCCAGTTTTTCACTTTTTGAGACTGTGGAGGTGTATGCTGCTGTTTGCGATTTTGTCTGTATAGCTTAGCTTTAACCATTTGTGCTAGAGTTCTGTGTGGCTTTTTTTTTTTTTTACTTTTTAAAATTTTCTCGTAATAAATATTTTTTATTTTAATCACTTCATTTTTTTTGATTTTACTTTATTTTGTTTTATTTTATCCTCATTCTTTGTTTCCTTCTCTTTCTTCTCCCACTTATTCTGAGCTGTGAGGATGAAAGTCTCTAGGTGCTCTAACCAGGAGTCAGTGCTCTGCATCTGAGGTGGGAAAACCAACTTCAGGACATTGGTCCACAGGCGACCTGACAGCTCTACATAATATCAAATGGAGAAAATCTCCCAGAGATTTCCTTCTCACGTCCAAGACCCACATTCACTCAGTGACCAGAAGTCTACAGTGCTGGACACCGTATGCCAAACAATGAGCAAGACAGAAAGAGCCCCATCCGTTATCAGAGAGGACGCCTTAAATCATAATAAGGACAGAGGCACCAAAATACACACCACCAGACGTGGAGGTGCCCACCAGAAAGTAAAGATCCAGCCTCATCTTCCAGAACACAAGCACACCTCCCCTCAACAAAGAAACATGCAGAACCCACTGAACAAACCTTAGCCGCTGGGGACAGACACCAAAAACCACAATAACGACGGGCATGACGCCTGTGAAAAGGAACCCCAAGCCCAGTAAGTTAAGCAAAATGAGGAGATCAAAAAACACACGTTGACGAAGCAGCAAGGTCAAAACGCACCAGACCTAACAAATGAAGAGGAAATAGGCAGTCCACCCGAAAAAGAATTCAGAATAATGATAGGAAAGACGATTCAACATCGTAGAAATAGGAGAGAGAAAATATAAGAAACGTTTCACAAGGGTCGACAAGAACTGAAGAGCAAACAAACAATGATGAAGAACACAATACATGAAAATTATTATTCTCTAGCATGGATCACTAGCACAGTAACTGAGGCAGAAGAACGGTTAAGTGTCCTGGAAGATAAAATAGTTCAAATAAATACTGCGGATCAAAATAAAGAACAAAGAAAGAAAGGAACGGAGGACCGTCTCAGCGACCCTTGGGACAACATTAAATGCACCATCATTCGAATTATACGGGTCTCCGAAGAGGAAGAGAAAGAGAAAAGCCGTGAGAATATATTTGAAGAGATTATAGTTGAAAACATCCCTAGTATGGGAAAGGAAACAGTTAATCAAGTCAAGGAAGCACAGAGAGTCCCATACAGGATAAATCCAAGTAGAAACACGCCAAGACACATGTTCATCAAACTATTAGAAACTAAATACATAGAAAGCATGTAAAAAGCAGCATGGGAAAAACAGCATATACCATACAAGGGAATCCACGTAAGTTAACAGCCGACCTTTCAGCAGAAATTCTGCAAGAGAGAAGGGAGTGCCAGTATACGTATTTCAAGAGATGAAAGGAAAAAACCTACAACCAATGTTACTGTTCTCAGCAAGAATCTCATTGAGATTGGACGGAGAAACCAAAAACTTTACAGAAAAAGACACGGAAAAAGAATTCAGCACCAACAACAGCTTTATAACAAAGGATAAAGGAACTTCTCTAGGCAGGAATCACAAAGAAAAGAAAAGACCTCCTAGAACAAACCAAAAACAATTAACAAAACGGTAAGAAGAACATCCATATTAATAATAACGTTACATGTAAATGGATACATGGCTCCAACTACAACAGATAGACTCCCTGAAGGGATACAACATCAAGACCATTATATGTGCTGCCTAGAAGAGACCCACTTTACACCTAGGGAGATATACAGACTGAAAATGAGGAGATGGCAAGAGACATTCCATGCAAATGGAAATCAAAGGAAACCTGGAGTTACAATTCTCATATCAGACGAAATAGACTTTAAGATAAACACTGTTACAAGAAACAAACAAGGACACTACATACTGATCAAGGGATCAAACCAAGGAGAGGATATGACAAATGCGAATACTTATGAACACAACCGAGGATCACTTCACTACATAACATGTATCCTAACAGCCATAAAGGGGAACTTGATAGTACCACCAAAAGAGTAGGGGACATTACCACCCCAATTCCACCAATGGACAGATCATCCAAAATGAAAAAAATCAGGAAACATAAGTTTTAAATGACACATTGAACAGGAGGGACTTCATTCATATGTATACCACATTCTATTGCAAAACAACAGAAAACACTCTTTCCTCAGGTGCTCATGGAACATTCTCCAAGATATATTATATGTAGGACCACAAATAAAGCCTTAGAAAATTAAGAAAATTGAAACAGTATCAGGTATACTTTCCGCCCACAGTGCTATGAATCTAGATAGGAAGTAAAAGGAAAAAAAGCCCGTCAATAATACAAACACGGGGAAGCTAAAGAAAACGCTGTTACATAACCAAGATTTCACTGCAGAAAACCAAGATGGGATCAAAAATACCTGGGAAAAAGTGACAGTGGAAATACGACCACCCAAAACTATGGGATGAAGCAAACGCAACTGTAAAAGGAGAGCTGTGCGAAAAAAGAAGCCAAAGGGAAATCTCTCCCAGCAGCCGCAGGAAGAGTGGGTGAAATCTGCACATTCAACGTGAAGTACCCCGCATCTGTGGAACACCTGAATACACAAAGAATCAGCCCAAAATTGACGAGGTGGACTTTGTGAGCTAAGATATATTATTCTTTCCAGTTTTTCACTTTTTGAGACTGTGGAGGTGTATGCTGCTGTTTGCGATTTTGTCTGTATAGCTTAGCTTTAACCATTTGTGCTAGAGTTCTGTGTGGCTTTTTTTTTTTTTTACTTTTTAAAATTTTCTCGTAATAAATATTTTTTATTTTAATCACTTCATTTTTTTTGATTTTACTTTATTTTGTTTTATTTTATCCTCATTCTTTGTTTCCTTCTCTTTCTTCTCCCACTTATTCTGAGCTGTGAGGATGAAAGTCTCTAGGTGCTCTAACCAGGAGTCAGTGCTCTGCATCTGAGGTGGGAAAACCAACTTCAGGACACTGGTCCACAGGCGACCTGACAGCTCTACATAATATCAAATGGAGAAAATCTCCCAGAGATTTCCTTCTCACGTCCAAGACCCACATTCACTCAGTGACCAGAAGTCTACAGTGCTGGACACCGTATGCCAAACAATGAGCAAGACAGAAAGAGCCCCATCCGTTATCAGAGAGGACGCCTTAAATCATAATAAGGACAGAGGCACCAAAATACACACCACCAGACGTGGAGGTGCCCACCAGAAAGTAAAGATCCAGCCTCATCTTCCAGAACACAAGCACACCTCCCCTCAACAAAGAAACATGCAGAACCCACTGAACAAACCTTAGCCGCTGGGGACAGACACCAAAAACCACAATAACGACGGGCATGACGCCTGTGAAAAGGAACCCCAAGCCCAGTAAGTTAAGCAAAATGAGGAGATCAAAAAACACACGTTGACGAAGCAGCAAGGTCAAAACGCACCAGACCTAACAAATGAAGAGGAAATAGGCAGTCCACCCGAAAAAGAATTCAGAATAATGATAGGAAAGACGATTCAACATCGTAGAAATAGGAGAGAGAAAATATAAGAAACGTTTCACAAGGGTCGACAAGAACTGAAGAGCAAACAAACAATGATGAAGAACACAATACATGAAAATTATTATTCTCTAGCATGGATCACTAGCACAGTAACTGAGGCAGAAGAACGGTTAAGTGTCCTGGAAGATAAAATAGTTCAAATAAATACTGCGGATCAAAATAAAGAACAAAGAAAGAAAGGAACGGAGGACCGTCTCAGCGACCCTTGGGACAACATTAAATGCACCATCATTCGAATTATACGGGTCTCCGAAGAGGAAGAGAAAGAGAAAAGCCGTGAGAATATATTTGAAGAGATTATAGTTGAAAACATCCCTAGTATGGGAAAGGAAACAGTTAATCAAGTCAAGGAAGCACAGAGAGTCCCATACAGGATAAATCCAAGTAGAAACACGCCAAGACACATGTTCATCAAACTATTAGAAACTAAATACATAGAAAGCATGTAAAAAGCAGCATGGGAAAAACAGCATATACCATACAAGGGAATCCACGTAAGTTAACAGCCGACCTTTCAGCAGAAATTCTGCAAGAGAGAAGGGAGTGCCAGTATACGTATTTCAAGAGATGAAAGGAAAAAACCTACAACCAATGTTACTGTTCTCAGCAAGAATCTCATTGAGATTGGACGGAGAAACCAAAAACTTTACAGAAAAAGACACGGAAAAAGAATTCAGCACCAACAACAGCTTTATAACAAAGGATAAAGGAACTTCTCTAGGCAGGAATCACAAAGAAAAGAAAAGACCTCCTAGAACAAACCAAAAACAATTAACAAAACGGTAAGAAGAACATCCATATTAATAATAACGTTACATGTAAATGGATACATGGCTCCAACTACAACAGATAGACTCCCTGAAGGGATACAACATCAAGACCATTATATGTGCTGCCTAGAAGAGACCCACTTTACACCTAGGGAGATATACAGACTGAAAATGAGGAGATGGCAAGAGACATTCCATGCAAATGGAAATCAAAGGAAACCTGGAGTTACAATTCTCATATCAGACGAAATAGACTTTAAGATAAACACTGTTACAAGAAACAAACAAGGACACTACATACTGATCAAGGGATCAAACCAAGGAGAGGATATGACAAATGCGAATACTTATGAACACAACCGAGGATCACTTCACTACATAACATGTATCCTAACAGCCATAAAGGGGAACTTGATAGTACCACCAAAAGAGTAGGGGACATTACCACCCCAATTCCACCAATGGACAGATCATCCAAAATGAAAAAAATCAGGAAACATAAGTTTTAAATGACACATTGAACAGGAGGGACTTCATTCATATGTATACCACATTCTATTGCAAAACAACAGAAAACACTCTTTCCTCAGGTGCTCATGGAACATTCTCCAAGATATATTATATGTAGGACCACAAATAAAGCCTTAGAAAATTAAGAAAATTGAAACAGTATCAGGTATACTTTCCGCCCACAGTGCTATGAATCTAGATAGGAAGTAAAAGGAAAAAAAGCCCGTCAATAATACAAACACGGGGAAGCTAAAGAAAACGCTGTTACATAACCAAGATTTCACTGCAGAAAACCAAGATGGGATCAAAAATACCTGGGAAAAAGTGACAGTGGAAATACGACCACCCAAAACTATGGGATGAAGCAAACGCAACTGTAAAAGGAGAGCTGTGCGAAAAAAGAAGCCAAAGGGAAATCTCTCCCAGCAGCCGCAGGAAGAGTGGGTGAAATCTGCACATTCAACGTGAAGTACCCCGCATCTGTGGAACACCTGAATACACAAAGAATCAGCCCAAAATTGACGAGGTGGACTTTGTGAGCAAAGATATATTATTCTTTCCAGTTTTTCACTTTTTGAGACTGTGGAGGTGTATGCTGCTGTTTGCGATTTTGTCTGTATAGCTTAGCTTTAACCATTTGTGCTAGAGTTCTGTGTGGCTTTTTTTTTTTTTACTTTTTAAAATTTTCTCGTAATAAATATTTTTTCTTTTAATCACTTCATTTTATTTGATTTTACTTTATTTTGTTTTATTTTATCCTCATTCTTTGTTTCCTTCTCTTTCTTCTCCCACTTATTCTGAGCTGTGAGGATGAAAGTCTCTAGGTGCTCTAACCAAGAGTCAGTGCTCTGCATCTGAGGTGGGAAAACCAACTTCAGGACACTGGTCCACAGGAGACCTGACAGCTCCACATAATATCAAATGGAGAAAATCTCCCAGAGATTTCGTTCTCAAGTCCAAGACCCACATTCACTCAGTGACCAGAAGTCTACAGTGCTGGACACCGTATGCCAAACAATGAGCAAGACAGAAAGAGCCCCATCCGTTATCAGAGAGGATGCCTTAAATCATAATAAGGACAGAGGCACCAAAATACACACCACCAGACGTGGAGGTGCCCACCAGAAAGTAAAGATCCAGCCTCATCTTCCAGAACACATGCACACCTCCCCTCAACAAAGAAACATGCAGAACCCACTGAACAAACCTTAGCCGCTGGGGACAGACACCAAAAACCACAATAACGACGGGCATGACGCCTGTGAAAAGGAACCCCAAGCCCAGTAAGTTAAGGAAAATGAGGAGATCAAAAAACACACGTCGACGAAGCAGCAAGGTCAAAACGCACCAGACCTAAAAAATGAAGAGGAAATAGGCAGTCCACCGAAAAAGAATTCAGAATAATGATAGGAAAGACGATTCAACATCGTAGAAATAGGAGAGAGAAAATACAAGAAAGGTTTCACAAGGGTCGACAAGAACTGAAGAGCAAACAAACAATGATGAAGAACACAATACATGAAAATAATTATTCTCTAGCATGGATCACTAGCACAGTAACTGAGGCAGAAAAACGGTTAAGTGTCCTGGAAGATAAAATAGTTCAAATAAAAACTGCGGATCAAAATAAAGAACTAAGAAAGAAAGGAACGGAGGACCGTCTCAGCGACCCTTGGGACAACATTAAATGCACCATCATTCGAATTATATGGGTCTCAGAAGAAGAAGAGAAATAGAAAAGGCGTGAGAATATATTTGAAGAGATTATAGTTGAAAACATCCCTAGTATGGGAAAGGAAACAGTTAATCAAGTCAAGGAAGCACAGAGAGTCCCATACAGGATAAATCCAAGGAGAAACACACCAAGACACATGTTCATCAAACTATTAGAAACTAAATACATAGAAAGCATGTAAAAAGCAGCATGGGAAAAACAGCATATACCATACAAGGGAATCCACGTAAGTTAACAGCCGACCTTTCAGCAGAAATTCTGCAAGAGAGAAGGGAGTGCCAGTATACGTATTTCAAGAGATGAAAGGAAAAAACCTACAACCAATGTTACTGTTCTCAGCAAGAATCTCATTGAGATTGGACGGAGAAACCAAAAACTTTACAGAAAAAGACACGGAAAAAGAATTCAGCACCAACAACAGCTTTATAACAAAATATAAAGGAACTTCTCTAGGCAGGAATCACAAAGAAAAGAAAAGACCTCCTAGAACAAACCAAAAACAATTAACAAAACGGTAAGAAGAACATCCATATTAATAATAACGTTACATGTAAATGGATACATGGCTCCAACTACAACAGATAGACTCCCTGAAGGGATACAACATCAAGACCATTATATGTGCTGCCTAGAAGAGACCCACTTTACACCTAGGGAGATATACAGACTGAAAATGAGGAGATGGCAAGAGACATTCCATGCAAATGGAAATCAAAGGAAACCTGGAGTTACAATTCTCATATCAGACGAAATAGACTTTAAGATAAACACTGTTACAAGAAACAAACAAGGACACTACATACTGATCAAGGGATCAAACCAAGGAGAGGATATGACAAATGCGAATACTTATGAACACAACCGAGGATCACTTCACTACATAACATGTATCCTAACAGCCATAAAGGGGAACTTGATAGTACCACCAAAAGAGTAGGGGACATTACCACCCCAATTCCACCAATGGACAGATCATCCAAAATGAAAAAAAATCAGGAAACATAAGTTTTAAATGACACATTGAACAGGAGGGACTTCATTCATATGTATACCACATTCTATTGCAAAACAACAGAAAACACTCTTTCCTCAGGTGCTCATGGAACATTCACCAAGATATATTATATGTAGGACCACAAATAAAGCCTTAGAAAATTAAGAAAATTGAAACAGTATCAGGTATACTTTCTGCCCAGAGTGCTATGAATCTAGATAGGAATTAAAAGGAAAAAAAGCCCGTCAATAATACAAACACGGGGAAGCTAAAGAAAACGCTGTTACATAACCAAGATTTCACTGCAGAAAACCAAGATGGGATCAAAAATACCTGGGAAAAAGTGACAGTGGAAATACGACCACCCAAAACTATGAGATGAAGCAAACGCAACTGTAAAAGGAGAGCTGTGCGAAAAAAGAAGCCAAAGGGAAACCTCTCCCAGCAGCCGCAGGAAGAGTGGGTGAAATCTGCACATTCAACGTGAAGTACCCCGCAACTGTGGAACACCTGAATACACAAAGAATCAGCCCAAAATTGACGAGGTGGACTTTGTGAGCAAAGATATATTATTCTTTCCAGTTTTTCACTTTTTGTGACTGTGGAGGTGTATGCTGCTGTTTGCGATTTTGTCTGTATAGCTTAGCTTTAACCATTTGTGCTAGAGTTCTGTGTGGCTTTTTTTTTTTTTTTACTTTTTAAAATTTTCTCGTAATAAATATTTTTTATTTTAATCACTTCATTTTATTTGAGTTTACTTTATTTTGTTTTATTTTATCCTCATTCTTTCTTTCCTTCTCTTTCTTCTCCCACTTATTCTGAGCTGTGAGGATGAAAGTCTCTAGGTGCTCTAACCAGGAGTCAGTGCTCTGCATCTGAGGTGGGAAAACCAACTTCAGGACACTGGTCCACAGGAGACCTGACAGCTCCACATAATATCAAATGGAGTAAATCTCCCAGAGATTTCCTTCTCACGTCCAAGACCCACATTCACTCAGTGACCAGAAGTCTACAGTGCTGGACACCGTATGCCAAACAATGAGCAAGACAGAAACAGCCCCATCTGTTATCAGAGAGGACGCCTTAAATCATAATAAGGAGAGAGGCACCAAAATACACACCACCAGACGTGGAAGTGCCCACCAGAAAGTAAAGATCCAGCCTCATCTTCCAGAACACAAGCACACCTCCCCTCAACAAAGAAACATGCAGAACCCACTGAACAAACCTTAGCCGCTGGGGACAGACACCAAAAACCACAATAACGACGGGCATGACGCCTGTGAAAAGGAACCCCAAGCCCAGTAAGTTAAGCAAAATGAGGAGATCAAAAAACACACGTCGACGAAGCAGCAAGGTCAAAACGCAGCAGACCTAACAAATGAAGAGGAAATAGGCAGTCCACCCGAAAAAGAATTCAGAATAATGATAGGAAAGACGATTCAACATCGTAGAAATAGGAGAGAGAAAATACAAGAAACGTTTCACAAGGGTCGACAAGAACTGAAGAGCAAACAAACAATGATGAAGAACACAATACATGAAAATAATTATTCTCTAGCATGGATCACTAGCACAATAACTGAGGCAGAAGAACGGTTAAGTGGCCTGGAAGATAAAATAGTTCCAATAAATACTGCGGATCAAAATAAAGAACAAAGAAAGAAAGGAACGGAGGACCGTCTCAGCGACCCTTGGGACAACATTAAATGCACCAACATTCGAATTATATGGGTCTCAGAAGAAGAAGAGAAATAGAAAAGGCGTGAGAATATATTTGAAGAGATTATAGTTGAAAACATCCCTAGTATGGGAAAGGAAACAGTTAATCAAGTCAAGGAAGCACAGAGAGTCCCATACAGGATAAATCCAAGGAGAAACACGCCAAGACACATGTTCATCAAACTATTAGAAACTAAATACATAGAAAGCATGTAAAAAGCAGCATGGGAAAAACAGCATATACCATACAAGGGAATCCACGTAAGTTAACAGCTGACCTTTCAGCAGAAATTCTGCAAGAGAGAAGGGAGTGCCAGTATACGTATTTCAAGAGATGAAAGGAAAAAACCTACAACCAATGTTACTGTTCTCAGCAAGAATCTCATTGAGATTGGACGGAGAAACCAAAAACTTTACAGAAAAAGACACGGAAAAAGAATTCAGCACCAACAACAGCTTTATAACAAAGGATAAAGGAACTTCTCTAGGCAGGAATCACAAAGAAAAGAAAAGACCTCCTAGAACAAACCAAAAACAGTTAACAAAACGGTAAGAGGAACATCCATATTAATAATAACGTTACATGTAAATGGATACATGGCTCCAACTACAACAGATAGACTCCCTGAAGGGATACAACATCAAGACCATTATATGTGCTGCTTAGAAGAGACCCACTTTACACCTAGGGAGATATACAGACTGAAAATGAGGAGATGGCAAGAGACATTCCATGCAAATGGAAATCAAAGGAAACCTGGAGTTACAATTCTCATATCAGACGAAATAGACTTTAAGATAAACACTGTTACAAGAAACAAACAAGGACACTACATACTGATCAAGGGATCAAACCAAGGAGAGGATATGACAAATGCGAATACTTATGAACACAACCGAGGATCACTTCACTACATAACATGTATCCTAACAGCCATAAAGGGGAACTTGATAGTACCACCAAAAGAGTAGGGGACATTACCACCCCAATTCCACCAATGGACAGATCATCCAAAATGAAAAAAAATCAGGAAACATAAGTTTTAAATGACACATTGAACAGGAGGGACTTCATTCATATGTATACCACATTCTATTGCAAAACAACAGAAAACACTCTTTCCTCAGGTGCTCATGGAACATTCTCCAAGATATATTATATGTAGGACCACAAATAAAGCCTTAGAAAATTAAGAAAATTGAAACAGTATCAGGTATACTTTCCGCCCACAGTGCTATGAATCTAGATAGGAAGTAAAAGGAAAAAAAGCCCGTCAATAATACAAACACGGGGAAGCTAAAGAAAACGCTGTTACATAACCAAGATTTCACTGCAGAAAACCAAGATGGGATCAAAAATACCTGGGAAAAAGTGACAGTGGAAATACGACCACCCAAAACTATGGGATGAAGCAAACGCAACTGTAAAAGGAGAGCTGTGCGAAAAAAGAAGCCAAAGGGAAATCTCTCCCAGCAGCCGCAGGAAGAGTGGGTGAAATCTGCACATTCAACGTGAAGTACCCCGCATCTGTGGAACACCTGAATACAAAAAGAATCAGCCCAAAATTGACTAGGTGGACTTTGTGAGCAAAGATATATTATTCTTTCCAGTTTTTCACTTTTTGTGACTGTGGAGGTGTATGCTGCTGTTTGCGATTTTGTCTGTATAGCTTAGCTTTAACCATTTGTGCTAGAGTTCTGTGTGGCTTTTTTTTTTTTTTTTACTTTTTAAAATTTTCTCGTAATAAATATTTTTTATTTTAATCACTTCATTTTATTTGATTTTACTTTATTTTGTTTTATTTTATCCTCATTCTTTGTTTCCTTCTCTTTCTTCTCCCACTTATTCTGAGCTGTGAGGATGAAAGTCTCTAGGTGCTCTAACCAGGAGTCAGTGCTCTGCATCTGAGGTGGGAAAACCAACTTCAGGACACTGGTCCACAGGAGACCTGACAGCTCTACATAATATCAAATGGAGTAAATCTCCCACAGATTTCCTTCTCACGTCCAAGACCCACATTCACTCAGTGACCAGAAGTCTACAGTGCTGGACACCGTATGCCAAACAATGAGCAAGACAGAAACAGCCCCATCTGTTATCAGAGGGGACGCCTTAAATCATAATAAGGACAGAGGCACCAAAATACACACCACCAGACGTGGAAGTGCCCACCAGAAAGTAAAGATCCAGCCTCATCTTCCAGAACACAAGCACACCTCCCCTCAACAAAGAAAGATGCAGAACCCACTGAACAAACCTTAGCCGCTGGGGACAGACACCAAAAACCACAATAACGACGGGCATGATGCCTGTGAAAAGGAACCCCAAGCCCAGTAAGTTAAGCAAAATGAGGAGATCAAAAAACACACGTCGACGAAGCAGCAAGGTCAAAACGCACCAGACCTAACAAATGAAGAGGAAATAGGCAGTCCACCCGAAAAAGAATTCAGAATAATGATAGGAAAGACGATTCAACATCGTAGAAATAGGAGAGAGAAAATACAAGAAACGTTTCACAAGGGTCGACAAGAACTGAAGAGCAAACAAACAATGATGAAGAACACAATACATGAAAATTATTATTCTCTAGCATGGATCACTAGCACAGTAACTGAGGCAGAAGAACGGTCAAGTGTCCTGGAAGATAAAATAGTTCAAATAAATACTGCGGATCAAAATAAAGAACAAAGAAAGAAAGGAACGGAGGACCGTCTCAGCGACCCTTGGGCAACATTAAATGCACCATCATTCAAATTATATGGGTCTCAGAAGAAGAAGAGAAATAGAAAAGGCGTGAGAATATATTTGAAGAGATTATAGTTGAAAACATCCCTAGTATGGGAAAGGAAACAGTTAATCAAGTCAAGGAAGCACAGAGAGTCCCATACAGGATAAATCCAAGGAGAAACACGCCAAGACACATGTTCATCAAACTATTAGAAACTAAATACATAGAAAGCATGTAAAAAGCAGCATGGGAAAAACAGCATATACCATACAAGGGAATCCACGTAAGTTAACAGCTGACCTTTCAGCAGAAATTCTGCAAGAGAGAAGGGAGTGCCAGTATACGTATTTCAAGAGATGAAAGGAAAAAACCTACAACCAATGTTACTGTTCTCAGCAAGAATCTCATTGAGATTGGACGGAGAAACCAAAAACTTTACAGAAAAAGACACGGAAAAAGAATTCAGCACCAACAACAGCTTTATAACAAAGGATAAAGGAACTTCTCTAGGCAGGAATCACAAAGAAAAGAAAAGACCTCCTAGAACAAACCAAAAACAGTTAACAAAACGGTAAGAGGAACATCCATATTAATAATAACGTTACATGTAAATGGATACATGGCTCCAACTACAACAGATAGACTCCCTGAAGGGATACAACATCAAGACCATTATATGTGCTGCCTAGAAGAGACCCACTTTACACCTAGGGAGATATACAGACTGAAAATGAGGAGATGGCAAGAGACATTCCATGCAAATGGAAATCAAAGGAAACCTGGAGTTACAATTCTCATATCAGACGAAATAGACTTTAAGATAAACACTGTTACAAGAAACAAACAAGGACACTACATACTGATCAAGGGATCAAACCAAGGAGAGGATATGACAAATGCGAATACTTATGAACACAACCGAGGATCACTTCACTACATAACATGTATCCTAACAGCCATAAAGGGGAACTTGATAGTACCACCAAAAGAGTAGGGGACATTACCACCCCAATTCCACCAATGGACAGATCATCCAAAATGAAAAAAAATCAGGAAACATAAGTTTTAAATGACACATTGAACAGGAGGGACTTCATTCATATGTATACCACATTCTATTGCAAAACAACAGAAAACACTCTTTCCTCAGGTGCTCATGAAACATTCTCCAAGATATATTATATGTAGGACCACAAATAAAGCCTTAGAAAATTAAGAAAATTGAAACAGTATCAGGTATACTTTCCGCCCACAGTGCTATGAATCTAGATAGGAAGTAAAAGGAAAAAAAGCCCGTCAATAATACAAACACGGGGAAGCTAAAGAAAACGCTGTTACATAACCAAGATTTCACTGCAGAAAACCAAGATGGGATCAAAAATACCTGGGAAAAAGTGACAGTGGAAATACGACCACCCAAAACTATGGGATGAAGCAAACGCAACTGTAAAAGGAGAGCTGTGCGAAAAAAGAAGCCAAAGGGAAATCTCTCCCAGCAGCCGCAGGAAGAGTGGGTGAAATCTGCACAATCAACGTGAAGTACCCCGCATCTGTGGAACACCTGAATACAAAAAGAATCAGCCCAAAATTGACGAGGTGGACTTTGTGAGCAAAGATATATTATTCTTTCCAGTTTTTCACTTTTTGTGACTGTGGAGGTGTATGCTGCTGTTTGCGATTTTGTCTGTATAGCTTAGCTTTAACCATTTGTGCTAGAGTTCTGTGTGGCTTTTTTTTTTTTTTACTTTTTAAAATTTTCTCGTAATAAATATTTTTTATTTTAATCACTTCATTTTATTTGATTTTACTTTATTTTGTTTTATTTTATCCTCATTCTTTGTTTCCTTCTCTTTCTTCTCCCACTTATTCTGAGCTGTGAGGATGAAAGTCTCTAGGTGCTCTAACCAGGAGTCAGTGCTCTGCATCTGAGGTGGGAAAACCAACTTCAGGACACTGGTCCACAGGAGACCTGACAGCTCTACATAATATCAAATGGAGTAAATCTCCCACAGATTTCCTTCTCACGTCCAAGACCCATATTCACTCAGTGACCAGAAGTCTACAGTGCTGGACACCGTATGCCAAACAATGAGCAAGACAGAAACAGCCCCATCTGTTATCAGAGAGGACGCCTTAAATCATAATAAGGACAGAGGCACCAAAATACACACCACCAGACGTGGAAGTGCCCACCAGAAAGTAAAGATCCAGCCTCATCTTCCAGAACACAAGCACACCTCCCCTCAACAAAGAAACATGCAGAACCCACTGAACAAACCTTAGCCGCTGGGGACAGACACCAAAAACCACAATAACGACGGGCATGATGCCTGTGAAAAGGAACCCCAAGCCCAGTAAGTTAAGCAAAATGAGGAGATCAAAAAACACACGTCGACGAAGCAGCAAGGTCAAAACGCACCAGACCTAACAAATGAAGAGGAAATAGGCAGTCCACCCGAAAAAGAATTCAGAATAATGATAGGAAAGACGATTCAACATCGTAGAAATAGGAGAGAGAAAATACAAGAAACGTTTCACAAGGGTCGACAAGAACTGAAGAGCAAACAAACAATGATGAAGAACACAATACATGAAAATTATTATTCTCTAGCATGGATCACTAGCACAGTAACTGAGGCAGAAGAACGGTCAAGTGTCCTGGAAGATAAAATAGTTCAAATAAATACTGCGGATCAAAATAAAGAACAAAGAAAGAAAGGAACGGAGGACCGTCTCAGCGACCCTTGGGCAACATTAAATGCACCATCATTCAAATTATATGGGTCTCAGAAGAAGAAGAGAAATAGAAAAGGCGTGAGAATATATTTGAAGAGATTATAGTTGAAAACATCCCTAGTATGGGAAAGGAAACAGTTAATCAAGTCAAGGAAGCACAGAGAGTCCCATACAGGATAAATCCAAGGAGAAACACGCCAAGACACATGTTCATCAAACTATTAGAAACTAAATACATAGAAAGCATGTAAAAAGCAGCATGGGAAAAACAGCATATACCATACAAGGGAATCCACGTAAGTTAACAGCTGACCTTTCAGCAGAAATTCTGCAAGAGAGAAGGGAGTGCCAGTATACGTATTTCAAGAGATGAAAGGAAAAAACCTACAACCAATGTTACTGTTCTCAGCAAGAATCTCATTGAGATTGGACGGAGAAACCAAAAACTTTACAGAAAAAGACACGGAAAAAGAATTCAGCACCAACAACAGCTTTATAACAAAGGATAAAGGAACTTCTCTAGGCAGGAATCACAAAGAAAAGAAAAGACCTCCTAGAACAAACCAAAAACAGTTAACAAAACGGTAAGAGGAACATCCATATTAATAATAACGTTACATGTAAATGGATACATGGCTCCAACTACAACAGATAGACTCCCTGAAGGGATACAACATCAAGACCATTATATGTGCTGCCTCGAAGAGACCCACTTTACACCTAGGGAGATATACAGACTGAAAATGAGGAGATGGCAAGAGACATTCCATGCAAATGGAAATCAAAGGAAACCTGGAGTTACAATTCTCATATCAGACGAAATAGACTTTAAGATAAACACTGTTACAAGAAACAAACAAGGACACTACATACTGATCAAGGGATCAAACCAAGGAGAGGATATGACAAATGTGAATACTTATGAACACAACCGAGGATCACTTCACTACATAACATGTATCCTAACAGCCATAAAGGGGAACTTGATAGTACCACCAAAAGAGTAGGGGACATTACCACCCCAATTCCACCAATGGACAGATCATCCAAAATGAAAAAAAATCAGGAAACATAAGTTTTAAATGACACATTGAACAGGAGGGACTTCATTCATATGTATACCACATTCTATTGCAAAACAACAGAAAACACTCTTTCCTCAGGTGCTCATGGAACATTCTCCAAGATATATTATATGTAGGACCACAAATAAAGCCTTAGAAAATTAAGAAAATTGAAACAGTATCAGGTATACTTTCCGCCCACAGTGCTATGAATCTAGATAGGAAGTAAAAGGAAAAAAAGCCCGTCAATAATACAAACACGGGGAAGCTAAAGAAAACGCTGTTACATAACCAAGATTTCACTGCAGAAAACCAAGATGGGATCAAAAATACCTGGGAAAAAGTGACAGTGGAAATACGACCACCCAAAACTATGGGATGAAGCAAACGCAACTGTAAAAGGAGAGCTGTGCGAAAAAAGAAGCCAAAGGGAAATCTCTCCCAGCAGCCGCAGGAAGAGTGGGTGAAATCTGCACATTCAACGTGAAGTACCCCGCATCTGTGGAACACCTGAATACAAAAAGAATCAGCCCAAAATTGACGAGGTGGACTTTGTGAGCAAAGATATATTATTCTTTCCAGTTTTTCACTTTTTGTGACTGTGGAGGTGTATGCTGCTGTTTGCGATTTTGTCTGTATAGCTTAGCTTTAACCATTTGTGCTAGAGTTCTGTGTGGCTTTTTTTTTTTTTTTACTTTTTAAAATTTTCTCGTAATAAATATTTTTTATTTTAATCACTTCATTTTATTTGATTTTACTTTATTTTGTTTTATTTTATCCTCATTCTTTGTTTCCTTCTCTTTCTTCTCCCACTTATTCTGAGCTGTGAGGATGAAAGTCTCTAGGTGCTCTAACCAGGAGTCAGTGCTCTGCATCTGAGGTGGGAAAACCAACTTCAGGACACTGGTCCACAGGAGACCTGACAGCTCTACATAATATCAAATGGAGTAAATCTCCCAGAGATTTCCTTCTCACGTCCAAGACCCACATTCACTCAGTGACCAGAAGTCTACAGTGCTGGACACCGTATGCCAAACAATGAGCAAGACAGAAACAGCCCCATCTGTTATCAGAGAGGACGCCTTAAATCATAATAAGGAGAGAGGCACCAAAATACACACCACCAGACGTGGAAGTGCCCACCAGAAAGTAAAGATCCAGCCTCATCTTCCAGAACACAAGCACACCTCCCCTCAACAAAGAAACATGCAGAACCCACTGAACAAACCTTAGCCGCTGGGGACAGACACCAAAAACCACAATAACGACGGGCATGATGCCTGTGAAAAGGAACCCCAAGCCCAGTAAGTTAAGCAAAATGAGGAGATCAAAAAACACACGTCGACGAAGCAGCAAGGTCAAAACGCACCAGACCTAACAAATGAAGAGGAAATAGGCAGTCCACCCGAAAAAGAATTCAGAATAATGATAGGAAAGACGATTCAACATCGTAGAAATAGGAGAGAGAAAATACAAGAAAGGTTTCACAAGGGTCGACAAGAACTGAAGAGCAAACAAACAATGATGAAGAACACAATACATGAAAATTATTATTCTCTAGCATGGATCACTAGCACAGTAACTGAGGCAGAAGAACGGTCAAGTGTCCTGGAAGATAAAATAGTTCAAATAAATACTGCGGATCAAAATAAAGAACAAAGAAAGAAAGGAACGGAGGACCGTCTCAGCGACCCTTGGGCAACATTAAATGCACCATCATTCAAATTATATGGGTCTCAGAAGAAGAAGAGAAATAGAAAAGGCGTGAGAATATATTTGAAGAGATTATAGTTGAAAACATCCCTAGTATGGGAAAGGAAACAGTTAATCAAGTCAAGGAAGCACAGAGAGTCCCATACAGGATAAATCCAAGGAGAAACACGCCAAGACACATGTTCATCAAACTATTAGAAACTAAATACATAGAAAGCATGTAAAAAGCAGCATGGGAAAAACAGCATATACCATACAAGGGAATCCACGTAAGTTAACAGCTGACCTTTCAGCAGAAATTCTGCAAGAGAGAAGGGAGTGCCAGTATACGTATTTCAAGAGATGAAAGGAAAAAACCTACAACCAATGTTACTGTTCTCAGCAAGAATCTCATTGAGATTGGACGGAGAAACCAAAAACTTTACAGAAAAAGACACGGAAAAAGAATTCAGCACCAACAACAGCTTTATAACAAAGGATAAAGGAACTTCTCTAGGCAGGAATCACAAAGAAAAGAAAAGACCTCCTAGAGCAAACCAAAAACAGTTAACAAAACGGTAAGAGGAACATCCATATTAATAATAACGTTACATGTAAATGGATACATGGCTCCAACTACAACAGATAGACTCCCTGAAGGGATACAACATCAAGACCATTATATGTGCTGCCTAGAAGAGACCCACTTTACACCTAGGGAGATATACAGACTGAAAATGAGGAGATGGCAAGAGACATTCCATGCAAATGGAAATCAAAGGAAACCTGGAGTTACAATTCTCATATCAGACGAAATAGACTTTAAGATAAACACTGTTACAAGAAACAAACAAGGACACTACATACTGATCAAGGGATCAAACCAAGGAGAGGATATGACAAATGCGAATACTTATGAACACAACCGAGGATCACTTCACTACATAACATGTATCCTAACAGCCATAAAGGGGAACTTGATAGTACCACCAAAAGAGTAGGGGACATTACCACCCCAATTCCACCAATGGACAGATCATCCAAAATGAAAAAAAATCAGGAAACATAAGTTTTAAATGACACATTGAACAGGAGGGACTTCATTCATATGTATACCACATTCTATTGCAAAACAACAGAAAACACTCTTTCCTCAGGTGCTCATGGAACATTCACCAAGATATATTATATGTAGGACCACAAATAAAGCCTTAGAAAATTAAGAAAATTGAAACAGTATCAGGTATACTTTCTGCCCAGAGTGCTATGAATCTAGATAGGAATTAAAAGGAAAAAAAGCCCGTCAATAATACAAACACGGGGAAGCTAAAGAAAACGCTGTTACATAACCAAGATTTCACTGCAGAAAACCAAGATGGGATCAAAAATACCTGGGAAAAAGTGACAGTGGAAATACGACCACCCAAAACTATGAGATGAAGCAAACGCAACTGTAAAAGGAGAGCTGTGCGAAAAAAGAAGCCAAAGGGAAACCTCTCCCAGCAGCCGCAGGAAGAGTGGGTGAAATCTGCACATTCAACGTGAAGTACCCCGCAACTGTGGAACACCTGAATACACAAAGAATCAGCCCAAAATTGACGAGGTGGACTTTGTGAGCAAAGATATATTATTCTTTCCAGTTTTTCACTTTTTGTGACTGTGGAGGTGTATGCTGCTGTTTGCGATTTTGTCTGTATAGCTTAGCTTTAACCATTTGTGCTAGAGTTCTGTGTGGCTTTTTTTTTTTTTTTACTTTTTAAAATTTTCTCGTAATAAATATTTTTTATTTTAATCACTTCATTTTATTTGAGTTTACTTTATTTTGTTTTATTTTATCCTCATTCTTTGTTTCCTTCTCTTTCTTCTCCCACTTATTCTGAGCTGTGAGGATGAAAGTCTCTAGGTGCTCTAACCAGGAGTCAGTGCTCTGCATCTGAGGTGGGAAAACCAACTTCAGGACACTGGTCCACAGGAGACCTGACAGCTCTACATAATATCAAATGGAGTAAATCTCCCACAGATTTCCTTCTCACGTCCAAGACCCACATTCACTCAGTGACCAGAAGTCTACAGTGCTGGACACCGTATGCCAAACAATGAGCAAGACAGAAACAGCCCCATCTGTTATCAGAGGGGACGCCTTAAATCATAATAAGGAGAGAGGCACCAAAATACACACCACCAGACGTGGAAGTGCCCACCAGAAAGTAAAGATCCAGCCTCATCTTCCAGAACACAAGCACACCTCCCCTCAACAAAGAAACATGCAGAACCCACTGAACAAACCTTAGCCGCTGGGGACAGACACCAAAAACCACAATAACGACGGGCATGATGCCTGTGAAAAGGAACCCCAAGCCCAGTAAGTTAAGCAAAATGAGGAGATCAAAAAACACACGTCGACGAAGCAGCAAGGTCAAAACGCACCAGACCTAACAAATGAAGAGGAAATAGGCAGTCCACCCGAAAAAGAATTCAGAATAATGATAGGAAAGACGATTCAACATCGTAGAAATAGGAGAGAGAAAATACAAGAAACGTTTCACAAGGGTCGACAAGAACTGAAGAGCAAACAAACAATGATGAAGAACACAATACATGAAAATTATTATTCTCTAGCATGGATCACTAGCACAGTAACTGAGGCAGAAGAACGGTCAAGTGTCCTGGAAGATAAAATAGTTCAAATAAATACTGCGGATCAAAATAAAGAACAAAGAAAGAAAGGAACGGAGGACCGTCTCAGCGACCCTTGGGCAACATTAAATGCACCATCATTCAAATTATATGGGTCTCAGAAGAAGAAGAGAAATAGAAAAGGCGTGAGAATATATTTGAAGAGATTATAGTTGAAAACATCCCTAGTATGGGAAAGGAAACAGTTAATCAAGTCAAGGAAGCACAGAGAGTCCCATACAGGATAAATCCAAGGAGAAACACGCCAAGACACATGTTCATCAAACTATTAGAAACTAAATACATAGAAAGCATGTAAAAAGCAGCATGGGAAAAACAGCATATACCATACAAGGGAATCCACGTAAGTTAACAGCTGACCTTTCAGCAGAAATTCTGCAAGAGAGAAGGGAGTGCCAGTATACGTATTTCAAGAGATGAAAGGAAAAAACCTACAACCAATGTTACTGTTCTCAGCAAGAATCTCATTGAGATTGGACGGAGAAACCAAAAACTTTACAGAAAAAGACACGGAAAAAGAATTCAGCACCAACAACAGCTTTATAACAAAGGATAAAGGAACTTCTCTAGGCAGGAATCACAAAGAAAAGAAAAGACCTCCTAGAACAAACCAAAAACAGTTAACAAAACGGTAAGAGGAACATCCATATTAATAATAACGTTACATGTAAATGGATACATGGCTCCAACTACAACAGATAGACTCCCTGAAGGGATACAACATCAAGACCATTATATGTGCTGCCTAGAAGAGACCCACTTTACACCTAGGGAGATATACAGACTGAAAATGAGGAGATGGCAAGAGACATTCCATGCAAATGGAAATCAAAGGAAACCTGGAGTTACAATTCTCATATCAGACGAAATAGACTTTAAGATAAACACTGTTACAAGAAACAAACAAGGACACTACATACTGATCAAGGGATCAAACCAAGGAGAGGATATGACAAATGCGAATACTTATGAACACAACCGAGGATCACTTCACTACATAACATGTATCCTAACAGCCATAAAGGGGAACTTGATAGTACCACCAAAAGAGTAGGGGACATTACCACCCCAATTCCACCAATGGACAGATCATCCAAAATGAAAAAAAATCAGGAAACATAAGTTTTAAATGACACATTGAACAGGAGGGACTTCATTCATATGTATACCACATTCTATTGCAAAACAACAGAAAACACTCTTTCCTCAGGTGCTCATGAAACATTCTCCAAGATATATTATATGTAGGACCACAAATAAAGCCTTAGAAAATTAAGAAAATTGAAAGAGTATCAGGTATACTTTCCGCCCACAGTGCTATGAATCTAGATAGGAAGTAAAAGGAAAAAAAGCCCGTCAATAATACAAACACGGGGAAGCTAAAGAAAACGCTGTTACATAACCAAGATTTCACTGCAGAAAACCAAGATGGGATCAAAAATACCTGGGAAAAAGTGACAGTGGAAATACGACCACCCAAAACTATGGGATGAAGCAAACGCAACTGTAAAAGGAGAGCTGTGCGAAAAAAGAAGCCAAAGGGAAATCTCTCCCAGCAGCCGCAGGAAGAGTGGGTGAAATCTGCACATTCAACGTGAAGTACCCCGCATCTGTGGAACACCTGAATACAAAAAGAATCAGCCCAAAATTGACGAGGTGGACTTTGTGAGCAAAGATATATTATTCTTTCCAGTTTTTCACTTTTTGTGACTGTGGAGGTGTATGCTGCTGTTTGCGATTTTGTCTGTATAGCTTAGCTTTAACCATTTGTGCTAGAGTTCTGTGTGGCTTTTTTTTTTTTTTACTTTTTAAAATTTTCTCGTAATAAATATTTTTTATTTTAATCACTTCATTTTATTTGATTTTACTTTATTTTGTTTTATTTTATCCTCATTCTTTGTTTCCTTCTCTTTCTTCTCCCACTTATTCTGAGCTGTGAGGATGAAAGTCTCTAGGTGCTCTAACCAGGAGTCAGTGCTCTGCATCTGAGGTGGGAAAACCAACTTCAGGACACTGGTCCACAGGAGACCTGACAGCTCTACATAATATCAAATGGAGTAAATCTCCCACAGATTTCCTTCTCACGTCCAAGACCCATATTCACTCAGTGACAAGAAGTCTACAGTGCTGGACACCGTATGCCAAACAATGAGCAAGACAGAAACAGCCCCATCTGTTATCAGAGAGGACGCCTTAAATCATAATAAGGACAGAGGCACCAAAATACACACCACCAGACGTGGAAGTGCCCACCAGAAAGTAAAGATCCAGCCTCATCTTCCAGAACACAAGCACACCTCCCCTCAACAAAGAAACATGCAGAACCCACTGAACAAACCTTAGCCGCTGGGGACAGACACCAAAAACCACAATAACGACGGGCATGATGCCTGTGAAAAGGAACCCCAAGCCCAGTAAGTTAAGCAAAATGAGGAGATCAAAAAACACACGTCGACGAAGCAGCAAGGTCAAAACGCACCAGACCTAACAAATGAAGAGGAAATAGGCAGTCCACCCGAAAAAGAATTCAGAATAATGATAGGAAAGACGATTCAACATCGTAGAAATAGGAGAGAGAAAATACAAGAAACGTTTCACAAGGGTCGACAAGAACTGAAGAGCAAACAAACAATGATGAAGAACACAATACATGAAAATTATTATTCTCTAGCATGGATCACTAGCACAGTAACTGAGGCAGAAGAACGGTCAAGTGTCCTGGAAGATAAAATAGTTCAAATAAATACTGCGGATCAAAATAAAGAACAAAGAAAGAAAGGAATGGAGGACCGTCTCAGCGACCCTTGGGCAACATTAAATGCACCATCATTCAAATTATATGGGTCTCAGAAGAAGAAGAGAAATAGAAAAGGCGTGAGAATATATTTGAAGAGATTATAGTTGAAAACATCCCTAGTATGGGAAAGGAAACAGTTAATCAAGTCAAGGAAGCACAGAGAGTCCCATACAGGATAAATCCAAGGAGAAACACGCCAAGACACATGTTCATCAAACTATTAGAAACTAAATACATCGAAAGCATGTAAAAAGCAGCATGGGAAAAACAGCATATACCATACAAGGGAATCCACGTAAGTTAACAGCTGACCTTTCAGCAGAAATTCTGCAAGAGAGAAGGGAGTGCCAGTATACGTATTTCAAGAGATGAAAGGAAAAAACCTACAACCAATGTTACTGTTCTCAGCAAGAATCTCATTGAGATTGGACGGAGAAACCAAAAACTTTACAGAAAAAGACACGGAAAAAGAATTCAGCACCAACAACAGCTTTATAACAAAGGATAAAGGAACTTCTCTAGGCAGGAATCACAAAGAAAAGAAAAGACCTCCTAGAACAAACCAAAAACAGTTAACAAAACGGTAAGAGGAACATCCATATTAATAATAACGTTACATGTAAATGGATACATGGCTCCAACTACAACAGATAGACTCCCTGAAGGGATACAACATCAAGACCATTATATGTGCTGCCTAGAAGAGACCCACTTTACACCTAGGGAGATATACAGACTGAAAATGAGGAGATGGCAAGAGACATTCCATGCAAATGGAAATCAAAGGAAACCTGGAGTTACAATTCTCATATCAGACGAAATAGACTTTAAGATAAACACTGTTACAAGAAACAAACAAGGACACTACATACTGATCAAGGGATCAAACCAAGGAGAGGATATGACAAATGTGAATACTTATGAACACAACCGAGGATCACTTCACTACATAACATGTATCCTAACAGCCATAAAGGGGAACTTGATAGTACCACCAAAAGAGTAGGGGACATTACCACCCCAATTCCACCAATGGACAGATCATCCAAAATGAAAAAAAATCAGGAAACATAAGTTTTAAATGACACATTGAACAGGAGGGACTTCATTCATATGTATACCACATTCTATTGCAAAACAACAGAAAACACTCTTTCCTCAGGTGCTCATGGAACATTCTCCAAGATATATTATATGTAGGACCACAAATAAAGCCTTAGAAAATTAAGAAAATTGAAACAGTATCAGGTATACTTTCCGCCCACAGTGCTATGAATCTAGATAGGAAGTAAAAGGAAAAAAAGCCCGTCAATAATACAAACACGGGGAAGCTAAAGAAAACGCTGTTACATAACCAAGATTTCACTGCAGAAAACCAAGATGGGATCAAAAATACCTGGGAAAAAGTGACAGTGGAAATACGACCACCCAAAACTATGGGATGAAGCAAACGCAACTGTAAAAGGAGAGCTGTGCGAAAAAAGAAGCCAAAGGGAAATCTCTCCCAGCAGCCGCAGGAAGAGTGGGTGAAATCTGCACATTCAACGTGAAGTACCCCGCATCTGTGGAACACCTGAATACAAAAAGAATCAGCCCAAAATTGACGAGGTGGACTTTGTGAGCAAAGATATATTATTCTTTCCAGTTTTTCACTTTTTGTGACTGTGGAGGTGTATGCTGCTGTTTGCGATTTTGTCTGTATAGCTTAGCTTTAACCATTTGTGCTAGAGTTCTGTGTGGCTTTTTTTTTTTTTTTACTTTTTAAAATTTTCTCGTAATAAATATTTTTTATTTTAATCACTTCATTTTATTTGATTTTACTTTATTTTGTTTTATTTTATCCTCATTCTTTGTTTCCTTCTCTTTCTTCTCCCACTTATTCTGAGCTGTGAGGATGAAAGTCTCTAGGTGCTCTAACCAGGAGTCAGTGCTCTGCATCTGAGGTGGGAAAACCAACTTCAGGACACTGGTCCACAGGAGACCTGACAGCTCTACATAATATCAAATGGAGTAAATCTCCCAGAGATTTCCTTCTCACGTCCAAGACCCACATTCACTCAGTGACCAGAAGTCTACAGTGCTGGACACCGTATGCCAAACAATGAGCAAGACAGAAACAGCCCCATCTGTTATCAGAGAGGACGCCTTAAATCATAATAAGGACAGAGGCACCAAAATACACACCACCAGACGTGGAAGTGCCCACCAGAAAGTAAAGATCCAGCCTCATCTTCCAGAACACAAGCACACCTCCCCTCAACAAAGAAACATGCAGAACCCACTGAACAAACCTTAGCCGCTGGGGACAGACACCAAAAACCACAATAACGACGGGCATGATGCCTGTGAAAAGGAACCCCAAGCCCAGTAAGTTAAGCAAAATGAGGAGATCAAAAAACACACGTCGACGAAGCAGCAAGGTCAAAACGCACCAGACCTAACAAATGAAGAGGAAATAGGCAGTCCACCCGAAAAAGAATTCAGAATAATGATAGGAAAGACGATTCAACATCGTAGAAATAGGAGAGAGAAAATACAAGAAACGTTTCACAAGGGTCGACAAGAACTGAAGAGCAAACAAACAATGATGAAGAACACAATACATGAAAATTATTATTCTCTAGCATGGATCACTAGCACAGTAACTGAGGCAGAAGAACGGTCAAGTGTCCTGGAAGATAAAATAGTTCAAATAAATACTGCGGATCAAAATAAAGAACAAAGAAAGAAAGGAACGGAGGACCGTCTCAGCGACCCTTGGGCAACATTAAATGCACCATCATTCAAATTATATGGGTCTCAGAAGAAGAAGAGAAATAGAAAAGGCGTGAGAATATATTTGAAGAGATTATAGTTGAAAACATCCCTAGTATGGGAAAGGAAACAGTTAATCAAGTCAAGGAAGCACAGAGAGTCCCATACAGGATAAATCCAAGGAGAAACACGCCAAGACACATGTTCATCAAACTATTAGAAACTAAATACATAGAAAGCATGTAAAAAGCAGCATGGGAAAAACAGCATATACCATACAAGGGAATCCACGTAAGTTAACAGCTGACCTTTCAGCAGAAATTCTGCAAGAGAGAAGGGAGTGCCAGTATACGTATTTCAAGAGATGAAAGGAAAAAACCTACAACCAATGTTACTGTTCTCAGCAAGAATCTCATTGAGATTGGACGGAGAAACCAAAAACTTTACAGAAAAAGACACGGAAAAAGAATTCAGCACCAACAACAGCTTTATAACAAAGGATAAAGGAACTTCTCTAGGCAGGAATCACAAAGAAAAGAAAAGACCTCCTAGAGCAAACCAAAAACAGTTAACAAAACGGTAAGAGGAACATCCATATTAATAATAACGTTACATGTAAATGGATACATGGCTCCAACTACAACAGATAGACTCCCTGAAGGGATACAACATCAAGACCATTATATGTGCTGCCTAGAAGAGACCCACTTTACACCTAGGGAGATATACAGACTGAAAATGAGGAGATGGCAAGAGACATTCCATGCAAATGGAAATCAAAGGAAACCTGGAGTTACAATTCTCATATCAGACGAAATAGACTTTAAGATAAACACTGTTACAAGAAACAAACAAGGACACTACATACTGATCAAGGGATCAAACCAAGGAGAGGATATGACAAATGCGAATACTTATGAACACAACCGAGGATCACTTCACTACATAACATGTATCCTAACAGCCATAAAGGGGAACTTGATAGTACCACCAAAAGAGTAGGGGACATTACCACCCCAATTCCACCAATGGACAGATCATCCAAAATGAAAAAAAATCAGGAAACATAAGTTTTAAATGACACATTGAACAGGAGGGACTTCATTCATATGTATACCACATTCTATTGCAAAACAACAGAAAACACTCTTTCCTCAGGTGCTCATGAAACATTCTCCAGGATATATTATATGTAGGACCACAAATAAAGCCTTAGAAAATTAAGAAAATTGAAACAGTATCAGGTATACTTTCCGCCCACAGTGCTATGAATCTAGATAGGAAGTAAAAGGAAAAAAAGCCCGTCAATAATACAAAGACGGGGAAGCTAAAGAAAACGCTGTTACATAACCAAGATTTCACTGCAGAAAACCAAGATGGGATCAAAAATACCTGGGAAAAAGTGACAGTGGAAATACGACCACCCAAAACTATGGGATGAAGCAAACGCAACTGTAAAAGGAGAGCTGTGCGAAAAAAGAAGCCAAAGGGAAATCTCTCCCAGCAGCCGCAGGAAGAGTGGGTGAAATCTGCACATTCAACGTGAAGTACCCCGCATCTGTGGAACACCTGAATACAAAAAGAATCAGCCCAAAATTGACGAGGTGGACTTTGTGAGCAAAGATATATTATTCTTTCCAGTTTTTCACTTTTTGAGACTGTGGAGGTGTATGCTGCTGTTTGCGATTTTGTCTGTATAGCTTAGCTTTAACCATTTGTGCTAGAGTTCTGTGTGGCTTTTTTTTTTTTTTACTTTTTAAAATTTTCTCGTAATAAATATTTTTTATTTTAATCACTTCATTTTATTTGAGTTTACTTTATTTTGTTTTATTTTATCCTCATTCTTTGTTTCCTTCTCTTTCTTCTCCCACTTATTCTGAGCTGTGAGGATGAAAGTCTCTAGGTGCTCTAACCAGGAGTCAGTGCTCTGCATCTGAGGTGGGAAAACCAACTTCAGGACACTGGTCCACAGGAGACCTGACAGCTCCACATAATATCAAATGGAGTAAATCTCCCAGAGATTTCCTTCTCACGTCCAAGACCCACATTCACTCAGTGACCAGAAGTCTACAGTGCTGGACACCGTATGCCAAACAATGAGCAAGACAGAAACAGCCCCATCTGTTATCAGAGAGGACGCCTTAAATCATAATAAGGAGAGAGGCACCAAAATACACACCACCAGAAGTGGAAGTGCCCACCAGAAAGTAAAGATCCAGCCTCATCTTCCAGAACACAAGCACACCTCCCCTCAACAAAGAAACATGCAGAACCCACTGAACAAACCTTAGCCGCTGGGGACAGACACCAAAAACCACAATAACGACGGGCATGACGCCTGTGAAAAGGAACCCCAAGCCCAGTAAGTTAAGCAAAATGAGGAGATCAAAAAACACACGTCGACGAAGCAGCAAGGTCAAAACGCACCAGACCTAACAAATGAAGAGGAAATAGGCAGTCCACCCGAAAAAGAATTCAGAATAATGATAGGAAAGACGATTCAACATCGTAGAAATAGGAGAGAGAAAATACAAGAAACGTTTCACAAGGGTCGACAAGAACTGAAGAGCAAACAAACAATGATGAAGAACACAATACATGAAAATAATTATTCTCTAGCATGGATCACTAGCACAATAACTGAGGCAGAAGAACGGTTAAGTGGCCTGGAAGATAAAATAGTTCCAATAAATACTGCGGATCAAAATAAAGAACAAAGAAAGAAAGGAACGGAGGACCGTCTCAGCGACCCTTGGGACAACATTAAATGCACCATCATTCAAATTATATGGGTCTCAGAAGAAGAAGAGAAATAGAAAAGGCGTGAGAATATATTTGAAGAGATTATAGTTGAAAACATCCCTAGTATGGGAAAGGAAACAGTTAATCAAGTCAAGGAAGCACAGAGAGTCCCATACAGGATAAATCCAAGGAGAAACACGCCAAGACACATGTTCATCAAACTATTAGAAACTAAATACATAGAAAGCATGTAAAAAGCAGCATGGGAAAAACAGCATATACCATACAAGGGAATCCACGTAAGTTAACAGCTGACCTTTCAGCAGAAATTCTGCAAGAGAGAAGGGAGTGCCAGTATACGTATTTCAAGAGATGAAAGGAAAAAACCTACAACCAATGTTACTGTTCTCAGCAAGAATCTCATTGAGATTGGACGGAGAAACCAAAAACTTTACAGAAAAAGACACGGAAAAAGAATTCAGCACCAACAACAGCTTTATAACAAAGGATAAAGGAACTTCTCTAGGCAGGAATCACAAAGAAAAGAAAAGACCTCCTAGAGCAAACCAAAAACAGTTAACAAAACGGTAAGAGGAACATCCATATTAATAATAACGTTACATGTAAATGGATACATGGCTCCAACTACAACAGATAGACTCCCTGAAGGGATACAACATCAAGACCATTATATGTGCTGCCTAGAAGAGACCCACTTTACACCTAGGGAGATATACAGACTGAAAATGAGGAGATGGCAAGAGACATTCCATGCAAATGGAAATCAAAGGAAACCTGGAGTTACAATTCTCATATCAGACGAAATAGACTTTAAGATAAACACTGTTACAAGAAACAAACAAGGACACTACATACTGATCAAGGGATCAAACCAAGGAGAGGATATGACAAATGCGAATACTTATGAACACAACCGAGGATCACTTCACTACATAACATGTATCCTAACAGCCATAAAGGGGAACTTGATAGTACCACCAAAAGAGTAGGGGACATTACCACCCCAATTCCACCAATGGACAGATCATCCAAAATGAAAAAAAATCAGGAAACATAAGTTTTAAATGACACATTGAACAGGAGGGACTTCATTCATATGTATACCACATTCTATTGCAAAACAACAGAAAACACTCTTTCCTCAGGTGCTCATGAAACATTCTCCAAGATATATTATATGTAGGACCACAAATAAAGCCTTAGAAAATTAAGAAAATTGAAACAGTATCAGGTATACTTTCCGCCCACAGTGCTATGAATCTAGATAGGAAGTAAAAGGAAAAAAAGCCCGTCAATAATACAAAGACGGGGAAGCTAAAGAAAACGCTGTTACATAACCAAGATTTCACTGCAGAAAACCAAGATGGGATCAAAAATACCTGGGAAAAAGTGACAGTGGAAATACGACCACCCAAAACTATGGGATGAAGCAAACGCAACTGTAAAAGGAGAGCTGTGCGAAAAAAGAAGCCAAAGGGAAATCTCTCCCAGCAGCCGCAGGAAGAGTGGGTGAAATCTGCACATTCAACGTGAAGTACCCCGCATCTGTGGAACACCTGAATACAAAAAGAATCAGCCCAAAATTGACGAGGTGGACTTTGTGAGCAAAGATATATTATTCTTTCCAGTTTTTCACTTTTTGTGACTGTGGAGGTGTATGCTGCTGTTTGCGATTTTGTCTGTATAGCTTAGCTTTAACCATTTGTGCTAGAGTTCTGTGTGGCTTTTTTTTTTTTTTACTTTTTAAAATTTTCTCGTAATAAATATTTTTTATTTTAATCACTTCATTTTATTTGATTTTACTTTATTTTGTTTTATTTTATCCTCATTCTTTGTTTCCTTCTCTTTCTTCTCCCACTTATTCTGAGCTGTGAGGATGAAAGTCTCTAGGTGCTCTAACCAGGAGTCAGTGCTCTGCATCTGAGGTGGGAAAACCAACTTCAGGACACTGGTCCACAGGAGACCTGACAGCTCTACATAATATCAAATGGAGTAAATCTCCCACAGATTTCCTTCTCACGTCCAAGACCCACATTCACTCAGTGACCAGAAGTCTACAGTGCTGGACACCGTATGCCAAACAATGAGCAAGACAGAAACAGCCCCATCTGTTATCAGAGAGGACGCCTTAAATCATAATAAGGACAGAGGCACCAAAATACACACCACCAGACGTGGAAGTGCCCACCAGAAAGTAAAGATCCAGCCTCATCTTCCAGAACACAAGCACACCTCCCCTCAACAAAGAAACATGCAGAACCCACTGAACAAACCTTAGCCGCTGGGGACAGACACCAAAAACCACAATAACGACGGGCATGATGCCTGTGAAAAGGAACCCCAAGCCCAGTAAGTTAAGCAAAATGAGGAGATCAAAAAACACACGTCGACGAAGCAGCAAGGTCAAAACGCACCAGACCTAACAAATGAAGAGGAAATAGGCAGTCCACCCGAAAAAGAATTCAGAATAATGATAGGAAAGACGATTCAACATCGTAGAAATAGGAGAGAGAAAATACAAGAAACGTTTCACAAGGGTCGACAAGAACTGAAGAGCAAACAAACAATGATGAAGAACACAATACATGAAAATTATTATTCTCTAGCATGGATCACTAGCACAGTAACTGAGGCAGAAGAACGGTCAAGTGTCCTGGAAGATAAAATAGTTCAAATAAATACTGCGGATCAAAATAAAGAACAAAGAAAGAAAGGAACGGAGGACCGTCTCAGCGACCCTTGGGCAACATTAAATGCACCATCATTCAAATTATATGGGTCTCAGAAGAAGAAGAGAAATAGAAAAGGCGTGAGAATATATTTGAAGAGATTATAGTTGAAAACATCCCTAGTATGGGAAAGGAAACAGTTAATCAAGTCAAGGAAGCACAGAGAGTCCCATACAGGATAAATCCAAGGAGAAACACGCCAAGACACATGTTCATCAAACTATTAGAAACTAAATACATAGAAAGCATGTAAAAAGCAGCATGGGAAAAACAGCATATACCATACAAGGGAATCCACGTAAGTTAACAGCTGACCTTTCAGCAGAAATTCTGCAAGAGAGAAGGGAGTGCCAGTATACGTATTTCAAGAGATGAAAGGAAAAAACCTACAACCAATGTTACTGTTCTCAGCAAGAATCTCATTGAGATTGGACGGAGAAACCAAAAACTTTACAGAAAAAGACACGGAAAAAGAATTCAGCACCAACAACAGCTTTATAACAAAGGATAAAGGAACTTCTCTAGGCAGGAATCACAAAGAAAAGAAAAGACCTCCTAGAACAAACCAAAAACAGTTAACAAAACGGTAAGAGGAACATCCATATTAATAATAACGTTACATGTAAATGGATACATGGCTCCAACTACAACAGATAGACTCCCTGAAGGGATACAACATCAAGACCATTATATGTGCTGCCTAGAAGAGACCCACTTTACACCTAGGGAGATATACAGACTGAAAATGAGGAGATGGCAAGAGACATTCCATGCAAATGGAAATCAAAGGAAACCTGGAGTTACAATTCTCATATCAGACGAAATAGACTTTAAGATAAACACTGTTACAAGAAACAAACAAGAACACTACATACTGATCAAGGGATCAAACCAAGGAGAGGATATGACAAATGCGAATACTTATGAACACAACCGAGGATCACTTCACTACATAACATGTATCCTAACAGCCATAAAGGGGAACTTGATAGTACCACCAAAAGAGTAGGGGACATTACCACCCCAATTCCACCAATGGACAGATCATCCAAAATGAAAAAAAATCAGGAAACATAAGTTTTAAATGACACATTGAACAGGAGGGACTTCATTCATATGTATACCACATTCTATTGCAAAACAAGAGAAAACACTCTTTCCTCAGGTGCTCATGGAACATTCTCCAAGATATATTATATGTAGGACCACAAATAAAGCCTTAGAAAATTAAGAAAATTGAAACAGTATCAGGTATACTTTCCGCCCACAGTGCTATGAATCTAGATAGGAATTAAAAGGAAAAAAAGCCCGTCAATAATACAAACACGGGGAAGCTAAAGAAAACGCTGTTACATAACCAAGATTTCACTGCAGAAAACCAAGATGGGATCAAAAATACCTGGGAAAAAGTGACAGTGGAAATACGACCACCCAAAACTATGGGATGAAGCAAACGCAACTGTAAAAGGAGAGCTGTGCGAAAAAAGAAGCCAAAGGGAAATCTCTCCCAGCAGCCGTAGGAAGAGTGGGTGAAATCTGCACATTCAACGTGAAGTACCCCGCATCTGTGGAACACATGAATACACAAAGAATCAGCCCAAAATTGACGAGGTGGACTTTGTGAGCAAAGATATATTATTCTTTCCAGTTTTTCACTTTTTGAGACTGTGGAGGTGTATGCTGCTGTTTGCGATTTTGTCTGTATAGCTTAGCTTTAACCATTTGTGCTAGAGTTCTGTGTGGCTTTTTTTTTTTTTTACTTTTTAAAATTTTCTCGTAATAAATATTTTTTATTTTAATCACTTCATTTTATTTGAGTTTACTTTATTTTGTTTTATTTTATCCTCATTCTTTGTTTCCTTCTCTTTCTTCTCCCACTTATTCTGAGCTGTGAGGATGAAAGTCTCTAGGTGCTCTAACCAGGAGTCAGTGCTCTGCATCTGAGGTGGGAAAACCAACTTCAGGACACTGGTCCACAGGAGACCTGACAGCTCCACATAATATCAAATGGAGTAAATCTCCCAGAGATTTCCTTCTCACGTCCAAGACCCACATTCACTCAGTGACCAGAAGTCTACAGTGCTGGACACCGTATGCCAAACAATGAGCAAGACAGAAACAGCCCCATCTGTTATCAGAGAGGACGCCTTAAATCATAATAAGGAGAGAGGCACCAAAATACACACCACCAGAAGTGGAAGTGCCCACCAGAAAGTAAAGATCCAGCCTCATCTTCCAGAACACAAGCACACCTCCCCTCAACAAAGAAACATGCAGAACCCACTGAACAAACCTTAGCCGCTGGGGACAGACACCAAAAACCACAATAACGACGGGCATGACGCCTGTGAAAAGGAACCCCAAGCCCAGTAAGTTAAGCAAAATGAGGAGATCAAAAAACACACGTCGACGAAGCAGCAAGGTCAAAACGCACCAGACCTAACAAATGAAGAGGAAATAGGCAGTCCACCCGAAAAAGAATTCAGAATAATGATAGGAAAGACGATTCAACATCGTAGAAATAGGAGAGAGAAAATACAAGAAACGTTTCACAAGGGTCGACAAGAACTGAAGAGCAAACAAACAATGATGAAGAACACAATACATGAAAATAATTATTCTCTAGCATGGATCACTAGCACAATAACTGAGGCAGAAGAACGGTTAAGTGGCCTGGAAGATAAAATAGTTCCAATAAATACTGCGGATCAAAATAAAGAACAAAGAAAGAAAGGAACGGAGGACCGTCTCAGCGACCCTTGGGACAACATTAAATGCACCATCATTCAAATTATATGGGTCTCAGAAGAAGAAGAGAAATAGAAAAGGCGTGAGAATATATTTGAAGAGATTATAGTTGAAAACATCCCTAGTATGGGAAAGGAAACAGTTAATCAAGTCAAGGAAGCACAGAGAGTCCCATACAGGATAAATCCAAGGAGAAACACGCCAAGACACATGTTCATCAAACTATTAGAAACTAAATACATAGAAAGCATGTAAAAAGCAGCATGGGAAAAACAGCATATACCATACAAGGGAATCCACGTAAGTTAACAGCTGACCTTTCAGCAGAAATTCTGCAAGAGAGAAGGGAGTGCCAGTATACGTATTTCAAGAGATGAAAGGAAAAAACCTACAACCAATGTTACTGTTCTCAGCAAGAATCTCATTGAGATTGGACGGAGAAACCAAAAACTTTACAGAAAAAGACACGGAAAAAGAATTCAGCACCAACAACAGCTTTATAACAAAGGATAAAGGAACTTCTCTAGGCAGGAATCACAAAGAAAAGAAAAGACCTCCTAGAACAAACCAAAAACAGTTAACAAAACGGTAAGAGGAACATCCATATTAATAATAACGTTACATGTAAATGGATACATGGCTCCAACTACAACAGATAGACTCCCTGAAGGGATACAACATCAAGACCATTATATGTGCTGCCTAGAAGAGACCCACTTTACACCTAGGGAGATATACAGACTGAAAATGAGGAGATGGCAAGAGACATTCCATGCAAATGGAAATCAAAGGAAACCTGGAGTTACAATTCTCATATCAGACGAAATAGACTTTAAGATAAACACTGTTACAAGAAACAAACAAGGACACTACATACTGATCAAGGGATCAAACCAAGGAGAGGATATGACAAATGCGAATACTTATGAACACAACCGAGGATCACTTCACTACATAACATGTATCCTAACAGCCATAAAGGGGAACTTGATAGTACCACCAAAAGAGTAGGGGACATTACCACCCCAATTCCACCAATGGACAGATCATCCAAAATGAAAAAAAATCAGGAAACATAAGTTTTAAATGACACATTGAACAGGAGGGACTTCATTCATATGTATACCACATTCTATTGCAAAACAACAGAAAACACTCTTTCCTCAGGTGCTCATGGAACATTCTCCAAGATATATTATATGTAGGACCACAAATAAAGCCTTAGAAAATTAAGAAAATTGAAACAGTATCAGGTATACTTTCCGCCCACAGTGCTATGAATCTAGATAGGAAGTAAAAGGAAAAAAAGCCCGTCAATAATACAAACACGGGGAAGCTAAAGAAAACGCTGTTACATAACCAAGATTTCACTGCAGAAAACCAAGATGGGATCAAAAATACCTGGGAAAAAGTGACAGTGGAAATACGACCACCCAAAACTATGGGATGAAGCAAACGCAACTGTAAAAGGAGAGCTGTGCGAAAAAAGAAGCCAAAGGGAAATCTCTCCCAGCAGCCGCAGGAAGAGTGGGTGAAATCTGCACATTCAACGTGAAGTACCCCGCATCTGTGGAACACCTGAATACAAAAAGAATCAGCCCAAAATTGACGAGGTGGACTTTGTGAGCAAAGATATATTATTCTTTCCAGTTTTTCACTTTTTGTGACTGTGGAGGTGTATGCTGCTGTTTG
This sequence comes from Balaenoptera physalus, assembly GCF_965194825.1. Classification (NCBI taxonomy): domain Eukaryota; kingdom Metazoa; phylum Chordata; class Mammalia; order Artiodactyla; family Balaenopteridae; genus Balaenoptera; species Balaenoptera physalus. The sequence continues at coordinate 18,741,886 of NC_138904.1, read as the reverse complement.
CGATTTTGTCTGTATAGCTTAGCTTTAACCATTTGTGCTAGAGTTCTGTGTGGCTTTTTTTTTTTTTTTTACTTTTTAAAATTTTCTCGTAATAAATATTTTTTATTTTAATCACTTCATTTTATTTGATTTTACTTTATTTTGTTTTATTTTATCCTCATTCTTTGTTTCCTTCTCTTTCTTCTCCCACTTATTCTGAGCTGTGAGGATGAAAGTCTCTAGGTGCTCTAACCAGGAGTCAGTGCTCTGCATCTGAGGTGGGAAAACCAACTTCAGGACACTGGTCCACAGGAGACCTGACAGCTCTACATAATATCAAATGGAGTAAATCTCCCAGAGATTTCCTTCTCACGTCCAAGACCCACATTCACTCAGTGACCAGAAGTCTACAGTGCTGGACACCGTATGCCAAACAATGAGCAAGACAGAAACAGCCCCATCTGTTATCAGAGAGGACGCCTTAAATCATAATAAGGACAGAGGCACCAAAATACACACCACCAGACGTGGAAGTGCCCACCAAAAAGTAAAGATCCAGCCTCATCTTCCAGAACACAAGCACACCTCCCCTCAACAAAGAAACATGCAGAACCCACTGAACAAACCTTAGCCGCTGGGGACAGACACCAAAAACCACAATAACGACGGGCATGATGCCTGTGAAAAGGAACCCCAAGCCCAGTAAGTTAAGCAAAATGAGGAGATCAAAAAACACACGTCGACGAAGCAGCAAGGTCAAAACGCACCAGACCTAACAAATGAAGAGGAAATAGGCAGTCCACCCGAAAAAGAATTCAGAATAATGATAGGAAAGACGATTCAACATCGTAGAAATAGGAGAGAGAAAATACAAGAAACGTTTCACAAGGGTCGACAAGAACTGAAGAGCAAACAAACAATGATGAAGAACACAATACATGAAAATTATTATTCTCTAGCATGGATCACTAGCACAGTAACTGAGGCAGAAGAACGGTCAAGTGTCCTGGAAGATAAAATAGTTCAAATAAATACTGCGGATCAAAATAAAGAACAAAGAAAGAAAGGAACGGAGGACCGTCTCAGCGACCCTTGGGCAACATTAAATGCACCATCATTCAAATTATATGGGTCTCAGAAGAAGAAGAGAAATAGAAAAGGCGTGACAATATATTTGAAGAGATTATAGTTGAAAACATCCCTAGTATGGGAAAGGAAACAGTTAATCAAGTCAAGGAAGCACAGAGAGTCCCATACAGGATAAATCCAAGGAGAAACACGCCAAGACACATGTTCATCAAACTATTAGAAACTAAATACATAGAAAGCATGTAAAAAGCAGCATGGGAAAAACAGCATATACCATACAAGGGAATCCACGTAAGTTAACAGCTGACCTTTCAGCAGAAATTCTGCAAGAGAGAAGGGAGTGCCAGTATACGTATTTCAAGAGATGAAAGGAAAAAACCTACAACCAATGTTACTGTTCTCAGCAAGAATCTCATTGAGATTGGACGGAGAAACCAAAAACTTTACAGAAAAAGACACGGAAAAAGAATTCAGCACCAACAACAGCTTTATAACAAAGGATAAAGGAACTTCTCTAGGCAGGAATCACAAAGAAAAGAAAAGACCTCCTAGAACAAACCAAAAACAGTTAACAAAACGGTAAGAGGAACATCCATATTAATAATAACGTTACATGTAAATGGATACATGGCTCCAACTACAACAGATAGACTCCCTGAAGGGATACAACATCAAGACCATTATATGTGCTGCCTAGAAGAGACCCACTTTACACCTAGGGAGATATACAGACTGAAAATGAGGAGACGGCAAGAGACATTCCATGCAAATGGAAATCAAAGGAAACCTGGAGTTACAATTCTCATATCAGACGAAATAGACTTTAAGATAAACACTGTTACAAGAAACAAACAAGAACACTACATACTGATCAAGGGATCAAACCAAGGAGAGGATATGACAAATGCGAATACTTATGAACACAACCGAGGATCACTTCACTACATAACATGTATCCTAACAGCCATAAAGGGGAACTTGATAGTACCACCAAAAGAGTAGGGGACATTACCACCCCAATTCCACCAATGGACAGATCATCCAAAATGAAAAAAAATCAGGAAACATAAGTTTTAAATGACACATTGAACAGGAGGGACTTCATTCATATGTATACCACATTCTATTGCAAAACAAGAGAAAACACTCTTTCCTCAGGTGCTCATGGAACATTCTCCAAGATATATTATATGTAGGACCACAAATAAAGCCTTAGAAAATTAAGAAAATTGAAACAGTATCAGGTATACTTTCCGCCCACAGTGCTATGAATCTAGATAGGAAGTAAAAGGAAAAAAAGCCCGTCAATAATACAAACACGGGGAAGCTAAAGAAAACGCTGTTACATAACCAAGATTTCACTGCAGAAAACCAAGATGGGATCAAAAATACCTGGGAAAAAGTGACAGTGGAAATACGACCACCCAAAACTATGGGATGAAGCAAACGCAACTGTAAAAGGAGAGCTGTGCGAAAAAAGAAGCCAAAGGGAAATCTCTCCCAGCAGCCGTAGGAAGAGTGGGTGAAATCTGCACATTCAACGTGAAGTACCCCGCATCTGTGGAACACATGAATACACAAAGAATCAGCCCAAAATTGACGAGGTGGACTTTGTGAGCAAAGATATATTATTCTTTCCAGTTTTTCACTTTTTGAGACTGTGGAGGTGTATGCTGCTGTTTGCGATTTTGTCTGTATAGCTTAGCTTTAACCATTTGTGCTAGAGTTCTGTGTGGCTTTTTTTTTTTTTTACTTTTTAAAATTTTCTCGTAATAAATATTTTTTATTTTAATCACTTCATTTTATTTGAGTTTACTTTATTTTGTTTTATTTTATCCTCATTCTTTGTTTCCTTCTCTTTCTTCTCCCACTTATTCTGAGCTGTGAGGATGAAAGTCTCTAGGTGCTCTAACCAGGAGTCAGTGCTCTGCATCTGAGGTGGGAAAACCAACTTCAGGACCCTGGTCCACAGGAGACCTGACAGCTCCACATAATATCAAATGGAGTAAATCTCCCAGAGATTTCCTTCTCACGTCCAAGACCCACATTCACTCAGTGACCAGAAGTCTACAGTGCTGGACACCGTATGCCAAACAATGAGCAAGACAGAAACAGCCCCATCTGTTATCAGAGAGGACGCCTTAAATCATAATAAGGAGAGAGGCACCAAAATACACACCACCAGACGTGGAAGTGCCCACCAGAAAGTAAAGATCCAGCCTCATCTTCCAGAACACAAGCACACCTCCCCTCAACAAAGAAACATGCAGAACCCACTGAACAAACCTTAGCCGCTGGGGACAGACACCAAAAACCACAATAACGACGGGCATGACGCCTGTGAAAAGGAACCCCAAGCCCAGTAAGTTAAGCAAAATGAGGAGATCAAAAAACACACGTCGACGAAGCAGCAAGGTCAAAACGCACCAGACCTAACAAATGAAGAGGAAATAGGCAGTCCACCCGAAAAAGAATTCAGAATAATGATAGGAAAGACGATTCAACATCGTAGAAATAGGAGAGAGAAAATACAAGAAACGTTTCACAAGGGTCGACAAGAACTGAAGAGCAAACAAACAATGATGAAGAACACAATACATGAAAATAATTATTCTCTAGCATGGATCACTAGCACAATAACTGAGGCAGAAGAACGGTTAAGTGGCCTGGAAGATAAAATAGTTCCAATAAATACTGCGGATCAAAATAAAGAACAAAGAAAGAAAGGAACGGAGGACCGTCTCAGCGACCCTTGGGACAACATTAAATGCACCATCATTCAAATTATATGGGTCTCAGAAGAAGAAGAGAAATAGAAAAGGCGTGAGAATATATTTGAAGAGATTATAGTTGAAAACATCCCTAGTATGGGAAAGGAAACAGTTAATCAAGTCAAGGAAGCACAGAGAGTCCCATACAGTTTAAATCCAAGGAGAAACACGCCAAGACACATGTTCATCAAACTATTAGAAACTAAATACATAGAAAGCATGTAAAAAGCAGCATGGGAAAAACAGCATATACCATACAAGGGAATCCACGTAAGTTAACAGCTGACCTTTCAGCAGAAATTCTGCAAGAGAGAAGGGAGTGCCAGTATACGTATTTCAAGAGATGAAAGGAAAAAACCTACAACCAATGTTACTGTTCTCAGCAAGAATCTCATTGAGATTGGACGGAGAAACCAAAAACTTTACAGAAAAAGACACGGAAAAAGAATTCAGCACCAACAACAGCTTTATAACAAAGGATAAAGGAACTTCTCTAGGCAGGAATCACAAAGAAAAGAAAAGACCTCCTAGAACAAACCAAAAACAGTTAACAAAACGGTAAGAGGAACATCCATATTAATAATAACGTTACATGTAAATGGATACATGGCTCCAACTACAACAGATAGACTCCCTGAAGGGATACAACATCAAGACCATTATATGTGCTGCCTAGAAGAGACCCACTTTACACCTAGGGAGATATACAGACTGAAAATGAGGAGATGGCAAGAGACATTCCATGCAAATGGAAATCAAAGGAAACCTGGAGTTACAATTCTCATATCAGACGAAATAGACTTTAAGATAAACACTGTTACAAGAAACAAACAAGGACACTACATACTGATCAAGGGATCAAACCAAGGAGAGGATATGACAAATGCGAATACTTATGAACACAACCGAGGATCACTTCACTACATAACATGTATCCTAACAGCCATAAAGGGGAACTTGATAGTACCACCAAAAGAGTAGGGGACATTACCACCCCAATTCCACCAATGGACAGATCATCCAAAATGAAAAAAAATCAGGAAACATAAGTTTTAAATGACACATTGAACAGGAGGGACTTCATTCATATGTATACCACATTCTATTGCAAAACAAGAGAAAACACTCTTTCCTCAGGTGCTCATGGAACATTCTCCAAGATATATTATATGTAGGACCACAAATAAAGCCTTAGAAAATTAAGAAAATTGAAACAGTATCAGGTATACTTTCCGCCCACAGTGCTATGAATCTAGATAGGAAGTAAAAGGAAAAAAAGCCCGTCAATAATACAAACACGGGGAAGCTAAAGAAAACGCTGTTACATAACCAAGATTTCACTGCAGAAAACCAAGATGGGATCAAAAATACCTGGGAAAAAGTGACAGTGGAAATACGACCACCCAAAACTATGGGATGAAGCAAACGCAACTGTAAAAGGAGAGCTGTGCGAAAAAAGAAGCCAAAGGGAAATCTCTCCCAGCAGCCGTAGGAAGAGTGGGTGAAATCTGCACATTCAACGTGAAGTACCCCGCATCTGTGGAACACATGAATACACAAAGAATCAGCCCAAAATTGACGAGGTGGACTTTGTGAGCAAAGATATATTATTCTTTCCAGTTTTTCACTTTTTGAGACTGTGGAGGTGTATGCTGCTGTTTGCGATTTTGTCTGTATAGCTTAGCTTTAACCATTTGTGCTAGAGTTCTGTGTGGCTTTTTTTTTTTTTTACTTTTTAAAATTTTCTCGTAATAAATATTTTTTATTTTAATCACTTCATTTTATTTGAGTTTACTTTATTTTGTTTTATTTTATCCTCATTCTTTGTTTCCTTCTCTTTCTTCTCCCACTTATTCTGAGCTGTGAGGATGAAAGTCTCTAGGTGCTCTAACCAGGAGTCAGTGCTCTGCATCTGAGGTGGGAAAACCAACTTCAGGACCCTGGTCCACAGGAGACCTGACAGCTCCACATAATATCAAATGGAGTAAATCTCCCAGAGATTTCCTTCTCACGTCCAAGACCCACATTCACTCAGTGACCAGAAGTCTACAGTGCTGGACACCGTATGCCAAACAATGAGCAAGACAGAAACAGCCCCATCTGTTATCAGAGAGGACGCCTTAAATCATAATAAGGAGAGAGGCACCAAAATACACACCACCAGACGTGGAAGTGCCCACCAGAAAGTAAAGATCCAGCCTCATCTTCCAGAACACAAGCACACCTCCCCTCAACAAAGAAACATGCAGAACCCACTGAACAAACCTTAGCCGCTGGGGACAGACACCAAAAACCACAATAACGACGGGCATGACGCCTGTGAAAAGGAACCCCAAGCCCAGTAAGTTAAGCAAAATGAGGAGATCAAAAAACACACGTCGACGAAGCAGCAAGGTCAAAACGCACCAGACCTAACAAATGAAGAGGAAATAGGCAGTCCACCCGAAAAAGAATTCAGAATAATGATAGGAAAGACGATTCAACATCGTAGAAATAGGAGAGAGAAAATACAAGAAACGTTTCACAAGGGTCGACAAGAACTGAAGAGCAAACAAACAATGATGAAGAACACAATACATGAAAATAATTATTCTCTAGCATGGATCACTAGCACAATAACTGAGGCAGAAGAACGGTTAAGTGGCCTGGAAGATAAAATAGTTCCAATAAATACTGCGGATCAAAATAAAGAACAAAGAAAGAAAGGAACGGAGGACCGTCTCAGCGACCCTTGGGACAACATTAAATGCACCATCATTCAAATTATATGGGTCTCAGAAGAAGAAGAGAAATAGAAAAGGCGTGAGAATATATTTGAAGAGATTATAGTTGAAAACATCCCTAGTATGGGAAAGGAAACAGTTAATCAAGTCAAGGAAGCACAGAGAGTCCCATACAGTTTAAATCCAAGGAGAAACACGCCAAGACACATGTTCATCAAACTATTAGAAACTAAATACATAGAAAGCATGTAAAAAGCAGCATGGGAAAAACAGCATATACCATACAAGGGAATCCACGTAAGTTAACAGCTGACCTTTCAGCAGAAATTCTGCAAGAGAGAAGGGAGTGCCAGTATACGTATTTCAAGAGATGAAAGGAAAAAACCTACAACCAATGTTACTGTTCTCAGCAAGAATCTCATTGAGATTGGACGGAGAAACCAAAAACTTTACAGAAAAAGACACGGAAAAAGAATTCAGCACCAACAACAGCTTTATAACAAAGGATAAAGGAACTTCTCTAGGCAGGAATCACAAAGAAAAGAAAAGACCTCCTAGAACAAACCAAAAACAGTTAACAAAACGGTAAGAGGAACATCCATATTAATAATAACGTTACATGTAAATGGATACATGGCTCCAACTACAACAGATAGACTCCCTGAAGGGATACAACATCAAGACCATTATATGTGCTGCCTAGAAGAGACCCACTTTACACCTAGGGAGATATACAGACTGAAAATGAGGAGATGGCAAGAGACATTCCATGCAAATGGAAATCAAAGGAAACCTGGAGTTACAATTCTCATATCAGACGAAATAGACTTTAAGATAAACACTGTTACAAGAAACAAACAAGGACACTACATACTGATCAAGGGATCAAACCAAGGAGAGGATATGACAAATGCGAATACTTATGAACACAACCGAGGATCACTTCACTACATAACATGTATCCTAACAGCCATAAAGGGGAACTTGATAGTACCACCAAAAGAGTAGGGGACATTACCACCCCAATTCCACCAATGGACAGATCATCCAAAATGAAAAAAAATCAGGAAACATAAGTTTTAAATGACACATTGAACAGGAGGGACTTCATTCATATGTATACCACATTCTATTGCAAAACAACAGAAAACACTCTTTCCTCAGGTGCTCATGGAACATTCTCCAAGATATATTATATGTAGGACCACAAATAAAGCCTTAGAAAATTAAGAAAATTGAAACAGTATCAGGTATACTATCCGCCCACAGTGCTATGAATCTAGATAGGAAGTAAAAGGAAAAAAAGCCCGTCAATAATACAAACACGGGGAAGCTAAAGAAAACGCTGTTACATAACCAAGATTTCACTGCAGAAAACCAAGATGGGATCAAAAATACCTGGGAAAAAGTGACAGTGGAAATACGACCACCCAAAACTATGGGATGAAGCAAACGCAACTGTAAAAGGAGAGCTGTGCGAAAAAAGAAGCCAAAGGGAAATCTCTCCCAGCAGCCGCAGGAAGAGTGGGTGAAATCTGCACATTCAACGTGAAGTACCCCGCATCTGTGGAACACCTGAATACAAAAAGAATCAGCCCAAAATTGACGAGGTGGACTTTGTGAGCAAAGATATATTATTCTTTCCAGTTTTTCACTTTTTGTGACTGTGGAGGTGTATGCTGCTGTTTGCGATTTTGTCTGTATAGCTTAGCTTTAACCATTTGTGCTAGAGTTCTGTGTGGCTTTTTTTTTTTTTACTTTTTAAAATTTTCTCGTAATAAATATTTTTTATTTTAATCACTTCATTTTATTTGATTTTACTTTATTTTGTTTTATTTTATCCTCATTCTTTGTTTCCTTCTCTTTCTTCTCCCACATATTCTGAGCTGTGAGGATGAAAGTCTCTAGGTGCTCTAACCAGGAGTCAGTGCTCTGCATCTGAGGTGGGAAAACCAACTTCAGGACACTGGTCCACAGGAGACCTGACAGCTCTACATAATATCAAATGGAGTAAATCTCCCAGAGATTTCCTTCTCACGTCCAAGACCCACATTCACTCAGTGACCAGAAGTCTACAGTGCTGGACACCGTATGCCAAACAATGAGCAAGACAGAAACAGCCCCATCTGTTATCAGAGAGGACGCCTTAAATCATAATAAGGACAGAGGCACCAAAATACACACCACCAGACGTGGAAGTGCCCACCAGAAAGTAAAGATCCAGCCTCATCTTCCAGAACACAAGCACACCTCCCCTCAACAAAGAAACATGCAGAACCCACTGAACAAACCTTAGCCGCTGGGGACAGACACCAAAAACCACAATAACGACGGGCATGATGCCTGTGAAAAGGAACCCCAAGCCCAGTAAGTTAAGCAAAATGAGGAGATCAAAAAACACACGTCGACGAAGCAGCAAGGTCAAAACGCACCAGACCTAACAAATGAAGAGGAAATAGGCAGTCCACCCGAAAAAGAATTCAGAATAATGATAGGAAAGACGATTCAACATCGTAGAAATAGGAGAGAGAAAATACAAGAAACGTTTCACAAGGGTCGACAAGAACTGAAGAGCAAACAAACAATGATGAAGAACACAATACATGAAAATAATTATTCTCTAGCATGGATCACTAGCACAGTAACTGAGGCAGAAGAACGGTTAACTATCCTTGAAGATAAAATAGTTCAAATAAATACTGCGGATCAAAATAAAGAACAAAGAAAGAAAGGAACGGAGGACCGTCTCAGCGACCCTTGGGACAACATTAAATGCACCATCATTCGAATTATATGGGTCTCAGAAGAAGAAGAGAAATAGAAAAGGCGTGAGAATATATTTGAAGAGATTATAGTTGAAAACATCCCTAGTATGGGAAAGGAAACAGTTAATCAAGTCAAGGAAGCACAGAGAGTCCCATACAGGATAAATCCAAGGAGAAACACGCCAAGACACATGTTCATCAAACTATTAGAAACTAAATACATAGAAAGCATGTAAAAAGCAGCATGGGAAAAACAGCATATACCATACAAGGGAATCCACGTAAGTTAACAGCCGACCTTTCAGCAGAAATTCTGCAAGAGAGAAGGGAGTGCCAGTATACGTATTTCAAGAGATGAAAGGGAAAAACCTACAACCAATGTTACTGTTCTCAGCAAGAATCTCATTGAGATTGGACGGAGAAACCAAAAACTTTACAGAAAAAGACACGGAAAAAGAATTCAGCACCAACAACAGCTTTATAACAAAATATAAAGGAACTTCTCTAGGCAGGAATCACAAAGAAAAGAAAAGACCTCCTAGAACAAACCAAAAACAATTAACAAAACGGTAAGAAGAACATCCATATTAATAATAACATTACATGTAAATGGATACATGGCTCCAACTACAACAGATAGACTCCCTGAAGGGATACAACATCAAGACCATTATATGTGCTGCCTAGAAGAGACCCACTTTACACCTAGGGAGATATACAGACTGAAAATGAGGAGATGGCAAGAGACATTCCATGCAAATGGAAATCAAAGGAAACCTGGAGTTACAATTCTCATATCAGACGAAATAGACTTTAAGATAAACACTGTTACAAGAAACAAACAAGGACACTACATACTGATAAAGGGATCAAACCAAGGAGAGGATATGACAAATGCGAATACTTATGAACACAACCGAGGATCACTTCACTACATAACATGTATCCTAACAGCCATAAAGGGGAACTTGATAGTACCACCAAAAGAGTAGGGGACATTACCACCCCAATTCCACCAATGGACAGATCATCCAAAATGAAAAAAAATCAGGAAACATAAGTTTTAAATGACACATTGAACAGGAGGGACTTCATTCATATGTATACCACATTCTATTGCAAAAAAACAGAAAACACTCTTTCCTCAGGTGCTCATGGAACATTCTCCAAGATATATTATATGTAGGACCACAAATAAAGCCTTAGAAAATTAAGAAAATTGAAACATTATCAGGTATACTTTCCGCCCACAGTGCTATGAATCTAGATAGGAATTAAAAGGAAAAAAAGCCCGTCAATAATACAAACACGGGGAAGTTAAAGAAAACGCTGTTACATAACCAAGATTTCACTGCAGAAAACCAAGATGGGATCAAAAATACCTGGGAAAAAGTGACAGTGGAAATACGACCACCCAAAACTATGGGATGAAGCAAACGCAACTGTAAAAGGAGAGCTGTGCGAAAAAAGAAGCCAAAGGGAAATCTCTCCCAGCAGCCGTAGGAAGAGTGGGTGAAATCTGCACATTCAACGTGAAGTACCCCGCATCTGTGGAACACCTGAATACACAAAGAATCAGCCCAAAATTGACGAGGTGGACTTTGTGAGCAAAGATATATTATTCTTTCCAGTTTTTCACTTTTTGAGACTGTGGAGGTGTATGCTGCTGTTTGCGATTTTGTCTGTATAGCTTAGCTTTAACCATTTGTGCTAGAGTTCTGTGTGGCTTTTTTTTTTTTTTACTTTTTAAAATTTTCTCGTAATAAATATTTTTTATTTTAATCACTTCATTTTATTTGATTTTACTTTATTTTGTTTTATTTTATCCTCATTCTTTGCTTCCTTCTCTTTCTTCTCCCACTTATTCTGAGCTGTGAGGATGAAAGTCTCTATGTGCTCTAACCAGGAGTCAGTGCTCTGCATCTGAGGTGGGAAAACCAACTTCCGGACACTGGTCCACAGGAGACCTGACAGCTCTACATAATATCAAATGGAGAAAATCTCCCAGAGATTTCCTTCTCACGTCCAAGACCCACATTCACTCAGTGACCAGAAGTCTACAGTGCTGGACACCGTATGCCAAACAATGAGTAAGATAGAAACAGCCCCATCCGTTATCAGAGAGGACGCCTTGAATCATAATAAGGACAGAAGCACCAAAATACACACCACCAGACGTGGAAGTGCCCACCAGAAAGTAAAGATCCAGCCTCATCTTCCAGAACACAAGCACACCTCCCCTCAACAAAGAAACATGCAGAACCCACTGAACAAACCTTAGCCGCTGGGGACAGACACCAAAAACCACAATAACGATGGGCATGACGCCTGTGAAAAGGAACCCCAAGCCCAGTAAGTTAAGCAAAATGAGGAGATCAAAAAACACACGTCGACGAAGCAGCAAGGTCAAAACGCAGCAGACCTAACAAATGAAGAGGAAATAGGCAGTCCACCCGAAAAAGAATTCAGAATAATGATAGGAAAGACGATTCAACATCGTAGAAATAGGAGAGAGAAAATACAAGAAACGTTTCACAAGGGTCGACAAGAACTGAAGAGCAAACAAACAATGATGAAGAACACAATATATGAAAATAATTATTCTCTAGCATGGATCACTAGCACAATAACTGAGGCAGAAGAACGGTTAAGTGGCCTGGAAGATAAAATAGTTCCAATAAATACTGGGGATCAAAATAAAGAACAAAGAAAGAAAGGAACGGAGGACCGTCTCAGCGACCCTTGGGACAACATTAAATGCACCAACATTCGAATTATATGGGTCTCAGAAGAAGAAGAGAAATAGAAAAGGCGTGAGAATATATTTGAAGAGATTATAGTTGAAAACATCCCTAGTATGGGAAAGGAAACAGTTAATCAAGTCAAGGAAGCACAGACAGTCCCATACAGGATAAATCCAAGGAGAAACACGCCAAGACACATGTTCATCAAACTATTAGAAACTAAATACATAGAAAGCATGTAAAAAGCAGCATGGGAAAAACAGCATATACCATACAAGGGAATCCACGTAAGTTAACAGCTGACCTTTCAGCAGAAATTCTGCAAGAGAGAAGGGAGTGCCAGTATACGTATTTCAAGAGATGAAAGGAAAAAACCTACAACCAATGTTACTGTTCTCAGCAAGAATCTCATTGAGATTGGACGGAGAAACCAAAAACTTTACAGAAAAAGACACGGAAAAAGAATTCAGCACCAACAACAGCTTTATAACAAAGGATAAAGGAACTTCTCTAGGCAGGAATCACAAAGAAAAGAAAAGACCTCCTAGAACAAACCAAAAACAGTTAACAAAACAGTAAGAGGAACATCCATATTAATAATAACGTTACATGTAAATGGATACATGGCTCCAACTACAACAGATAGACTCCCTGAAGGGATACAACATCAAGACCATTATATGTGCTGCCTAGAAGAGACCCACTTTACACCTAGGGAGATATACAGACTGAAAATGAGGAGATGGCAAGAGACATTCCATGCAAATGGAAATCAAAGGAAACCTGGAGTTACAATTCTCATATCAGACGAAATAGACTTTAAGATAAACACTGTTACAAGAAACAAACAAGGACACTACATACTGATCAAGGGATCAAACCAAGGAGAGGATATGACAAATGCGAATACTTATGAACACAACCGAGGATCACTTCACTACATAACATGTATCCTAACAGCCATAAAGGGGAACTTGATAGTACCACCAAAAGAGTAGGGGACATTACCACCCCAATTCCACCAATGGACAGATCATCCAAAATGAAAAAAAATCAGGAAACATAAGTTTTAAATGACACATTGAACAGGAGGGACTTCATTCATATGTATACCACATTCTATTGCAAAACAACAGAAAACACTCTTTCCTCAGGTGCTCATGGAACATTCTCCAAGATATATTATATGTAGGACCACAAATAAAGCCTTAGAAAATTAAGAAAATTGAAACAGTATCAGGTATACTTTCCGCCCACAGTGCTATGAATCTAGATAGGAATTAAAAGGAAAAAAAGCCCGTAAATAATACAAACACGGGGAAGCTAAAGAAAACGCTGTTACATAACCAAGATTTCACTGCAGAAAACCAAGATGGGATCAAAAATACCTGGGAAAAAGTGACAGTGGAAATACGACCACCCAAAACTATGGGATGAAGCAAACGCAACTGTAAAAGGAGAGCTGTGCGAAAAAAGAAGCCAAAGGGAAATCTCTCCCAGCAGCCGCAGGAAGAGTGGGTGAAATCTGCACATTCAACGTGAAGTACCCCGCATCTGTGGAACACCTAAATACAAAAAGAATCAGCCCAAAATTGACGAGGTGGACTTTGTGAGCAAAGATATATTATTCTTTCCAGTTTTTCACTTTTTGTGACTGTGGAGGTGTATGCTGCTGTTTGCGATTTTGTCTGTATAGCTTAGGTTTAACCATTTGTGCTAGAGTTCTGTGTGGCTTTTTTTTTTTTTTTTTACTTTTTAAAATTTTCTCGTAATAAATATTTTTTATTTTAATCACTTCATTTTATTTGATTTTACTTTATTTTGTTTTATTTTATCCTCATTCTTTGTTTCCTTCTCTTTCTTCTCCCACTTATTCTGAGCTGTGAGGATGAAAGTCTCTAGGTGCTCTAATCAGGAGTCAGTGCTCTGCATCTGAGGTGGGAAAACCAACTTCAGGACACTGGTCCACAGGAGACCTGACAGCTCCACATAATATCAAATGGAGTAAATCTCCCAGAGATTTCCTTCTCACGTCCAAGACCCACATTCACTCAGTGACCAGAAGTCTACAGTGCTGGACACCGTATGCCAAACAATGAGCAAGACAGAAACAGCCCCATCTGTTATCAGAGAGGACGCCTTAAATCATAATAAGGACAGAGGCACCAAAATACACACCACCAGACGTGGAAGTGCCCACCAGAATGTAAAGATCCAGCCTCATCTTCCAGAACACAAGCACACCTCCCCTCAACAAAGAAACATGCAGAACCCACTGAACAAACCTTAGCCGCTGTGGACAGACACCAAAAACCACAATAACGACGGGCATGATGCCTGTGAAAAGGAACCCCAAGCCCAGTAAGTTAAGCAAAATGAGGAGATCAAAAAACACACGTCGACGAAGCAGCAAGGTCAAAACGCACCAGACCTAACAAATGAAGAGGAAATAGGCAGTCCACCCGAAAAAGAATTCAGAATAATGATAGGAAAGACGATTCAACATCGTAGAAATAGGAGAGAGAAAATACAAGAAACGTTTCACAAGGGTCGACAAGAACTGAAGAGCAAACAAACAATGATGAAGAACACAATACATGAAAATTATTATTCTCTAGCATGGATCACTAGCACAGTAACTGAGGCAGAAGAACGGTTAAGTGGCCTGGAAGATAAAATAGTTCAAATAAATACTGCGGATCAAAATAAAGAACAAAGAAAGAAAGGAACGGAGGACCGTCTCAGCGACCCTTGGGCAACATTAAATGCACCATCATTCAAATTATATGGGTCTCAGAAGAAGAAGAGAAATAGAAAAGGCGTGAGAATATATTTGAAGAGATTATAGTTGAAAACATCCCTAGTATGGGAAAGGAAACAGTCAATCAAGTCAAGGAAGCACAGACAGTCCCATACAGGATAAATCCAAGGAGAAACACGCCAAGACACATGTTCATCAAACTATTAGAAACTAAATACATAGAAAGCATGTAAAAAGCAGCATGGGAAAAACAGCATATACCATACAAGGGAATCCACGTAAGTTAACAGCTGACCTTTCAGCAGAAATTCTGCAAGAGAGAAGGGAGTGCCAGTATCCGTATTTCAAGAGATGAAAGGAAAAAACCTACAACCAATGTTACTGTTCTCAGCAAGAATCTCATTGAGATTGGACGGAGAAACCAAAAACTTTACAGAAAAAGACACGGAAAAAGAATTCAGCACCAACAACAGCTTTATAACAAAGGATAAAGGAACTTCTCTAGGCAGGAATCACAAAGAAAAGAAAAGACCTCCTAGAACAAACCAAAAACAGTTAACAAAACGGTAAGAGGAACATCCATATTAATAATAACGTTACATGTAAATGGATACATGGCTCCAACTACAACAGATAGACTCCCTGAAGGGATACAACATCAAGACCATTATATGTGCTGCCTAGAAGAGACCCACTTTACACCTAGGGAGATATACAGACTGAAAATGAGGAGATGGCAAGAGACATTCCATGCAAATGGAAATCAAAGGAAACCTGGAGTTACAATTCTCATATCAGACGAAATAGACTTTAAGATAAACACTGTTACAAGAAACAAACAAGGACACTACATACTGATCAAGGGATCAAACCAAGGAGAGGATATGACAAATGCGAATACTTATGAACACAACCGAGGATCACTTCACTACATAACATGTATCCTAACAGCCATAAAGGGGAACTTGATAGTACCACCAAAAGAGTAGGGGACATTACCACCCCAATTCCACCAATGGACAGATCATCCAAAATGAAAAAAAATCAGGAAACATAAGTTTTAAATGACACATTGAACAGGAGGGACTTCATTCATATGTATACCACATTCTATTGCAAAACAACAGAAAACACTCTTTCCTCAGGTGCTCATGGAACATTCTCCAAGATATATTATATGTAGGACCACAAATAAAGCCTTAGAAAATTAAAGAAAATTGAAACAGTATCAGGTATACTTTCCGCCCACAGTGCTATGAATCTAGATAGGAATTAAAAGGAAAAAAAGCCCGTCAATAATACAAACACGGGGAAGCTAAAGAAAACGCTGTTACATAACCAAGATTTCACTGCAGAAAACCAAGATGGGATCAAAAATACCTGGGAAAAAGTGACAGTGGAAATACGACCACCCAAAACTATGGGATGAAGCAAACGCAACTGTAAAAGGAGAGCTGTGCGAAAAAAGAAGCCAAAGGGAAATCTCTCCCAGCAGCCGCAGGAAGAGTGGGTGAAATCTGCACATTCAACGTGAAGTACCCCGCATCTGTGGAACACCTGAATACAAAAAGAATCAGCCCAAAATTGACGAGGTGGACTTTGTGAGCAAAGATATATTATTCTTTCCAGTTTTTCACTTTTTGTGACTGTGGAGGTGTATGCTGCTGTTTGCGATTTTGTCTGTATAGCTTAGCTTTAACCATTTGTGCTAGAGTTCTGTGTGGCTTTTTTTTTTTTTTTTACTTTTTAAAATTTTCTCGTAATAAATATTTTTTATTTTAATCACTTCATTTTATTTGATTTTACTTTATTTTGTTTTATTTTATCCTCATTCTTTGTTTCCTTCTCTTTCTTCTCCCACTTATTCTGAGCTGTGAGGATGAAAGTCTCTAGGTGATCTAACCAGGAGTCAGTGCTCTGCA
Source organism: Balaenoptera physalus (assembly GCF_965194825.1). NCBI lineage: Eukaryota > Metazoa > Chordata > Mammalia > Artiodactyla > Balaenopteridae > Balaenoptera > Balaenoptera physalus. The sequence continues at coordinate 18,725,132 of NC_138904.1, read as the reverse complement.
TCTGAGGTGGGAAAACCAACTTCAGGACACTGGTCCACAGGAGACCTGACAGCTCTACATAATATCAAATGGAGTAAATCTCCCAGAGATTTCCTTCTCACGTCCAAGACCCACATTCACTCAGTGACCAGAAGTCTACAGTGCTGGACACCGTATGCCAAACAATGAGCAAGACAGAAACAGCCCCATCTGTTATCAGAGAGGACGCCTTAAATCATAATAAGGACAGAGGCACAAAAATACACACCACCAGACGTGGAAGTGCCCACCAGAAAGTAAAGATCCAGCCTCATCTTCCAGAACACAAGCACACCTCCCCTCAACAAAGAAACATGCAGAACCCACTGAACAAACCTTAGCCGCTGGGGACAGACACCAAAAACCACAATAACGACGGGCATGACGCCTGTGAAAAGGAACCCCAAGCCCAGTAAGTTAAGCAAAATGAGGAGATCAAAAAACACACGTCGACGAAGCAGCAAGGTCAAAACGCAGCAGACCTAACAAATGAAGAGGAAATAGGCAGTCCACCCGAAAAAGAATTCAGAATAATGATAGGAAAGACGATTCAACATCGTAGAAATAGGAGAGAGAAAATACAAGAAACGTTTCACAAGGGTCGACAAGAACTGAAGAGCAAACAAACAATGATGAAGAACACAATACATGAAAATAATTATTCTCTAGCATGGATCACTAGCACAATAACTGAGGCAGAAGAACGGTTAAGTGGCCTGGAAGATAAAATAGTTCCAATAAATACTGCGGATCAAAATAAAGAACAAAGAAAGAAAGGAACGGAGGACCGTCTCAGCGACCCTTGGGACAACATTAAATGCACCAACATTCGAATTATATGGGTCTCAGAAGAAGAAGAGAAATAGAAAAGGCGTGAGAATATATTTGAAGAGATTATAGTTGAAAACATCCCTAGTATGGGAAAGGAAACAGTTAATCAAGTCAAGGAAGCACAGAGAGTCCCATACAGGATAAATCCAAGGAGAAACACGCCAAGACACATGTTCATCAAACTATTAGAAACTAAATACATAGAAAGCATGTAAAAAGCAGCATGGGAAAAACAGCATATACCATACAAGGGAATCCACGTAAGTTAACAGCTGACCTTTCAGCAGAAATTCTGCAAGAGAGAAGGGAGTGCCAGTATACGTATTTCAAGAGATGAAAGGAAAAAACCTACAACCAATGTTACTGTTCTCAGCAAGAATCTCATTGAGATTGGACGGAGAAACCAAAAACTTTACAGAAAAAGACACGGAAAAAGAATTCAGCACCAACAACAGCTTTATAACAAAGGATAAAGGAACTTCTCTAGGCAGGAATCACAAAGAAAAGAAAAGACCTCCTAGAGCAAACCAAAAACAGTTAACAAAACGGTAAGAGGAACATCCATATTAATAATAACGTTACATGTAAATGGATACATGGCTCCAACTACAACAGATAGACTCCCTGAAGGGATACAACATCAAGACCATTATATGTGCTGCCTAGAAGAGACCCACTTTACACCTAGGGAGATATACAGACTGAAAATGAGGAGATGGCAAGAGACATTCCATGCAAATGGAAATCAAAGGAAACCTGGAGTTACAATTCTCATATCAGACGAAATAGACTTTAAGATAAACACTGTTACAAGAAACAAACAAGGACACTACATACTGATCAAGGGATCAAACCAAGGAGAGGATATGACAAATGCGAATACTTATGAACACAACCGAGGATCACTTCACTACATAACATGTATCCTAACAGCCATAAAGGGGAACTTGATAGTACCACCAAAAGAGTAGGGGACATTACCACCCCAATTCCACCAATGGACAGATCATCCAAAATGAAAAAAAATCAGGAAACATAAGTTTTAAATGACACATTGAACAGGAGGGACTTCATTCATATGTATACCACATTCTATTGCAAAACAACAGAAAACACTCTTTCCTCAGGTGCTCATGGAACATTCTCCAAGATATATTATATGTAGGACCACAAATAAAGCCTTAGAAAATTAAGAAAATTGAAACAGTATCAGGTATACTTTCTGCCCACAGTGCTATGAATCTAGATAGGAATTAAAAGGAAAAAAAGCCCGTCAATAATACAAACACGGGGAAGCTAAAGAAAACGCTGTTACATAACCAAGATTTCACTGCAGAAAACCAAGATGGGATCAAAAATACCTGGGAAAAAGTGACAGTGGAAATACGACCACCCAAAACTATGGGATGAAGCAAACGCAACTGTAAAAGGAGAGCTGTGTGAAAAAAGAAGCCAAAGGGAAACCTCTCCCAGCAGCCGCAGGAAGAGTGGGTGAAATCTGCACATTCAACGTGAAGTACCCCGCATCTGTGGAACACCTGAATACACAAAGAATCAGCCCAAAATTGACGAGGTGGACTTTGTGAGCAAAGATATATTATTCTTTCCAGTTTTTCACTTTTTGTGACTGTGGAGGTGTATGCTGCTGTTTGCGATTTTGTCTGTATAGCTTAGCTTTAACCATTTGTGCTAGAGTTCTGTGTGGCTTTTTTTTTTTTTTTTACTTTTTAAAATTTTCTCGTAATAAATATTTTTTATTTTAATCACTTCATTTTATTTGATTTTACTTTATTTTGTTTTATTTTATCCTCATTCTTTCTTTCCTTCTCTTTCTTCTCCCACTTATTCTGAGCTGTGAGGATGAAAGTCTCTAGGTGCTCTAACCAGGAGTCCATGCTCTGCATCTGAGGTGGGAAAACCAACTTCAGGACACTGGTCCACAGGCGACCTGACAGCTCTACATAATATCAAATGGAGAAAATCTCCCAGAGATTTCCTTCTCAAGTCCAAGACCCACATTCACTCAGTGACCAGAAGTCTACAGTGCTGGACACCGTATGCCAAACAATGAGCAAGACAGAAACAGCCCCATCCGTTATCAGAGAGGACGCCTTAAATCATAATAAGGACAGAGGCACCAAAATACACACCACCAGACGTGGAGGTGCCCACCAGAAAGTAAAGATCCTGCCTCATCTTCCAGAACACAAGCACACCTCCCCTCAACAAAGAAACATGCAGAACCCACTGAACAAACCTTAGCCGCTGGGGACAGACACCAAAAACCACAATAACGACGGGCATGACGCCTGTGAAAAGGAACCCCAAGCCCAGTAAGTTAAGCAAAATGAGGAGATCAAAAAACACACGTCGACGAAGCAGCAAGGTCAAAACGCAGCAGACCTAACAAATGAAGAGGAAATAGGCAGTCCACCCGAAAAAGAATTCAGAATAATGATAGGAAAGACGATTCAACATCGTAGAAATAGGAGAGAGAAAATACAAGAAACGTTTCACAAGGGTCGACAAGAACTGAAGAGCAAACAAACAATGATGAAGAACACAATACATGAAAATAATTATTCTCTAGCATGGATCACTAGCACAATAACTGAGGCAGAAGAACGGTTAAGTGGCCTGGAAGATAAAATAGTTCCAATAAATACTGCGGATCAAAATAAAGAACAAAGAAAGAAAGGAACGGAGGACCGTCTCAGCGACCCTTGGGACAACATTAAATGCACCAACATTCGAATTATATGGGTCTCAGAAGAAGAAGAGAAATAGAAAAGGCGTGAGAATATATTTGAAGAGATTATAGTTGAAAACATCCCTAGTATGGGAAAGGAAACAGTTAATCAAGTCAAGGAAGCACAGAGAGTCCCATACAGGATAAATCCAAGGAGAAACACGCCAAGACACATGTTCATCAAACTATTAGAAACTAAATACATAGAAAGCATGTAAAAAGCAGCATGGGAAAAACAGCATATACCATACAAGGGAATCCACGTAAGTTAACAGCTGACCTTTCAGCAGAAATTCTGCAAGAGAGAAGGGAGTGCCAGTATACGTATTTCAAGAGATGAAAGGAAAAAACCTACAACCAATGTTACTGTTCTCAGCAAGAATCTCATTGAGATTGGACGGAGAAACCAAAAACTTTACAGAAAAAGACACGGAAAAAGAATTCAGCACCAACAACAGCTTTATAACAAAGGATAAAGGAACTTCTCTAGGCAGGAATCACAAAGAAAAGAAAAGACCTCCTAGAACAAACCAAAAACAGTTAACAAAACGGTAAGAGGAGCATCCATATTAATAATAACGTTACATGTAAATGGATACATGGCTCCAACTACAACAGATAGACTCCCTGAAGGGATACAACATCAAGACCATTATATGTGCTGCCTAGAAGAGACCCACTTTACACCTAGGGAGATATACAGACTGAAAATGAGGAGATGGCAAGAGACATTCCATGCAAATGGAAATCAAAGGAAACCTGGAGTTACAATTCTCATATCAGACGAAATAGACTTTAAGATAAACACTGTTACAAGAAACAAACAAGGACACTACATACTGATCAAGGGATCAAACCAAGGAGAGGATATGACAAATGCGAATACTTATGAACACAACCGAGGATCACTTCACTACATAACATGTATCCTAACAGCCATAAAGGGGAACTTGATAGTACCACCAAAAGAGTAGGGGACATTACCACCCCAATTCCACCAATGGACAGATCATCCAAAATGAAAAAAAATCAGGAAACATAAGTTTTAAATGACACATTGAACAGGAGGGACTTCATTCATATGTATACCACATTCTATTGCAAAACAACAGAAAACACTCTTTCCTCAGGTGCTCATGGAACATTCTCCAAGATATATTATATGTAGGACCACAAATAAAGCCTTAGAAAATTAAGAAAATTGAAACAGTATCAGGTATACTTTCTGCCCACAGTGCTATGAATCTAGATAGGAATTAAAAGGAAAAAAAGCCCGTCAATAATACAAACACGGGGAAGCTAAAGAAAACGCTGTTACATAACCAAGATTTCACTGCAGAAAACCAAGATGGGATCAAAAATACCTGGGAAAAAGTGACAGTGGAAATACGACCACCCAAAACTATGGGATGAAGCAAACGCAACTGTAAAAGGAGAGCTGTGTGAAAAAAGAAGCCAAAGGGAAACCTCTCCCAGCAGCCGCAGGAAGAGTGGGTGAAATCTGCACATTCAACGTGAAGTACCCCGCATCTGTGGAACACCTGAATACACAAAGAATCAGCCCAAAATTGACGAGGTGGACTTTGTGAGCAAAGATATATTATTCTTTCCAGTTTTTCACTTTTTGTGACTGTGGAGGTGTATGCTGCTGTTTGCGATTTTGTCTGTATAGCTTAGCTTTAACCATTTGTGCTAGAGTTCTGTGTGGCTTTTTTTTTTTTTTTTACTTTTTAAAATTTTCTCGTAATAAATATTTTTTATTTTAATCACTTCATTTTATTTGATTTTACTTTATTTTGTTTTATTTTATCCTCATTCTTTCTTTCCTTCTCTTTCTTCTCCCACTTATTCTGAGCTGTGAGGATGAAAGTCTCTAGGTGCTCTAACCAGGAGTCAATGCTCTGCATCTGAGGTGGGAAAACCAACTTCAGGACACTGGTCCACAGGCGACCTGACAGCTCTACATAATATCAAATGGAGAAAATCTCCCAGAGATTTCCTTCTCAAGTCCAAGACCCACATTCACTCAGTGACCAGAAGTCTACAGTGCTGGACACCGTATGCCAAACAATGAGCAAGACAGAAACAGCCCCATCCGTTATCAGAGAGGACGCCTTAAATCATAATAAGGACAGAGGCACCAAAATACACACCACCAGACGTGGAGGTGCCCACCAGAAAGTAAAGATCCTGCCTCATCTTCCAGAACACAAGCACACCTCCCCTCAACAAAGAAACATGCAGAACCCACTGAACAAACTTTAGCCGCTGGGGACAGACACCAAAAACCACAATAACGACGGGCATGACGCCTGTGAAAAGGAACCCCAAGCCCAGTAAGTTAAGCAAAATGAGGAGATCAAAAAACACACGTCGACGAAGCAGCAAGGTCAAAACGCAGCAGACCTAACAAATGAAGAGGAAATAGGCAGTCCACCCGAAAAAGAATTCAGAATAATGATAGGAATGACGATTCAACATCGTAGAAATAGGAGAGAGAAAATACAAGAAACGTTTCACAAGGGTCGACAAGAACTGAAGAGCAAACAAACAATGATGAAGAACACAATACATGAAAATAATTATTCTCTAGCATGGATCACTAGCACAATAACTGAGGCAGAAGAACGGTTAAGTGGCCTGGAAGATAAAATAGTTCCAATAAATACTGCGGATCAAAATAAAGAACAAAGAAAGAAAGGAACGGAGGACCGTCTCAGCGACCCTTGGGACAACATTAAATGCACCAACATTCGAATTATATGGGTCTCAGAAGAAGAAGAGAAATAGAAAAGGCGTGAGAATATATTTGAAGAGATTATAGTTGAAAACATCCCTAGTATGGGAAAGGAAACAGTTAATCAAGTCAAGGAAGCACAGAGAGTCCCATACAGGATAAATCCAAGGAGAAACACGCCAAGACACATGTTCATCAAACTATTAGAAACTAAATACATAGAAAGCATGTAAAAAGCAACATGGGAAAAACAGCATATACCATACAAGGGAATCCACGTAAGTTAACAGCTGACCTTTCAGCAGAAATTCTGCAAGAGAGAAGGGAGTGCCAGTATACGTATTTCAAGAGATGAAAGGAAAAAACCTACAACCAATGTTACTGTTCTCAGCAAGAATCTCATTGAGATTGGACGGAGAAACCAAAAACTTTACAGAAAAAGACACGGAAAAAGAATTCAGCACCAACAACAGCTTTATAACAAAGGATAAAGGAACTTCTCTAGGCAGGAATCACAAAGAAAAGAAAAGACCTCCTAGAACAAACCAAAAACAGTTAACAAAACGGTAAGAGGAACATCCATATTAATAATAACGTTACATGTAAATGGATACATGGCTCCAACTACAACAGATAGACTCCCTGAAGGGATACAACATCAAGACCATTATATGTGCTGCCTAGAAGAGACCCACTTTACACCTAGGGAGATATACAGACTGAAAATGAGGAGATGGCAAGAGACATTCCATGCAATTGGAAATCAAAGGAAACCTGGAGTTACAATTCTCATATCAGACGAAATAGACTTTAAGATAAACACTGTTACAAGAAACAAACAAGAACACTACATACTGATCAAGGGATCAAACCAAGGAGAGGATATGACAAATGCGAATACTTATGAACACAACCGAGGATCACTTCACTACATAACATGTATCCTAACAGCCATAAAGGGGAACTTGATAGTACCACCAAAAGAGTAGGGGACATTACCACCCCAATTCCACCAATGGACAGATCATCCAAAATGAAAAAAAATCAGGAAACATAAGTTTTAAATGACACATTGAACAGGAGGGACGTCATTCATATGTATACCACATTCTATTGCAAAACAACAGAAAACACTCTTTCCTCAGGTGCTCATGGAACATTCTCCAAGATATATTATATGTAGGACCACAAATAAAGCCTTAGAAAATTAAGAAAATTGAAACAGTATCAGGTATACTTTCCGCCCACAGTGCTATGAATCTAGATAGGTATTAAAAGGAAAAAAAGCACATCAATAATACAAACACGGGGAAGCTAAAGAAAACGCTGTTACATAACCAAGATTTCACTGCAGAAAACCAAGATGGGATCAAAAATACCTGGGAAAAAGTGACAGTGGAAATACGACCACCCAAAACTATGGGATGAAGCAAACGCAACTGTAAAAGGAGAGCTGTGCGAAAAAAGAAGCCAAAGGGAAATCTCTCCCAGCAGCCGTAGGAAGAGTGGGTGAAATCTGCACATTCAACGTGAAGTACCCCGCATCTGTGGAACACCTGAATACACAAAGAATCAGCCCAAAATTGACGAGGTGGACTTTGTGAGCAAAGATATATTATTCTTTCCAGTTTTTCACTTTTTGAGACTGTGGAGGTGTATGCTGCTGTTTGCGATTTTGTCTGTATAACTTAGCTTTAACCATTTATGCTAGAGTTCTGTGTGGCTTTTTTTTTTTTTTACTTTTTAAAATTTTCTCGTAATAAATATTTTTTATTTTAATCACTTCATTTTATTTGATTTTACTTTATTTTGTTTTATTTTATCCTCATTCTTTGCTTCCTTCTCTTTCTTCTCCCACTTATTCTGAGCTGTGAGGATGAAAGTCTCTAGGTGCTCTAACCAGGAGTCAATGCTCTGCATCTGAGGTGGGAAAACCAACTTCAGGACACTGGTCCACAGGAGACCTGACAGCTCCACATAATATCAAATGGAGTAAATCTCCCAGAGATTTCCTTCTCACGTCCAAGACCCACATTCACTCAGTGACCAGAAGTCTACAGTGCTGGACACCGTATGCCAAACAATGAGCAAGACAGAAACAGCCCCATCTGTTATCAGAGAGGACGCCTTAAATCATAATAAGGACAGAGGCACCAAAATACACACCACCAGACGTGGAAGTGCCCACCAGAAAGTAAAGATCCAGCCTCATCTTCCAGAACACAAGCACACCTCCCCTCAACAAAGAAACATGCAGAACCCACTGAACAAACCTTAGCCGCTGTGGACAGACACCAAAAACCACAATAACGACGGGCATGATGCCTGTGAAAAGGAACCCCAAGCCCAGTAAGTTAAGCAAAATGAGGAGATCAAAAAACACACGTCGACGAAGCAGCAAGGTCAAAACGCACCAGACCTAACAAATGAAGAGGAAATAGGCAGTCCACCCGAAAAAGAATTCGGAATAATGATAGGAAAGACGATTCAACATCGTAGAAATAGGAGAGAGAAAATACAAGAAACGTTTCACAAGGGTCGACAAGAACTGAAGAGCAAACAAACAATGATGAAGAACACAATACATGAAAATTATTATTCTCTGGCATGGATCACTAGCACAGTAACTGAGGCAGAAGAACGGTCAAGTGTCCTGGAAGATAAAATAGTTCAAATAAATACTGCGGATCAAAATAAAGAACAAAGAAAGAAAGGAACGGAGGACCGTCTCAGCGACCCTTGGGCAACATTAAATGCACCATCATTCAAATTATATGGGTCTCACAAGAAGAAGAGAAATAGAAAAGGCGTGAGAATATATTTGAAGAGATTATAGTTGAAAACATCCCTAGTATGGGAAAGGAAACAGTTAATCAAGTCAAGGAAGCACAGAGAGTCCCATACAGGATAAATCCAAGGAGAAACACGCCAAGACACATGTTCATCAAACTATTAGAAACTAAATACATAGAAAGCATGTAAAAAGCAACATGGGAAAAACAGCATATACCATACAAGGGAATCCACGTAAGTTAACAGCTGACCTTTCAGCAGAAATTCTGCAAGAGAGAAGGGAGTGCCAGTATACGTATTTCAAGAGATGAAAGGAAAAAACCTACAACCAATGTTACTGTTCTCAGCAAGAATCTCATTGAGATTGGACGGAGAAACCAAAAACTTTACAGAAAAAGACACGGAAAAAGAATTCAGCACCAACAACAGCTTTATAACAAAGGATAAAGGAACTTCTCTAGGCAGGAATCACAAAGAAAAGAAAAGACCTCCTAGAACAAACCAAAAACAGTTAACAAAACGGTAAGAGGAACATCCATATTAATAATAACGTTACATGTAAATGGATACATGGCTCCAACTACAACAGATAGACTCCCTGAAGGGATACAACATCAAGACCATTATATGTGCTGCCTAGAAGAGACCCACTTTACACCTAGGGAGATATACAGACTGAAAATGAGGAGATGGCAAGAGACATTCCATGCAAATGGAAATCAAAGGAAACCTGGAGTTACAATTCTCATATCAGACGAAATAGACTTTAAGATAAACACTGTTACAAGAAACAAACAAGGACACTACATACTGATCAAGGGATCAAACCAAGGAGAGGATATGACAAATGCGAATACTTATGAACACAACCGAGGATCACTTCACTACATAACATGTATCCTAACAGCCATAAAGGGGAACTTGATAGTACCACCAAAAGAGTAGGGGACATTACCACCCCAATTCCACCAATGGACAGATCATCCAAAATGAAAAAAAATCAGGAAACATAAGTTTTAAATGACACATTGAACAGGAGGGACTTCATTCATATGTATACCACATTCTATTGCAAAACAACAGAAAACACTCTTTCCTCAGGTGCTCATGGAACATTCTCCAAGATATATTATATGTAGGACCACAAATAAAGCCTTAGAAAATTAAAGAAAATTGAAACAGTATCAGGTATACTTTCCGCCCACAGTGCTATGAATCTAGATAGGAATTAAAAGGAAAAAAAGCCCGTCAATAATACAAACACGGGGAAGCTAAAGAAAACGCTGTTACATAACCAAGATTTCACTGCAGAAAACCAAGATGGGATCAAAAATACCTGGGAAAAAGTGACAGTGGAAATACGACCACCCAAAACTATGGGATGAAGCAAACGCAACTGTAAAAGGAGAGCTTTGCGAAAAAAGAAGCCAAAGGGAAATCTCTCCCAGCAGCCGCAGGAAGAGTGGGTGAAATCTGCACATTCAACGTGAAGTACCCCGCATCTGTGGAACACCTGAATACAAAAAGAATCAGCCCAAAATTGACGAGGTGGACTTTGTGAGCAAAGATATATTATTCTTTCCAGTTTTTCACTTTTTGTGACTGTGGAGGTGTATGCTGCTGTTTGCGATTTTGTCTGTATAGCTTAGCTTTAACCATTTGTGCTAGAGTTCTGTGTGGCTTTTTTTTTTTTTTTTACTTTTTAAAATTTTCTCGTAATAAATATTTTTTATTTTAATCACTTCATTTTATTTGATTTTACTTTATTTTGTTTTATTTTATCCTCATTCTTTGTTTCCTTCTCTTTCTTCTCCCACTTATTCTGAGCTGTGAGGATGAAAGTCTCTAGGTGCTCTAACCAGGAGTCAGTGCTCTGCATCTGAGGTGGGAAAACCAACTTCAGGACACTGGTCCACAGGAGACCTGACAGCTCCACATAATATCAAATGGAGTAAATCTCCCAGAGATTTCCTTCTCACGTCCAAGACCCACATTCACTCAGTGACCAGAAGTCTACAGTGCTGGACACCGTATGCCAAACAATGAGCAAGACAGAAACAGCCCCATCTGTTATCAGAGAGGACGCCTTAAATCATAATAAGGACAGAGGCACCAAAATACACACCACCAGACGTGGAAGTGCCCACCAGAAAGTAAAGATCCAGCCTCATCTTCCAGAACACAAGCACACCTCCCCTCAATAAAGAAACATGCAGAACCCACTGAACAAACCTTAGCCGCTGTGGACAGACACCAAAAACCACAATAACGACGGGCATGATGCCTGTGAAAAGGAACCCCAAGCCCAGTAAGTTAAGCAAAATGAGGAGATCAAAAAACACACGTCGACGAAGCAGCAAGGTCAAAACGCACCAGACCTAACAAATGAAGAGGAAATAGGCAGTCCACCCGAAAAAGAATTCGGAATAATGATAGGAAAGACGATTCAACATCGTAGAAATAGGAGAGAGAAAATACAAGAAACGTTTCACAAGGGTCGACAAGAACTGAAGAGCAAACAAACAATGATGAAGAACACAATACATGAAAATTATTATTCTCTAGCATGGATCACTAGCACAGTAACTGAGGCAGAAGAACGGTCAAGTGTCCTGGAAGATAAAATAGTTCAAATAAATACTGCGGATCAAAATAAAGAACAAAGAAAGAAAGGAACGGAGGACCGTCTCAGCGACCCTTGGGCAACATTAAATGCACCATCATTCAAATTATATGGGTCTCACAAGAAGAAGAGAAATAGAAAAGGCGTGAGAATATATTTGAAGAGATTATAGTTGAAAACATCCCTAGTATGGGAAAGGAAACAGTTAATCAAGTCAAGGAAGCACAGAGAGTCCCATACAGGATAAATCCAAGGAGAAACACGCCAAGACACATGTTCATCAAACTATTAGAAACTAAATACATAGAAAGCATGTAAAAAGCAACATGGGAAAAACAGCATATACCATACAAGGGAATCCACGTAAGTTAACAGCTGACCTTTCAGCAGAAATTCTGCAAGAGAGAAGGGAGTGCCAGTATACGTATTTCAAGAGATGAAAGGAAAAAACCTACAACCAATGTTACTGTTCTCAGCAAGAATCTCATTGAGATTGGACGGAGAAACCAAAAACTTTACAGAAAAAGACACGGAAAAAGAATTCAGCACCAACAACAGCTTTATAACAAAGGATAAAGGAACTTCTCTAGGCAGGAATCACAAAGAAAAGAAAAGACCTCCTAGAACAAACCAAAAACAGTTAACAAAACGGTAAGAGGAACATCCATATTAATAATAACGTTACATGTAAATGGATACATGGCTCCAACTACAACAGATAGACTCCCTGAAGGGATACAACATCAAGACCATTATATGTGCTGCCTAGAAGAGACCCACTTTACACCTAGGGAGATATACAGACTGAAAATGAGGAGATGGCAAGAGACATTCCATGCAATTGGAAATCAAAGGAAACCTGGAGTTACAATTCTCATATCAGACGAAATAGACTTTAAGATAAACACTGTTACAAGAAACAAACAAGAACACTACATACTGATCAAGGGATCAAACCAAGGAGAGGATATGACAAATGCGAATACTTATGAACACAACCGAGGATCACTTCACTACATAACATGTATCCTAACAGCCATAAAGGGGAACTTGATAGTACCACCAAAAGAGTAGGGGACATTACCACCCCAATTCCACCAATGGACAGATCATCCAAAATGAAAAAAAATCAGGAAACATAAGTTTTAAATGACACATTGAACAGGAGGGACGTCATTCATATGTATACCACATTCTATTGCAAAACAACAGAAAACACTCTTTCCTCAGGTGCTCATGGAACATTCTCCAAGATATATTATATGTAGGACCACAAATAAAGCCTTAGAAAATTAAGAAAATTGAAACAGTATCAGGTATACTTTCCGCCCACAGTGCTATGAATCTAGATAGGTATTAAAAGGAAAAAAAGCACATCAATAATACAAACACGGGGAAGCTAAAGAAAACGCTGTTACATAACCAAGATTTCACTGCAGAAAACCAAGATGGGATCAAAAATACCTGGGAAAAAGTGACAGTGGAAATACGACCACCCAAAACTATGGGATGAAGCAAACGCAACTGTAAAAGGAGAGCTGTGCGAAAAAAGAAGCCAAAGGGAAATCTCTCCCAGCAGCCGTAGGAAGAGTGGGTGAAATCTGCACATTCAACGTGAAGTACCCCGCATCTGTGGAACACCTGAATACACAAAGAATCAGCCCAAAATTGACGAGGTGGACTTTGTGAGCAAAGATATATTATTCTTTCCAGTTTTTCACTTTTTGAGACTGTGGAGGTGTATGCTGCTGTTTGCGATTTTGTCTGTATAACTTAGCTTTAACCATTTGTGCTAGAGTTCTGTGTGGCTTTTTTTTTTTTTTACTTTTTAAAATTTTCTCGTAATAAATATTTTTTATTTTAATCACTTCATTTTATTTGATTTTACTTTATTTTGTTTTATTTTATCCTCATTCTTTGCTTCCTTCTCTTTCTTCTCCCACTTATTCTGAGCTGTGATGATGAAAGTCTCTATGTGCTCTAACCAGGAGTCAGTGCTCTGCATCTGAGGTGGGAAAACCAACTTCAGGACACTGGTCCACAAGAGACCTGACAGCTCTACATAATATCAAATGGAGAAAATCTCCCAGAGATTTCCTTCTCACGTCCAAGACCCACATTCACTCAGTGACCAGAAGTCTACAGTGCTGGACACCGTATGCCAAACAATGAGCAAGACAGAAATAGCCCCATCCGTTATCAGAGAGGACGCCTTGAATCATAATAAGGACAGAAGCACCAAAATACACACCACCAGACGTGGAAGTGCCCACCAGAAAGTAAAGATCCAGCCTCATCTTCCAGAACACAAGCACACCTCCCCTCAACAAAGAAACATGCAGAACCCACTGAACAAACCTTAGCCGCTGGGGACAGACACCAAAAACCACAATAACGACGGGCATGACGCCTGTGAAAAGGAACCCCAAGCCCAGTAAGTTAAGCAAAATGAGGAGATCAAAAAACACACGTCGACGAAGCAGCAAGGTCAAAACGCACCAGACCTAACAAATGAAGAGGAAATAGGCAGTCCACCCGAAAAAGAATTCGGAATAATGATAGGAAAGACGATTCAACATCGTAGAAATAGGAGAGAGAAAATACAAGAAACGTTTCACAAGGGTCGACAAGAACTGAAGAGCAAACAAACAATGATGAAGAACACAATACATGAAAATAATTATTCTCTAGCATGGATCACTAGCACAATAACTGAGGCAGAAGAACGGTTAAGTGGCCTGGAAGATAAAATAGTTCCAATAAATACTGCGGATCAAAATAAAGAACAAAGAAAGAAAGGAACGGAGGACCGTCTCAGCGACCCTTGGGACAACATTAAATGCACCAACATTCGAATTATATGGGTCTCAGAAGAAGAAGAGAAATAGAAAAGGCGTGAGAATATATTTGAAGAGATTATAGTTGAAAACATCCCTAGTATGGGAAAGGAAACAGTTAATCAAGTCAAGGAAGCACAGAGAGTCCCATACAGGATAAATCCAAGGAGAAACACGCCAAGACACATGTTCATCAAACTATTAGAAACTAAATACATAGAAAGCATGTAAAAAGCAGCATGGGAAAAACAGCATATACCATACAAGGGAATCCACGTAAGTTAACAGCTGACCTTTCAGCAGAAATTCTGCAAGAGAGAAGGGAGTGCCAGTATACGTATTTCAAGAGATGAAAGGAAAAAACCTACAACCAATGTTACTGTTCTCAGCAAGAATCTCATTGAGATTGGACGGAGAAACCAAAAACTTTACAGAAAAAGACACGGAAAAAGAATTCAGCACCAACAACAGCTTTATAACAAAGGATAAAGGAACTTCTCTAGGCAGGAATCACAAAGAAAAGAAAAGACCTCCTAGAACAAACCAAAAACAGTTAACAAAACGGTAAGAGGAACATCCATATTAATAATAACGTTACATGTAAATGGATACATGGCTCCAACTACAACAGATAGACTCCCTGAAGGGATACAACATCAAGACCATTATATGTGCTGCCTAGAAGAGACCCACTTTACACCTAGGGAGATATACAGACTGAAAATGAGGAGATGGCAAGAGACATTCCATGCAAATGGAAATCAAAGGAAACCTGGAGTTACAATTCTCATATCAGACGAAATAGACTTTAAGATAAACACTGTTACAAGAAACAAACAAGGACACTACATACTGATCAAGGGATCAAACCAAGGAGAGGATATGACAAATGCGAATACTTATGAACACAACCGAGGATCACTTCACTACATAACATGTATCCTAACAGCCATAAAGGGGAACTTGATAGTACCACCAAAAGAGTAGGGGACATTACCACCCCAATTCCACCAATGGACAGATCATCCAAAATGAAAAAAAATCAGGAAACATAAGTTTTAAATGACACATTGAACAGGAGGGACTTCATTCATACGTATACCACATTCTATTGCAAAACAACAGAAAACACTCTTTCCTCAGGTGCTCATGGAACATTCTCCAAGATATATTATATGTAGGACCACAAATAAAGCCTTAGAAAATTAAGAAAATTGAAACAGTATCAGGTATACTTTCTGCCCACAGTGCTATGAATCTAGATAGGAATTAAAAGGAAAAAAAGCCCGTCAATAATACAAACACGGGGAAGCTAAAGAAAACGCTGTTACATAACCAAGATTTCACTGCAGAAAACCAAGATGGGATCAAAAATACCTGGGAAAAAGTGACAGTGGAAATACGACCACCCAAAACTATGGGATGAAGCAAACGCAACTGTAAAAGGAGAGCTGTGTGAAAAAAGAAGCCAAAGGGAAACCTCTCCCAGCAGCCGCAGGAAGAGTGGGTGAAATCTGCACATTCAACGTGAAGTACCCCGCATCTGTGGAACACCTGAATACACAAAGAATCAGCCCAAAATTGACGAGGTGGACTTTGTGAGCAAAGATATATTATTCTTTCCAGTTTTTCACTTTTTGTGACTGTGGAGGTGTATGCTGCTGTTTGCGATTTTGTCTGTATAGCTTAGCTTTAACCATTTGTGCTAGAGTTCTGTGTGGCTTTTTTTTTTTTTTTTACTTTTTAAAATTTTCTCGTAATAAATATTTTTTATTTTAATCACTTCATTTTATTTGATTTTACTTTATTTTGTTTTATTTTATCCTCATTCTTTCTTTCCTTCTCTTTCTTCTCCCACTTATTCTGAGCTGTGAGGATGAAAGTCTCTAGGTGCTCTAACCAGGAGTCCATGCTCTGCATCTGAGGTGGGAAAACCAACTTCAGGACACTGGTCCACAGGCGACCTGACAGCTCTACATAATATCAAATGGAGAAAATCTCCCAGAGATTTCCTTCTCAAGTCCAAGACCCACATTCACTCAGTGACCAGAAGTCTACAGTGCTGGACACCGTATGCCAAACAATGAGCAAGACAGAAACAGCCCCATCCGTTATCAGAGAGGACGCCTTAAATCATAATAAGGACAGAGGCACCAAAATACACACCACCAGACGTGGAGGTGCCCACCAGAAAGTAAAGATCCTGCCTCATCTTCCAGAACACAAGCACACCTCCCCTCAACAAAGAAACATGCAGAACCCACTGAACAAACCTTAGCCGCTGGGGACAGACACCAAAAACCACAATAACGACGGGCATGACGCCTGTGAAAAGGAACCCCAAGCCCAGTAAGTTAAGCAAAATGAGGAGATCAAAAAACACACGTCGACGAAGCAGCAAGGTCAAAACGCAGCAGACCTAACAAATGAAGAGGAAATAGGCAGTCCACCCGAAAAAGAATTCAGAATAATGATAGGAAAGACGATTCAACATCGTAGAAATAGGAGAGAGAAAATACAAGAAACGTTTCACAAGGGTCGACAAGAACTGAAGAGCAAACAAACAATGATGAAGAACACAATACATGAAAATAATTATTCTCTAGCATGGATCACTAGCACAATAACTGAGGCAGAAGAACGGTTAAGTGGCCTGGAAGATAAAATAGTTCCAATAAATACTGCGGATCAAAATAAAGAACAAAGAAAGAAAGGAACGGAGGACCGTCTCAGCGACCCTTGGGACAACATTAAATGCACCAACATTCGAATTATATGGGTCTCAGAAGAAGAAGAGAAATAGAAAAGGCGTGAGAATATATTTGAAGAGATTATAGTTGAAAACATCCCTAGTATGGGAAAGGAAACAGTTAATCAAGTCAAGGAAGCACAGAGAGTCCCATACAGGATAAATCCAAGGAGAAACACGCCAAGACACATGTTCATCAAACTATTAGAAACTAAATACATAGAAAGCATGTAAAAAGCAGCATGGGAAAAACAGCATATACCATACAAGGGAATCCACGTAAGTTAACAGCTGACCTTTCAGCAGAAATTCTGCAAGAGAGAAGGGAGTGCCAGTATACATATTTCAAGAGATGAAAGGAAAAAACCTACAACCAATGTTACTGTTCTCAGCAAGAATCTCATTGAGATTGGACGGAGAAACCAAAAACTTTACAGAAAAAGACACGGAAAAAGAATTCAGCACCAACAACAGCTTTATAACAAAGGATAAAGGAACTTCTCTAGGCAGGAATCACAAAGAAAAGAAAAGACCTCCTAGAACAAACCAAAAACAGTTAACAAAACGGTAAGAGGAACATCCATATTAATAATAACGTTACATGTAAATGGATACATGGCTCCAACTACAACAGATAGACTCCCTGAAGGGATACAACATCAAGACCATTATATGTGCTGCCTAGAAGAGACCCACTTTACACCTAGGGAGATATACAGACTGAAAATGAGGAGATGGCAAGAGACATTCCATGCAAATGGAAATCAAAGGAAACCTGGAGTTACAATTCTCATATCAGACGAAATAGACTTTAAGATAAACACTGTTACAAGAAACAAACAAGGACACTACATACTGATCAAGGGATCAAACCAAGGAGAGGATATGACAAATGCGAATACTTATGAACACAACCGAGGATCACTTCACTACATAACATGTATCCTAACAGCCATAAAGGGGAACTTGATAGTACCACCAAAAGAGTAGGGGACATTACCACCCCAATTCCACCAATGGACAGATCATCCAAAATGAAAAAAAATCAGGAAACATAAGTTTTAAATGACACATTGAACAGGAGGGACTTCATTCATACGTATACCACATTCTATTGCAAAACAACAGAAAACACTCTTTCCTCAGGTGCTCATGGAACATTCTCCAAGATATATTATATGTAGGACCACAAATAAAGCCTTAGAAAATTAAGAAAATTGAAACAGTATCAGGTATACTTTCTGCCCACAGTGCTATGAATCTAGATAGGAATTAAAAGGAAAAAAAGCCCGTCAATAATACAAACACGGGGAAGCTAAAGAAAACGCTGTTACATAACCAAGATTTCACTGCAGAAAACCAAGATGGGATCAAAAATACCTGGGAAAAAGTGACAGTGGAAATACGACCACCCAAAACTATGGGATGAAGCAAACGCAACTGTAAAAGGAGAGCTGTGTGAAAAAAGAAGCCAAAGGGAAACCTCTCCCAGCAGCCGCAGGAAGAGTGGGTGAAATCTGCACATTCAACGTGAAGTACCCCGCATCTGTGGAACACCTGAATACACAAAGAATCAGCCCAAAATTGACGAGGTGGACTTTGTGAGCAAAGATATATTATTCTTTCCAGTTTTTCACTTTTTGTGACTGTGGAGGTGTATGCTGCTGTTTGCGATTTTGTCTGTATAGCTTAGCTTTAACCATTTGTGCTAGAGTTCTGTGTGGCTTTTTTTTTTTTTTACTTTTTAAAATTTTCTCGTAATAAATATTTTTTATTTTAATCACTTCATTTTATTTGATTTTACTTTATTTTGTTTTATTTTATCCTCATTCTTTCTTTCCTTCTCTTTCTTCTCCCACTTATTCTGAGCTGTGAGGATGAAAGTCTCTAGGTGCTCTAACCAGGAGTCCATGCTCTGCATCTGAGGTGGGAAAACCAACTTCAGGACACTGGTCCACAGGCGACCTGACAGCTCTACATAATATCAAATGGAGAAAATCTCCCAGAGATTTCCTTCTCAAGTCCAAGACCCACATTCACTCAGTGACCAGAAGTCTACAGTGCTGGACACCGTATGCCAAACAATGAGCAAGACAGAAACAGCCCCATCCGTTATCAGAGAGGACGCCTTAAATCATAATAAGGACAGAGGCACCAAAATACACACCACCAGACGTGGAGGTGCCCACCAGAAAGTAAAGATCCTGCCTCATCTTCCAGAACACAAGCACACCTCCCCTCAACAAAGAAACATGCAGAACCCACTGAACAAACCTTAGCCGCTGGGGACAGACACCAAAAACCACAATAACGACGGGCATGACGCCTGTGAAAAGGAACCCCAAGCCCAGTAAGTTAAGCAAAATGAGGAGATCAAAAAACACACGTCGACGAAGCAGCAAGGTCAAAACGCAGCAGACCTAACAAATGAAGAGGAAATAGGCAGTCCACCCGAAAAAGAATTCAGAATAATGATAGGAAAGACGATTCAACATCGTAGAAATAGGAGAGAGAAAATACAAGAAACGTTTCACAAGGGTCGACAAGAACTGAAGAGCAAACAAACAATGATGAAGAACACAATACATGAAAATAATTATTCTCTAGCATGGATCACTAGCACAATAACTGAGGCAGAAGAACGGTTAAGTGGCCTGGAAGATAAAATAGTTCCAATAAATACTGCGGATCAAAATAAAGAACAAAGAAAGAAAGGAACGGAGGACCGTCTCAGCGACCCTTGGGACAACATTAAATGCACCAACATTCGAATTATATGGGTCTCAGAAGAAGAAGAGAAATAGAAAAGGCGTGAGAATATATTTGAAGAGATTATAGTTGAAAACATCCCTAGTATGGGAAAGGAAACAGTTAATCAAGTCAAGGAAGCACAGAGAGTCCCATACAGGATAAATCCAAGGAGAAACACGCCAAGACACATGTTCATCAAACTATTAGAAACGAAATACATAGAAAGCATGTAAAAAGCAGCATGGGAAAAACAGCATATACCATACAAGGGAATCCACGTAAGTTAACAGCTGACCTTTCAGCAGAAATTCTGCAAGAGAGAAGGGAGTGCCAGTATACGTATTTCAAGAGATGAAAGGAAAAAACCTACAACCAATGTTACTGTTCTCAGCAAGAATCTCATTGAGATTGGACGGAGAAACCAAAAACTTTACAGAAAAAGACACGGAAAAAGAATTCAGCACCAACAACAGCTTTATAACAAAGGATAAAGGAACTTCTCTAGGCAGGAATCACAAAGAAAAGAAAAGACCTCCTAGAACAAACCAAAAACAGTTAACAAAACGGTAAGAGGAACATCCATATTAATAATAACGTTACATGTAAATGGATACATGGCTCCAACTACAACAGATAGACTCCCTGAAGGGATACAACATCAAGACCATTATATGTGCTGCCTAGAAGAGACCCACTTTACACCTAGGGAGATATACAGACTGAAAATGAGGAGATGGCAAGAGACATTCCATGCAAATGGAAATCAAAGGAAACCTGGAGTTACAATTCTCATATCAGACGAAATAGACTTTAAGATAAACACTGTTACAAGAAACAAACAAGGACACTACATACTGATCAAGGGATCAAACCAAGGAGAGGATATGACAAATGCGAATACTTATGAACACAACCGAGGATCACTTCACTACATAACATGTATCCTAACAGCCATAAAGGGGAACTTGATAGTACCACCAAAAGAGTAGGGGACATTACCACCCCAATTCCACCAATGGACAGATCATCCAAAATGAAAAAAAATCAGGAAACATAAGTTTTAAATGACACATTGAACAGGAGGGACTTCATTCATATGTATACCACATTCTATTGCAAAACAACAGAAAACACTCTTTCCTCAGGTGCTCATGGAACATTCTCCAAGATATATTATATGTAGGACCACAAATAAAGCCTTAGAAAATTAAGAAAATTGAAACAGTATCAGGTATACTTTCTGCCCACAGTGCTATGAATCTAGATAGGAATTAAAAGGAAAAAAAGCCCGTCAATAATACAAACACGGGGAAGCTAAAGAAAACGCTGTTACATAACCAAGATTTCACTGCAGAAAACCAAGATGGGATCAAAAATACCTGGGAAAAAGTGACAGTGGAAATACGACCACCCAAAACTATGGGATGAAGCAAACGCAACTGTAAAAGGAGAGCTGTGTGAAAAAAGAAGCCAAAGGGAAACCTCTCCCAGCAGCCGCAGGAAGAGTGGGTGAAATCTGCACATTCAACGTGAAGTACCCCGCATCTGTGGAACACCTGAATACACAAAGAATCAGCCCAAAATTGACGAGGTGGACTTTGTGAGCAAAGATATATTATTCTTTCCAGTTTTTCACTTTTTGTGACTGTGGAGGTGTATGCTGCTGTTTGCGATTTTGTCTGTATAGCTTAGCTTTAACCATTTGTGCTAGAGTTCTGTGTGGCTTTTTTTTTTTTTTTTACTTTTTAAAATTTTCTCGTAATAAATATTTTTTATTTTAATCACTTCATTTTATTTGATTTTACTTTATTTTGTTTTATTTTATCCTCATTCTTTCTTTCCTTCTCTTTCTTCTCCCACTTATTCTGAGCTGTGAGGATGAAAGTCTCTAGGTGCTCTAACCAGGAGTCAATGCTCTGCATCTGAGGTGGGAAAACCAACTTCAGGACACTGGTCCACAGGCGACCTGACAGCTCTACATAATATCAAATGGAGAAAATCTCCCAGAGATTTCCTTCTCAAGTCCAAGACCCACATTCACTCAGTGACCAGAAGTCTACAGTGCTGGACACCGTATGCCAAACAATGAGCAAGACAGAAACAGCCCCATCCGTTATCAGAGAGGACGCCTTAAATCATAATAAGGACAGAGGCACCAAAATACACACCACCAGACGTGGAGGTGCCCACCAGAAAGTAAAGATCCTGCCTCATCTTCCAGAACACAAGCACACCTCCCCTCAACAAAGAAACATGCAGAACCCACTGAACAAACTTTAGCCGCTGGGGACAGACACCAAAAACCACAATAACGACGGGCATGACGCCTGTGAAAAGGAACCCCAAGCCCAGTAAGTTAAGCAAAATGAGGAGATCAAAAAACACACGTCGACGAAGCAGCAAGGTCAAAACGCAGCAGACCTAACAAATGAAGAGGAAATAGGCAGTCCACCCGAAAAAGAATTCAGAATAATGATAGGAATGACGATTCAACATCGTAGAAATAGGAGAGAGAAAATACAAGAAACGTTTCACAAGGGTCGACAAGAACTGAAGAGCAAACAAACAATGATGAAGAACACAATACATGAAAATAATTATTCTCTAGCATGGATCACTAGCACAATAACTGAGGCAGAAGAACGGTTAAGTGGCCTGGAAGATAAAATAGTTCCAATAAATACTGCGGATCAAAATAAAGAACAAAGAAAGAAAGGAACGGAGGACCGTCTCAGCGACCCTTGGGACAACATTAAATGCACCAACATTCGAATTATATGGGTCTCAGAAGAAGAAGAGAAATAGAAAAGGCGTGAGAATATATTTGAAGAGATTATAGTTGAAAACATCCCTAGTATGGGAAAGGAAACAGTTAATCAAGTCAAGGAAGCACAGAGAGTCCCATACAGGATAAATCCAAGGAGAAACACGCCAAGACACATGTTCATCAAACTATTAGAAACTAAATACATAGAAAGCATGTAAAAAGCAACATGGGAAAAACAGCATATACCATACAAGGGAATCCACGTAAGTTAACAGCTGACCTTTCAGCAGAAATTCTGCAAGAGAGAAGGGAGTGCCAGTATACGTATTTCAAGAGATGAAAGGAAAAAACCTACAACCAATGTTACTGTTCTCAGCAAGAATCTCATTGAGATTGGACGGAGAAACCAAAAACTTTACAGAAAAAGACACGGAAAAAGAATTCAGCACCAACAACAGCTTTATAACAAAGGATAAAGGAACTTCTCTAGGCAGGAATCACAAAGAAAAGAAAAGACCTCCTAGAACAAACCAAAAACAGTTAACAAAACGGTAAGAGGAACATCCATATTAATAATAACGTTACATGTAAATGGATACATGGCTCCAACTACAACAGATAGACTCCCTGAAGGGATACAACATCAAGACCATTATATGTGCTGCCTAGAAGAGACCCACTTTACACCTAGGGAGATATACAGACTGAAAATGAGGAGATGGCAAGAGACATTCCATGCAATTGGAAATCAAAGGAAACCTGGAGTTACAATTCTCATATCAGACGAAATAGACTTTAAGATAAACACTGTTACAAGAAACAAACAAGAACACTACATACTGATCAAGGGATCAAACCAAGGAGAGGATATGACAAATGCGAATACTTATGAACACAACCGAGGATCACTTCACTACATAACATGTATCCTAACAGCCATAAAGGGGAACTTGATAGTACCACCAAAAGAGTAGGGGACATTACCACCCCAATTCCACCAATGGACAGATCATCCAAAATGAAAAAAAATCAGGAAACATAAGTTTTAAATGACACATTGAACAGGAGGGACGTCATTCATATGTATACCACATTCTATTGCAAAACAACAGAAAACACTCTTTCCTCAGGTGCTCATGGAACATTCTCCAAGATATATTATATGTAGGACCACAAATAAAGCCTTAGAAAATTAAGAAAATTGAAACAGTATCAGGTATACTTTCCGCCCACAGTGCTATGAATCTAGATAGGTATTAAAAGGAAAAAAAGCACATCAATAATACAAACACGGGGAAGCTAAAGAAAACGCTGTTACATAACCAAGATTTCACTGCAGAAAACCAAGATGGGATCAAAAATACCTGGGAAAAAGTGACAGTGGAAATACGACCACCCAAAACTATGGGATGAAGCAAACGCAACTGTAAAAGGAGAGCTGTGCGAAAAAAGAAGCCAAAGGGAAATCTCTCCCAGCAGCCGTAGGAAGAGTGGGTGAAATCTGCACATTCAACGTGAAGTACCCCGCATCTGTGGAACACCAGAATACACAAAGAATCAGCCCAAAATTGACGAGGTGGACTTTGTGAGCAAAGATATATTATTCTTTCCAGTTTTTCACTTTTTGAGACTGTGGAGGTGTATGCTGCTGTTTGCGATTTTGTCTGTATAACTTAGCTTTAACCATTTGTGCTAGAGTTCTGTGTGGCTTTTTTTTTTTTTTACTTTTTAAAATTTTCTCGTAATAAATATTTTTTATTTTAATCACTTCATTTTATTTGATTTTACTTTATTTTGTTTTATTTTATCCTCATTCTTTGCTTCCTTCTCTTTCTTCTCCCACTTATTCTGAGCTGTGATGATGAAAGTCTCTATGTGCTCTAACCAGGAGTCAGTGCTCTGCATCTGAGGTGGGAAAACCAACTTCAGGACACTGGTCCACAGGAGACCTGACAGCTCTACATAATATCAAATGGAGAAAATCTCCCAGAGATTTCCTTCTCACGTCCAAGACCCACATTCACTCAGTGACCAGAAGTCTACAGTGCTGGACACCGTATGCCAAACAATGAGCAAGACAGAAACAGCCCCATCTGTTATCAGAGAGGAGGCCTTAAATCATAATAAGGACAGAGGCACCAAAATACACACCACCAGACGTGGAAGTGCCCACCAGAAAGTAAAGATCCAGCCTCATCTTCCAGAACACAAGCACACCTCCCCTCAACAAAGAAACATGCAGAACCCACTGAACAAACCTTAGCCGCTGGGGACAGACACCAAAAACCACAATAACGACGGGCATGACGCCTGTGAAAAGGAACCCCAAGCCCAGTAAGTTAAGCAAAATGAGGAGATCAAAAAACACACGTCGACGAAGCAGCAAGGTCAAAACGCAGCAGACCTAACAAATGAAGAGGAAATAGGCAGTCCACCCGAAAAAGAATTCAGAATAATGATAGGAAAGACGATTCAACATCGTAGAAATAGGAGAGAGAAAATACAAGAAACGTTTCACAAGGGTCGACAAGAACTGAAGAGCAAACAAACAATGATGAAGAACACAATACATGAAAATAATTATTCTCTAGCATGGATCACTAGCACAATAACTGAGGCAGAAGAACGGTTAAGTGGCCTGGAAGATAAAATAGTTCCAATAAATACTGCGGATCAAAATAAAGAACAAAGAAAGAAAGGAACGGAGGACCGTCTCAGCGACCCTTGGGACAACATTAAATGCACCAACATTCGAATTATATGGGTCTCAGAAGAAGAAGAGAAATAGAAAAGGCGTGAGAATATATTTGAAGAGATTATAGTTGAAAACATCCCTAGTATGGGAAAGGAAACAGTTAATCAAGTCAAGGAAGCACAGACAGTCCCATACAGGATAAATCCAAGGAGAAACACGCCAAGACACATGTTCATCAAACTATTAGAAACTAAATACATAGAAAGCATGTAAAAAGCAGCATGGGAAAAACAGCATATACCATACAAGGGAATCCACGTAAGTTAACAGCTGACCTTTCAGCAGAAATTCTGCAAGAGAGAAGGGAGTGCCAGTATACGTATTTCAAGAGATGAAAGGAAAAAACCTACAACCAATGTTACTGTTCTCAGCAAGAATCTCATTGAGATTGGACGGAGAAACCAAAAACTTTACAGAAAAAGACACGGAAAAAGAATTCAGCACCAACAACAGCTTTATAACAAAGGATAAAGGAACTTCTCTAGGCAGGAATCACAAAGAAAAGAAAAGACCTCCTAGAACAAACCAAAAACAGTTAACAAAACGGTAAGAGGAACATCCATATTAATAATAACGTTACATGTAAATGGATACATGGCTCCAACTACAACAGATAGACTCCCTGAAGGGATACAACATCAAGACCATTATATGTGCTGCCTAGAAGAGACCCACTTTACACCTAGGGAGATATACAGACTGAAAATGAGGAGATGGCAAGAGACATTCCATGCAAATGGAAATCAAAGGAAACCTGGAGTTACAATTCTCATATCAGACGAAATAGACTTTAAGATAAACACTGTTACAAGAAACAAACAAGGACACTACATACTGATCAAGGGATCAAACCAAGGAGAGGATATGACAAATGCGAATACTTATGAACACAACCGAGGATCACTTCACTACATAACATGTATCCTAACAGCCATAAAGGGGAACTTGATAGTACCACCAAAAGAGTAGGGGACATTACCACCCCAATTCCACCAATGGACAGATCATCCAAAATGAAAAAAAATCAGGAAACATAAGTTTTAAATGACACATTGAACAGGAGGGACTTCATTCATATGTATACCACATTCTATTGCAAAACAACAGAAAACACTCTTTCCTCAGGTGCTCATGGAACATTCTCCAAGATATATTATATGTAGGACCACAAATAAAGCCTTAGAAAATTAAGAAAATTGAAACAGTATCAGGTATACTTTCTGCCCACAGTGCTATGAATCTAGATAGGAATTAAAAGGAAAAAAAGCCCGTCAATAATACAAACACGGGGAAGCTAAAGAAAACGCTGTTACATAACCAAGATTTCACTGCAGAAAACCAAGATGGGATCAAAAATACCTGGGAAAAAGTGACAGTGGAAATACGACCACCCAAAACTATGGGATGAAGCAAACGCAACTGTAAAAGGAGAGCTGTGTGAAAAAAGAAGCCAAAGGGAAACCTCTCCCAGCAGCCGCAGGAAGAGTGGGTGAAATCTGCACATTCAACGTGAAGTACCCCGC
Source organism: Balaenoptera physalus (assembly GCF_965194825.1). NCBI lineage: Eukaryota > Metazoa > Chordata > Mammalia > Artiodactyla > Balaenopteridae > Balaenoptera > Balaenoptera physalus. Next base: position 18,697,999 of record NC_138904.1, on the reverse strand, counting down.
ATCTGTGGAACACCTGAATACACAAAGAATCAGCCCAAAATTGACGAGGTGGACTTTGTGAGCAAAGATATATTATTCTTTCCAGTTTTTCACTTTTTGTGACTGTGGAGGTGTATGCTGCTGTTTGCGATTTTGTCTGTATAGCTTAGCTTTAACCATTTGTGCTAGAGTTCTGTGTGGCTTTTTTTTTTTTTTTACTTTTTAAAATTTTCTCGTAATAAATATTTTTTATTTTAATCACTTCATTTTATTTGATTTTACTTTATTTTGTTTTATTTTATCCTCATTCTTTCTTTCCTTCTCTTTCTTCTCCCACTTATTCTGAGCTGTGAGGATGAAAGTCTCTAGGTGCTCTAACCAGGAGTCAATGCTCTGCATCTGAGGTGGGAAAACCAACTTCAGGACACTGGTCCACAGGAGACCTGACAGCTCCACATAATATCAAATGGAGTAAATCTCCCAGAGATTTCCTTCTCACGTCCAAGACCCACATTCACTCAGTGACCAGAAGTCTACAGTGCTGGACACCGTATGCCAAACCATGAGCAAGACAGAAACAGCCCCATCTGTTATCAGAGAGGACGCCTTAAATCATAATAAGGACAGAGGCACCAAAATACACACCACCAGACGTGGAAGTGCCCACCAGAAAGTAAAGATCCAGCCTCATCTTCCAGAACACAAGCACACCTCCCCTCAACAAAGAAACATGCAGAACCCACTGAACAAACCTTAGCCGCTGTGGACAGACACCAAAAACCACAATAACGACGGGCATGATGCCTGTGAAAAGGAACCCCAAGCCCAGTAAGTTAAGCAAAATGAGGAGATCAAAAAACACACGTCGACGAAGCAGCAAGGTCAAAACGCACCAGACCTAACAAATGAAGAGGAAATAGGCAGTCCACCCGAAAAAGAATTCGGAATAATGATAGGAAAGACGATTCAACATCGTAGAAATAGGAGAGAGAAAATACAAGAAACGTTTCACAAGGGTCGACAAGAACTGAAGAGCAAACAAACAATGATGAAGAACACAATACATGAAAATTATTATTCTCTAGCATGGATCACTAGCACAGTAACTGAGGCAGAAGAACGGTCAAGTGTCCTGGAAGATAAAATAGTTCAAATAAATACTGCGGATCAAAATAAAGAACAAAGAAAGAAAGGAACGGAGGACCGTCTCAGCGACCCTTGGGCAACATTAAATGCACCATCATTCAAATTATATGGGTCTCACAAGAAGAAGAGAAATAGAAAAGGCGTGAGAATATATTTGAAGAGATTATAGTTGAAAACATCCCTAGTATGGGAAAGGAAACAGTTAATCAAGTCAAGGAAGCACAGAGAGTCCCATACAGGATAAATCCAAGGAGAAACACGCCAAGACACATGTTCATCAAACTATTAGAAACTAAATACATAGAAAGCATGTAAAAAGCAACATGGGAAAAACAGCATATACCATACAAGGGAATCCACGTAAGTTAACAGCTGACCTTTCAGCAGAAATTCTGCAAGAGAGAAGGGAGTGCCAGTATACGTATTTCAAGAGATGAAAGGAAAAAACCTACAACCAATGTTACTGTTCTCAGCAAGAATCTCATTGAGATTGGACGGAGAAACCAAAAACTTTACAGAAAAAGACACGGAAAAAGAATTCAGCACCAACAACAGCTTTATAACAAAGGATAAAGGAACTTCTCTAGGCAGGAATCACAAAGAAAAGAAAAGACCTCCTAGAACAAACCAAAAACAGTTAACAAAACGGTAAGAGGAACATCCATATTAATAATAACGTTACATGTAAATGGATACATGGCTCCAACTACAACAGATAGACTCCCTGAAGGGATACAACATCAAGACCATTATATGTGCTGCCTAGAAGAGACCCACTTTACACCTAGGGAGATATACAGACTGAAAATGAGGAGATGGCAAGAGACATTCCATGCAATTGGAAATCAAAGGAAACCTGGAGTTACAATTCTCATATCAGACGAAATAGACTTTAAGATAAACACTGTTACAAGAAACAAACAAGAACACTACATACTGATCAAGGGATCAAACCAAGGAGAGGATATGACAAATGCGAATACTTATGAACACAACCGAGGATCACTTCACTACATAACATGTATCCTAACAGCCATAAAGGGGAACTTGATAGTACCACCAAAAGAGTAGGGGACATTACCACCCCAATTCCACCAATGGACAGATCATCCAAAATGAAAAAAAATCAGGAAACATAAGTTTTAAATGACACATTGAACAGGAGGGACGTCATTCATATGTATACCACATTCTATTGCAAAACAACAGAAAACACTCTTTCCTCAGGTGCTCATGGAACATTCTCCAAGATATATTATATGTAGGACCAGAAATAAAGCCTTAGAAAATTAAGAAAATTGAAACAGTATCAGGTATACTTTCCGCCCACAGTGCTATGAATCTAGATAGGTATTAAAAGGAAAAAAAGCACATCAATAATACAAACACGGGGAAGCTAAAGAAAACGCTGTTACATAACCAAGATTTCACTGCAGAAAACCAAGATGGGATCAAAAATACCTGGGAAAAAGTGACAGTGGAAATACGACCACCCAAAACTATGGGATGAAGCAAACGCAACTGTAAAAGGAGAGCTGTGCGAAAAAAGAAGCCAAAGGGAAATCTCTCCCAGCAGCCGTAGGAAGAGTGGGTGAAATCTGCACATTCAACGTGAAGTACCCCGCATCTGTGGAACACCTGAATACACAAAGAATCAGCCCAAAATTGACGAGGTGGACTTTGTGAGCAAAGATATATTATTCTTTCCAGTTTTTCACTTTTTGAGACTGTGGAGGTGTATGCTGCTGTTTGCGATTTTGTCTGTATAACTTAGCTTTAACCATTTGTGCTAGAGTTCTGTGTGGCTTTTTTTTTTTTTTACTTTTTAAAATTTTCTCGTAATAAATATTTTTTATTTTAATCACTTCATTTTATTTGATTTTACTTTATTTTGTTTTATTTTATCCTCATTCTTTGCTTCCTTCTCTTTCTTCTCCCACTTATTCTGAGCTGTGATGATGAAAGTCTCTATGTGCTCTAACCAGGAGTCAGTGCTCTGCATCTGAGGTGGGAAAACCAACTTCAGGACACTGGTCCACAGGAGACCTGACAGCTCTACATAATATCAAATGGAGAAAATCTCCCAGAGATTTCCTTCTCACGTCCAAGACCCACATTCACTCAGTGACCAGAAGTCTACAGTGCTGGACACCGTATGCCAAACAATGAGCAAGACAGAAACAGCCCCATCCGTTATCAGAGAGGACGCCTTGAATCATAATAAGGACAGAAGCACCAAAATACACACCACCAGACGTGGAAGTGCCCACCAGAAAGTAAAGATCCAGCCTCATCTTCCAGAACACAAGCACACCTCCCCTCAACAAAGAAACATGCAGAACCCACTGAACAAACCTTAGCCGCTGGGGACAGACACCAAAAACCACAATAACGACGGGCATGACGCCTGTGAAAAGGAACCCCAAGCCCAGTAAGTTAAGCAAAATGAGGAGATCAAAAAACACACGTCGACGAAGCAGCAAGGTCAAAACGCACCAGACCTAACAAATGAAGAGGAAATAGGCAGTCCACCCGAAAAAGAATTCAGAATAATGATAGGAAAGACGATTCAACATCGTAGAAATAGGAGAGAGAAAATACAAGAAACGTTTCACAAGGGTCGACAAGAACTGAAGAGCAAACAAACAATGATGAAGAACACAAAACATGAAAATAATTATTCTGTAGCATGGATCACTAGCACAATAACTGAGGCAGAAGAACGGTTAAGTGTCCTGGAAGATAAAATAGTTCTAATAAATACTGGGGATCAAAATAAAGAACAAAGAAAGAAAGGAACGGAGGACCGTCTCAGCGACCCTTGGGACAACCTTAAATGCACCAACATTCGAATTATATGGGTCTCAGAAGAAGAAGAGAAATAGAAAAGGCGTGAGAATATATTTGAAGAGATTATAGTTGAAAACATCCCTAGTATGGGAAAGGAAACAGTTAATCAAGTCAAGGAAGCACAGAGAGTCCCATACAGGATAAATCCAAGGAGAAACACGCCAAGACACATGTTCATCAAACTATTAGAAACTAAATACATAGAAAGCATGTAAAAAGCAGCATGGGAAAAACAGCATATACCATACAAGGGAATCCACGTAAGTTAACAGCTGACCTTTCAGCAGAAATTCTGCAAGAGAGAAGGGAGTGCCAGTATACGTATTTCAAGAGATGAAAGTAAAAAACCTACAACCAGTGTTACTGTTCTCAGCAAGAATCTCATTGAGATTGGACGGAGAAACCAAAAACTTTACAGAAAAAGACACGGAAAAAGAATTCAGCACCAACAACAGCTTTATAACAAAGGATAAAGGAACTTCTCTAGGCAGGAATCACAAAGAAAAGAAAAGACCTCCTAGAACAAACCAAAAACAGTTAACAAAACGGTAAGAGGAACATCCATATTAATAATAACGTTACATGTAAATGGATACATGGCTCCAACTACAAGAGATAGACTCCCTGAAGGGATACAACATCAAGACCATTATATGTGCTGCCTAGAAGAGCCCCACTTTACACCTAGGGAGATATACAGACTGAAAATGAGGAGATGGCAAGAGACATTCCATGCAAATGGAAATCAAAGGAAACCTGGAGTTACAATTCTCATATCAGACGAAATAGACTTTAAGATAAACACTGTTACAAGAAACAAACAAGGACACTACATACTGATAAAGGGATCAAACCAAGGAGAGGATATGACAAATGCGAATACTTATGAACACAACCGAGGATCACCTCACTACATAACATGTATCCTAACAGCCATAAAGGGGAACTTGATAGTACCACCAAAAGAGTAGGGGACATTACCACCCCAATTCCACCAATGGACAGATCATCCAAAATGAAAAAAAATCAGGAAACATAAGTTTTAAATGACACATTGAACAGGAGGGACTTCATTCATATGTATACCACATTCTATTGCAAAACAACAGAAAACACTCTTTCCTCAGGTGCTCATGGAACATTCTCCAAGATATATTATATGTAGGACCACAAATAAAGCCTTAGAAAATTAAGAAAATTGAAACAGTATCAGGTATACTTTCTGCCCACAGTGCTATGAATCTAGATAGGAAGTAAAAGGAAAAAAAGCCCGTCAATAATACAAACATGGGGAAGCTAAAGAAAACGCTGTTACATAACCAAGATTTCACTGCAGAAAACCAAGATGGGATCAAAAATACCTGGGAAAAAGTGACAGTGGAAATACGACCACCCAAAACTATGGGATGAAGCAAACGCAACTGTAAAAGGAGAGCTGTGCGAAAAAAGAAGCCAAAGGGAAATCTCTCCCAGCAGCCGCAGGAAGAGTGGGTGAAATCTGCACATTCAACGTGAAGTACCCCGCATCTGTGGAACACCTGAATACAAAAAGAATCAGCCCAAAATTGACGAGGTGGACTTTGTGAGCAAAGATATATTATTCTTTCCAGTTTTTCACTTTTTGTGACTGTGGAGGTGTATGCTGCTGTTTGCGATTTTGTCTGTATAGCTTAGCTTTAACCATTTGTGCTAGAGTTCTGTGTGGCTTTTTTTTTTTTTTTACTTTTTAAAATTTTCTCATAATAAATATTTTTTATTTTAATCACTTCATTTTATTTGATTTTACTTTATTTTGTTTTATTTTATCGTCATTCTTTGTTTCCTTCTCTTTCTTCTCCCACTTATGCTGAGCTGTGAGGATGAAAGTCTCTAGGTGCTCTAACCAGGAGTCAGTGCTCTGCATCTGAGGTGGGAAAACCAACTTCAGGACACTGGTCCACAGGAGACCTGACAGCTCCACATAATATCAAATGGAGTAAATCTCCCAGAGATTTCCTTCTCACGTCCAAGACCCACATTCACTCAGTGACCAGAAGTCTACAGTGCTGGACACCGTATGCCAAACAATGAGCAAGACAGAAACAGCCCCATCTGTTATCAGAGAGGACGCCTTAAATCATAATAAGGACAGAGGCACCAAAATACACACCACCAGACGTGGAAGTGCCCACCAGAAAGTAAAGATCCAGCCTCATCTTCCAGAACACAAGCACACCTCCCCTCAACAAAGAAACATGCAGAACCCACTGAACAAACCTTAGCCGCTGGGGACAGACACCAAAAACCACAATAACGACGGGCATGACGCCTGTGAAAAGGAACCCCAAGCCCAGTAAGTTAAGCAAAATGAGGAGATCAAAAAACACACGTCGACGAAGCAGCAAGGTCAAAACGCAGCAGACCTAACAAATGAAGAGGAAATAGGCAGTCCACCCGAAAAAGAATTCAGAATAATGATAGGAAAGACGATTCAACATCGTAGAAATAGGAGAGAGAAAATACAAGAAACGTTTCACAAGGGTCGACAAGAACTGAAGAGCAAACAAACAATGATGAAGAACACAATACATGAAAATAATTATTCTCTAGCATGGATCACTAGCACAATAACTGAGGCAGAAGAACGGTTAAGTGGCCTGGAAGATAAAATAGTTCCAATAAATACTGCGGATCAAAATAAAGAACAAAGAAAGAAAGGAACGGAGGACCGTCTCAGCGACCCTTGGGACAACATTAAATGCACCAACATTCGAATTATATGGGTCTCAGAAGAAGAAGAGAAATAGAAAAGGCGTGAGAATATATTTGAAGAGATTATAGTTGAAAACATCCCTAGTATGGGAAAGGAAACAGTTAATCAAGTCAAGGAAGCACAGACAGTCCCATACAGGATAAATCCAAGGAGAAACACGCCAAGACACATGTTCATCAAACTATTAGAAACGAAATACATAGAAAGCATGTAAAAAGCAGCATGGGAAAAACAGCATATACCATACAAGGGAATCCACGTAAGTTAACAGCTGACCTTTCAGCAGAAATTCTGCAAGAGAGAAGGGAGTGCCAGTATACGTATTTCAAGAGATGAAAGGAAAAAACCTACAACCAATGTTACTGTTCTCAGCAAGAATCTCATTGAGATTGGACGGAGAAACCAAAAACTTTACAGAAAAAGACACGGAAAAAGAATTCAGCACCAACAACAGCTTTATAACAAAGGATAAAGGAACTTCTCTAGGCAGGAATCACAAAGAAAAGAAAAGACCTCCTAGAACAAACCAAAAACAGTTAACAAAACGGTAAGAGGAACATCCATATTAATAATAACGTTACATGTAAATGGATACATGGCTCCAACTACAACAGATAGACTCCCTGAAGGGATACAACATCAAGACCATTATATGTGCTGCCTAGAAGAGACCCACTTTACACCTAGGGAGATATACAGACTGAAAATGAGGAGATGGCAAGAGACATTCCATGCAAATGGAAATCAAAGGAAACCTGGAGTTACAATTCTCATATCAGACGAAATAGACTTTAAGATAAACACTGTTACAAGAAACAAACAAGGACACTACATACTGATCAAGGGATCAAACCAAGGAGAGGATATGACAAATGCGAATACTTATGAACACAACCGAGGATCACTTCACTACATAACATGTATCCTAACAGCCATAAAGGGGAACTTGATAGTACCACCAAAAGAGTAGGGGACATTACCACCCCAATTCCACCAATGGACAGATCATCCAAAATGAAAAAAAATCAGGAAACATAAGTTTTAAATGACACATTGAACAGGAGGGACTTCATTCATATGTATACCACATTCTATTGCAAAACAACAGAAAACACTCTTTCCTCAGGTGCTCATGGAACATTCTCCAAGATATATTATATGTAGGACCACAAATAAAGCCTTAGAAAATTAAGAAAATTGAAACAGTATCAGGTATACTTTCTGCCCACAGTGCTATGAATCTAGATAGGAATTAAAAGGAAAAAAAGCCCGTCAATAATACAAACACGGGGAAGCTAAAGAAAACGCTGTTACATAACCAAGATTTCACTGCAGAAAACCAAGATGGGATCAAAAATACCTGGGAAAAAGTGACAGTGGAAATACGACCACCCAAAACTATGGGATGAAGCAAACGCAACTGTAAAAGGAGAGCTGTGTGAAAAAAGAAGCCAAAGGGAAACCTCTCCCAGCAGCCGCAGGAAGAGTGGGTGAAATCTGCACATTCAACGTGAAGTACCCCGCATCTGTGGAACACCTGAATACACAAAGAATCAGCCCAAAATTGACGAGGTGGACTTTGTGAGCAAAGATATATTATTCTTTCCAGTTTTTCACTTTTTGTGACTGTGGAGGTGTATGCTGCTGTTTGCGATTTTGTCTGTATAGCTTAGCTTTAACCATTTGTGCTAGAGTTCTGTGTGGCATTTTTTTTTTTTTTACTTTTTAAAATTTTCTCGTAATAAATATTTTTTATTTTAATCACTTCATTTTATTTGATTTTACTTTATTTTGTTTTATTTTATCCTCATTCTTTCTTTCCTTCTCTTTCTTCTCCCACTTATTCTGAGCTGTGAGGATGAAAGTCTCTAGGTGCTCTAACCAGGAGTCAATGCTCTGCATCTGAGGTGGGAAAACCAACTTCAGGACACTGGTCCACAGGCGACCTGACAGCTCTACATAATATCAAATGGAGAAAATCTCCCAGAGATTTCCTTCTCAAGTCCAAGACCCACATTCACTCAGTGACCAGAAGTCTACAGTGCTGGACACCGTATGCCAAACAATGAGCAAGACAGAAACAGCCCCATCCGTTATCAGAGAGGACGCCTTAAATCATAATAAGGACAGAGGCACCAAAATACACACCACCAGACGTGGAGGTGCCCACCAGAAAGTAAAGATCCTGCCTCATCTTCCAGAACACAAGCACACCTCCCCTCAACAAAGAAACATGCAGAACCCACTGAACAAACCTTAGCCGCTGGGGACAGACACCAAAAACCACAATAACGACGGGCATGACGCCTGTGAAAAGGAACCCCAAGCCCAGTAAGTTAAGCAAAATGAGGAGATCAAAAAACACACGTCGACGAAGCAGCAAGGTCAAAACGCAGCAGACCTAACAAATGAAGAGGAAATAGGCAGTCCACCCGAAAAAGAATTCAGAATAATGATAGGAAAGACGATTCAACATCGTAGAAATAGGAGAGAGAAAATACAAGAAACGTTTCACAAGGGTCGACAAGAACTGAAGAGCAAACAAACAATGATGAAGAACACAATACATGAAAATAATTATTCTCTAGCATGGATCACTAGCACAATAACTGAGGCAGAAGAACGGTTAAGTGGCCTGGAAGATAAAATAGTTCCAATAAATACTGCGGATCAAAATAAAGAACAAAGAAAGAAAGGAACGGAGGACCGTCTCAGCGACCCTTGGGACAACATTAAATGCACCAACATTCGAATTATATGGGTCTCAGAAGAAGAAGAGAAATAGAAAAGGCGTGAGAATATATTTGAAGAGATTATAGTTGAAAACATCCCTAGTATGGGAAAGGAAACAGTTAATCAAGTCAAGGAAGCACAGACAGTCCCATACAGGATAAATCCAAGGAGAAACACGCCAAGACACATGTTCATCAAACTATTAGAAACGAAATACATAGAAAGCATGTAAAAAGCAGCATGGGAAAAACAGCATATACCATACAAGGGAATCCACGTAAGTTAACAGCTGACCTTTCAGCAGAAATTCTGCAAGAGAGAAGGGAGTGCCAGTATACGTATTTCAAGAGATGAAAGGAAAAAACCTACAACCAATGTTACTGTTCTCAGCAAGAATCTCATTGAGATTGGACGGAGAAACCAAAAACTTTACAGAAAAAGACACGGAAAAAGAATTCAGCACCAACAACAGCTTTATAACAAAGGATAAAGGAACTTCTCTAGGCAGGAATCACAAAGAAAAGAAAAGACCTCCTAGAACAAACCAAAAACAGTTAACAAAACGGTAAGAGGAACATCCATATTAATAATAACGTTACATGTAAATGGATACATGGCTCCAACTACAACAGATAGACTCCCTGAAGGGATACAACATCAAGACCATTATATGTGCTGCCTAGAAGAGACCCACTTTACACCTAGGGAGATATACAGACTGAAAATGAGGAGATGGCAAGAGACATTCCATGCAAATGGAAATCAAAGGAAACCTGGAGTTACAATTCTCATATCAGACGAAATAGACTTTAAGATAAACACTGTTACAAGAAACAAACAAGGACACTACATACTGATCAAGGGATCAAACCAAGGAGAGGATATGACAAATGCGAATACTTATGAACACAACCGAGGATCACTTCACTACATAACATGTATCCTAACAGCCATAAAGGGGAACTTGATAGTACCACCAAAAGAGTAGGGGACATTACCACCCCAATTCCACCAATGGACAGATCATCCAAAATGAAAAAAAATCAGGAAACATAAGTTTTAAATGACACATTGAACAGGAGGGACTTCATTCATATGTATACCACATTCTATTGCAAAACAACAGAAAACACTCTTTCCTCAGGTGCTCATGGAACATTCTCCAAGATATATTATATGTAGGACCACAAATAAAGCCTTAGAAAATTAAGAAAATTGAAACAGTATCAGGTATACTTTCTGCCCACAGTGCTATGAATCTAGATAGGAATTAAAAGGAAAAAAAGCCCGTCAATAATACAAACACGGGGAAGCTAAAGAAAACGCTGTTACATAACCAAGATTTCACTGCAGAAAACCAAGATGGGATCAAAAATACCTGGGAAAAAGTGACAGTGGAAATACGACCACCCAAAACTATGGGATGAAGCAAACGCAACTGTAAAAGGAGAGCTGTGTGAAAAAAGAAGCCAAAGGGAAACCTCTCCCAGCAGCCGCAGGAAGAGTGGGTGAAATCTGCACATTCAACGTGAAGTACCCCGCATCTGTGGAACACCTGAATACACAAAGAATCAGCCCAAAATTGACGAGGTGGACTTTGTGAGCAAAGATATATTATTCTTTCCAGTTTTTCACTTTTTGTGACTGTGGAGGTGTATGCTGCTGTTTGCGATTTTGTCTGTATAGCTTAGCTTTAACCATTTGTGCTAGAGTTCTGTGTGGCATTTTTTTTTTTTTTACTTTTTAAAATTTTCTCGTAATAAATATTTTTTATTTTAATCACTTCATTTTATTTGATTTTACTTTATTTTGTTTTATTTTATCCTCATTCTTTCTTTCCTTCTCTTTCTTCTCCCACTTATTCTGAGCTGTGAGGATGAAAGTCTCTAGGTGCTCTAACCAGGAGTCAATGCTCTGCATCTGAGGTGGGAAAACCAACTTCAGGACACTGGTCCACAGGCGACCTGACAGCTCTACATAATATCAAATGGAGAAAATCTCCCAGAGATTTCCTTCTCAAGTCCAAGACCCACATTCACTCAGTGACCAGAAGTCTACAGTGCTGGACACCGTATGCCAAACAATGAGCAAGACAGAAACAGCCCCATCCGTTATCAGAGAGGACGCCTTAAATCATAATAAGGACAGAGGCACCAAAATACACACCACCAGACGTGGAGGTGCCCACCAGAAAGTAAAGATCCTGCCTCATCTTCCAGAACACAAGCACACCTCCCCTCAACAAAGAAACATGCAGAACCCACTGAACAAACCTTAGCCGCTGGGGACAGACACCAAAAACCACAATAACGACGGGCATGACGCCTGTGAAAAGGAGCCCCAAGCCCAGTAAGTTAAGCAAAATGAGGAGATCAAAAAACACACGTCGACGAAGCAGCAAGGTCAAAACGCAGCAGACCTAACAAATGAAGAGGAAATAGGCAGTCCACCCGAAAAAGAATTCAGAATAATGATAGGAAAGACGATTCAACATCGTAGAAATAGGAGAGAGAAAATACAAGAAACGTTTCACAAGGGTCGACAAGAACTGAAGAGCAAACAAACAATGATGAAGAACACAATACATGAAAATAATTATTCTCTAGCATGGATCACTAGCACAATAACTGAGGCAGAAGAACGGTTAAGTGGCCTGGAAGATAAAATAGTTCCAATAAATACTGCGGATCAAAATAGAGAACAAAGAAAGAAAGGAACGGAGGACCGTCTCAGCGACCCTTGGGACAACATTAAATGCACCAACATTCGAATTATATGGGTCTCAGAAGAAGAAGAGAAATAGAAAAGGCGTGAGAATATATTTGAAGAGATTATAGTTGAAAACATCCCTAGTATGGGAAAGGAAACAGTTAATCAAGTCAAGGAAGCACAGAGAGTCCCATACAGGATAAATCCAAGGAGAAACACGCCAAGACACATGTTCATCAAACTATTAGAAACTAAATACATAGAAAGCATGTAAAAAGCAGCATGGGAAAAACAGCATATACCATACAAGGGAATCCACGTAAGTTAACAGCTGACCTTTCAGCAGAAATTCTGCAAGAGAGAAGGGAGTGCCAGTATACGTATTTCAAGAGATGAAAGGAAAAAACCTACAACCAATGTTACTGTTCTCAGCAAGAATCTCATTGAGATTGGACGGAGAAACCAAAAACTTTATAGAAAAAGACACGGAAAAAGAATTCAGCACCAACAACAGCTTTATAACAAAGGATAAAGGAACTTCTCTAGGCAGGAATCACAAAGAAAAGAAAAGACCTCCTAGAACAAACCAAAAACAGTTAACAAAACGGTAAGAGGAACATCCATATTAATAATAACGTTACATGTAAATGGATACATGGCTCCAACTACAACAGATAGACTCCCTGAAGGGATACAACATCAAGACCATTATATGTGCTGCCTAGAAGAGACCCACTTTACACCTAGGGAGATATACAGACTGAAAATGAGGAGATGGCAAGAGACATTCCATGCAAATGGAAATCAAAGGAAACCTGGAGTTACAATTCTCATATTAGACGAAATAGACTTTAAGATAAACACTGTTACAAGAAACAAACAAGGACACTACATACTGATCAAGGGATCAAACCAAGGAGAGGATATGACAAATGCGAATACTTATGAACACAACCGAGGATCACTTCACTACATAACATGTATCCTAACAGCCATAAAGGGGAACTTGATAGTACCACCAAAAGAGTAGGGGACATTACCACCCCAATTCCACCAATGGACAGATCATCCAAAATGAAAAAAAATCAGGAAACATAAGTTTTAAATGACACATTGAACAGGAGGGACTTCATTCATATGTATACAACATTCTATTGCAAAACAACAGAAAACACTCTTTCCTCAGGTGCTCATGGAACATTCTCCAAGATATATTATACGTAGGACCACAAATAAAGCCTTAGAAAATTAAGAAAATTGAAACAGTATCAGGTATACTTTCTGCCCACAGTGCTATGAATCTAGATAGGAATTAAAAGGAAAAAAAGCCCGTCAATAATACAAACACGGGGAAGCTAAAGAAAACGCTGTTACATAACCAAGATTTCACTGCAGAAAACCAAGATGGGATCAAAAATACCTGGGAAAAAGTGACAGTGGAAATACGACCACCCAAAACTATGGGATGAAGCAAACGCAACTGTAAAAGGAGAGCTGTGCGAAAAAAGAAGCCAAAGGGAAACCTCTCCCAGCAGCCGCAGGAAGAGTGGGTGAAATCTGCACATTCAACGTGAAGTACCCCGCATCTGTGGAACACCTGAATACACAAAGAATCAGCCCAAAATTGACGAGGTGGACTTTGTGAGCAAAGATATATTATTCTTTCCAGTTTTTCACTTTTTGTGACTGTGGAGGTGTATGCTGCTGTTTGCGATTTTGTCTGTATAGCTTAGCTTTAACCATTTGTGCTAGAGTTCTGTGTGGCTTTTTTTTTTTTTTTACTTTTTAAAATTTTCTCGTAATAAATATTTTTTATTTTAATCACTTCATTTTATTTGATTTTACTTTATTTTGTTTTATTTTATCCTCATTCTTTGTTTCCTTCTCTTTCTTCTCCCACTTATTCTGAGCTGTGAGGATGAAAGTCTCTAGGTGCTCTAACCAGGAGTCAATGCTCTGCATCTGAGGTGGGAAAACCAACTTCAGGACACTGGTCCACAGGCGACCTGACAGCTCTACATAATATCAAATGGAGAAAATCTCCCAGAGATTTCCTTCTCAAGTCCAAGACCCACATTCACTCAGTGACCAGAAGTCTACAGTGCTGGACACCGTATGCCAAACAATGAGCAAGACAGAAACAGCCCCATCCGTTATCAGAGAGGACGCCTTAAATCATAATAAGGACAGAGGCACCAAAATACACACCACCAGACGTGGAGGTGCCCACCAGAAAGTAAAGATCCTGCCTCATCTTCCAGAACACAAGCACACCTCCCCTCAACAAAGAAACATGCAGAACCCACTGAACAAACCTTAGCCGCTGGGGACAGACACCAAAAACCACAATAACGACGGGCATGACGCCTGTGAAAAGGAACCCCAAGCCCAGTAAGTTAAGCAAAATGAGGAGATCAAAAAACACACGTCGACGAAGCAGCAAGGTCAAAACGCACCAGACCTAACAAATGAAGAGGAAATAGGCAGTCCACCCGAAAAAGAATTCAGAATAATGATAGGAATGACGATTCAACATCGTAGAAATAGGAGAGAGAAAATACAAGAAACGTTTCACAAGGGTCGACAAGAACTGAAGAGCAAACAAACAATGATGAAGAACACAATACATGAAAATAATTATTCTCTAGCATGGATCACTAGCACAATAACTGAGGCAGAAGAACGGTTAAGTGGCCTGGAAGATAAAATAGTTCCAATAAATACTGCGGATCAAAATAAAGAACAAAGAAAGAAAGGAACGGAGGACCGTCTCAGCGACCCTTGGGACAACATTAAATGCACCAACATTCGAATTATATGGGTCTCAGAAGAAGAAGAGAAATAGAAAAGGCGTGAGAATATATTTGAAGAGATTATAGTTGAAAACATCCCTAGTATGGGAAAGGAAACAGTTAATCAAGTCAAGGAAGCACAGAGAGTCCCATACAGGATAAATCCAAGGAGAAACACGCCAAGACACATGTTCATCAAACTATTAGAAACTAAATACATAGAAAGCATGTAAAAAGCAGCATGGGAAAAACAGCATATACCATACAAGGGAATCCACGTAAGTTAACAGCTGACCTTTCAGCAGAAATTCTGCAAGAGAGAAGGGAGTGCCAGTATACGTATTTCAAGAGATGAAAGGAAAAAACCTACAACCAATGTTACTGTTCTCAGCAAGAATCTCATTGAGATTGGACGGAGAAACCAAAAACTTTACAGAAAAAGACACGGAAAAAGAATTCAGCACCAACAACAGCTTTATAACAAAGGATAAAGGAACTTCTCTAGGCAGGAATCACAAAGAAAAGAAAAGACCTCCTAGAACAAACCAAAAACAGTTAACAAAACGGTAAGAGGAACATCCATATTAATAATAACGTTACATGTAAATGGATACATGGCTCCAACTACAACAGATAGACTCCCTGAAGGGATACAACATCAAGACCATTATATGTGCTGCGTAGAAGAGACCCACTTTACACCTAGGGAGATATACAGACTGAAAATGAGGAGATGGCAAGAGACATTCCATGCAAATGGAAATCAAAGAAAACCTGGAGTTACAATTCTCATATCAGACGAAATAGACTTTAAGATAAACACTGTTACAAGAAACAAACAAGGACACTACATACTGATCAAGGGATCAAACCAAGGAGAGGATATGACAAATGCGAATACTTATGAACACAACCGAGGATCACTTCACTACATAACATGTATCCTAACAGCCATAAAGGGGAACATGATAGTACCACCAAAAGAGTAGGGGACATTACCACCCCAATTCCACCAATGGGCAGATCATCCAAAATGAAAAAAAATCAGGAAACATAAGTTTTAAATGACACATTGAACAGGAGGGACTTCATTCATATGTATACCACATTCTATTGCAAAACAACAGAAAACACTCTTTCCTCAGGTGCTCATGGAACATTCTCCAAGATATATTATATGTAGGACCACAAATAAAGCCTTAGAAAATTAAGAAAATTGAAACAGTATCAGGTATACTTTCCGCCCACAGTGCTATGAATCTAGATAGGAATTAAAAGGAAAAAAAGCACGTCAATAATACAAACACGGGGAAGCTAAAGAAAACGCTGTTACATAACCAAGATTTCACTGCAGAAAACCAAGATGGGATCAAAAATACCTGGGAAAAAGTGACAGTGGAAATACGACCACCCAAAACTATGGGATGAAGCAAACGCAACTGTAAAAGGAGAGCTGTGCGAAAAAAGAAGCCAAAGGGAAATCTCTCCCAGCAGCCGTAGGAAGAGTGGGTGAAATCTGCACATTCAACGTGAAGTACCCCGCATCTGTGGAACACCTGAATACACAAAGAATCAGCCCAAAATTGACGAGGTGGACTTTGTGAGCAAAGATATATTATTCTTTCCAGTTTTTCACTTTTTGAGACTGTGTAGGTGTATGCTGCTCTTTGCGATTTTGTCTGTATAGCTTAGCTTTAACCATTTGTGCTAGAGTTCTGTGTGGCTTTTTTTTTTTTTACTTTTTAAAATTTTCTCGTAATAAATATTTTTTATTTTAATCACTTCATTTTATTTGATTTTACTTTATTTTGTTTTATTTTATCCTCATTCTTTGCTTCCTTCTCTTTCTTCTCCCACTTATTCTGAGCTGTGAGGATGAAAGTCTCTATGTGCTCTAACCAGGAGTCAGTTCTCTGCATCTGAGGTGGGAAAACCAACTTCAGGACACTGGTCCACAGGAGACCTGACAGCTCTACATAATATCAAATGGAGAAAATCTCCCAGAGATTTCCTTCTCACGTCCAAGACCCACATTCACTCAGTGACCAGAAGTCTACAGTGCTGGACACCGTATGCCAAACAATGAGTAAGACAGAAACAGCCCCATCCGTTATCAGAGAGGACGCCTCGAATCATAATAAGGACAGAAGCACCAAAATACACATCACCAGACGTGGAAGTGCCCACCAGAAAGTAAAGATCCAGCCTCATCTTCCAGAACACAAGCACACCTCCCCTCAACAAAGAAACATGCAGAACCCACTGAACAAACCTTAGCCGCTGGGGACAGACACCAAAAACCACAATAACGACGGGCATGACGCCTGTGAAAAGGAACCCCAAGCCCACTAAGTTAAGCAAAATGAGGAGATCAAAAAACACACGTCGACGAAGCAGCAAGGTCAAAACGCAGCAGACCTAACAAATGAAGAGGAAATAGGCAGTCCACCCGAAAAAGAATTCAGAATAATGATAGGAAAGACGATTCAACATCGTAGAAATAGGAGAGAGAAAATACAAGAAACGTTTCACAAGGGTCGACAAGAACTGAAGAGCAAACAAACAATGATGAAGAACACAAAACATGAAAATAATTATTCTCTAGCATGGATCACTAGCACAATAACTGAGGCAGAAGAACGGTTAAGTGTCCTGGAAGATAAAATAGTTCTAATAAATACTGGGGATCAAAATAAAGAACAAAGAAAGAAAGGAACGGAGGACCGTCTCAGCGACCCTTGGGACAACCTTAAATGCACCAACATTCGAATTATATGGGTCTCAGAAGAAGAAGAGAAATAGAAAAGGCGTGAGAATATATTTGAAGAGATTATAGTTGAAAACATCCCTAGTATGGGAAAGGAAACAGTTAATCAAGTCAAGGAAGCACAGAGAGTCCCATACAGGATAAATCCAAGGAGAAACACGCCAAGACACATGTTCATCAAACTATTAGAAACTAAATACATAGAAAGCATGTAAAAAGCAGCATGGGAAAAAGAGCATATACCATACAAGGGAATCCACGTAAGTTAACAGCTGACCTTTCAGCAGAAATTCTGCAAGAGAGAAGGGAGTGCCAGTATCCGTATTTCAAGAGATGAAAGTAAAAAACCTACAACCAGTGTTACTGTTCTCAGCAAGAATCTCATTGAGATTGGACGGAGAAACCAAAAACTTTACAGAAAAAGACACGGAAAAAGAATTCAGCACCAACAACAGCTTTATAACAAAGGATAAAGGAACTTGTCTAGGCAGGAATCACAAAGAAAAGAAAAGACCTCCTAGAACAAACCAAAAACAATTAACAAAACGGTAAGAGGAACATCCATATTAATAATAATGTTACATGTAAATGGATACATGGCTCCAACTACAACAGATAGACTCCCTGAAGGGATACAACATCAAGACCATTATATGTGCTGCCTAGAAGAGACCCACTTTACACCTAGGGAGATATACAGACTGAAAATGAGGAGATGGCAAGAGACATTCCATGCAAATGGAAATCAAAGGAAACCTGGAGTTACAATTCTCATATCAGACGAAATAGACTTTAAGATAAACACTGTTACAAGAAACAAACAAGGACACTACATACTGATAAAGGGATCAAACCAAGGAGAGGATATGACAAATGCGAATACTTATGAACACAACCGAGGATCACTTCACTACATAACATGTATCCTAACAGCCATAAAGGGGAACTTGATAGTACCACCAAAAGAGTAGGGGACATTACCACCCCAATTCCACCAATGGACAGATCATCCAAAATGAAAAAAAATCAGGAAACATAAGTTTTAAATGACACATTGAACAGGAGGGACTTCATTCATATGTATACCACATTCTATTGCAAAACAACAGAAAACACTCTTTCCTCAGGTGCTCATGGAACATTCTCCAAGATATATTATATGTAGGACCACAAATAAAGCCTTAGAAAATTAAGAAAATTGAAACAGTATCAGGTATACTTTCCGCCCACAGTGCTATGAATCTAGATAGGAATTAAAAGGAAAAAAAGCCCGTCAATAATACAAACACGGGGAAGCTAAAGAAAACGCTGTTACATAACCAAGATTTCACTGCAGAAAACCAAGATGGGATCAAAAATACCTGGGAAAAAGTGACAGTGGAAATACGACCACCCAAAACTATGGGATGAAGCAAACGCAACTGTAAAAGGAGAGCTGTGCGAAAAAAGAAGCCAAAGGGAAATCTCTCCCAGCAGCCGTAGGAAGAGTGGGTGAAATCTGCACATTCAACGTGAAGTACCCCGCATCTGTGGAACACCTGAATACACAAAGAATCAGCCCAAAATTGACGAGGTGGACTTTGTGAGCAAAGATATATTATTCTTTCCAGTTTTTCACTTTTTGAGACTGTGGAGGTGTATGCTGCTGTTTGCGATTTTGTCTGTATAGCTTAGCTTTAACCATTTGTGCTAGAGTTCTGTGTGGCTTTTTTTTTTTTTACTTTTTAAAATTTTCTCGTAATAAATATTTTTTATTTTAATCACTTCATTTTATTTGATTTTACTTTATTTTGTTTTATTTTATCCTCATTCTTTGCTTCCTTCTCTTTCTTCTCCCACTTATTCTGAGCTGTGAGGATGAAAGTCTCTATGTGCTCTAACCAGGAGTCAGTGCTCTGCATCTGAGGTGGGAAAACCAAATTCAGGACACTGGTCCACAGGAGACCTGACAGCTCTACATAATATCAAATGGAGAAAATCTCCCAGAGATTTCCTTCTCACGTCCAAGGCCCACATTCACTCAGTGACCAGAAGTCTACAGTGCTGGACACCGTATGCCAAACAATGAGCAAGACAGAAACAGCCCCATCCGTTATCAGAGAGGAGGCCTTGAATCATAATAAGGACAGAAGCACCAAAATACACACCACCAGACGTGGAAGTGCCCACCAGAAAGTAAAGATCCAGCCTCATCTTCCAGAACACAAGCACACCTCCCCTCAACAAAGAAACATGCAGAACCCACTGAACAAACCTTAGCCGCTGGGGACAGACACCAAAAACCACAATAACGACGGGCATGACGCCTGTGAAAAGGAACCCCAAGCCCAGTAAATTAAGCAAAATGAGGAGATCAAAAAACACACGTCGACGAAGCAGCAAGGTCAAAACGCAGCAGACCTAACAAATGAAGAGGAAATAGGCAGTCCACCCGAAAAAGAATTCAGAATAATGATAGGAAAGACGATTCAACATCGTAGAAATAGGAGAGAGAAAATACAAGAAACGTTTCACAAGGGTCGACAAGAACTGAAGAGCAAACAAACAATGATGAAGAACACAATACATGAAAATAATTATTCTCTAGCATGGATCACTAGCACAATAACTGAGGCAGAAGAACGGTTAAGTGGCCTGGAAGATAAAATAGTTCCAATAAATACTGCGGATCAAAATAAAGAACAAAGAAAGAAAGGAACGGAGGACCGTCTCAGCGACCCTTGGGACAACCTTAAATGCACCAACATTCGAATTATATGGGTCTCAGAAGAAGAAGAGAAATAGAAAAGGCGTGAGAATATATTTGAAGAGATTATAGTTGAAAACATCCCTAGTATGGGAAAGGAAACAGTTAATCAAGTCAAGGAAGCACAGAGAGTCCCATACAGGATAAATCCAAGGAGAAACACGCCAAGACACATGTTCATCAAACTATTAGAAACTAAATACATAGAAAGCATGTAAAAAGCAGCATGGGAAAAACAGCATATACCATACAAGGGAATCCACGTAAGTTAACAGCTGACCTTTCAGCAGAAATTCTGCAAGAGAGAAGGGAGTGCCAGTATACGTATTTCAAGAGATGAAAGGAAAAAACCTACAACCAGTGTTACTGTTCTCAGCAAGAATCTCATTGAGATTGGACGGAGAAACCAAAAACTTTACAGAAAAAGACACGGAAAAAGAATTCAGCACCAACAACAGCTTTATAACAAAGGATAAAGGAACTTCTCTAGGCAGGAATCACAAAGAAAAGAAAAGACCTCCTAGAACAAACCAAAAACAATTAACAAAACGGTAAGAAGAACATCCATATTAATAATAACGTTACATGTAAATGGATACATGGCTCCAACTACAACAGATAGACTCCCTGAAGGGATACAACATCAAGACCATTATATGTGCTGCCTAGAAGAGACCCACTTTACACCTAGGGAGATATACAGACTGAAAATGAGGAGATGGCAAGAGACATTCCATGCAAATGGAAATCAAAGGAAACCTGGAGTTACAATTCTCATATCAGACGAAATAGACTTTAAGATAAACACTGTTACAAGAAACAAACAAGGACACTACATACTGATCAAGGGATCAAACCAAGGAGAGGATATGACAAATGCGAATACTTATGAACACAACCGAGGATCACTTCACTACATAACATGTATCCTAACAGCCATAAAGGGGAACTTGATAGTACCACCAAAAGAGTAGGGGACATTACCACCCCAATTCCACCAATGGACAGATCATCCAAAATGAAAAAAAATCAGGAAACATAAGTTTTAAATGACACATTGAACAGGAGGGACTTCATTCATATGTATACCACATTCTATTGCAAAACAACAGAAAACACTCTTTCCTCAGGTGCTCATGGAACATTCTCCAAGATATATTATATGTAGGACCACAAATAAAGCCTTAGAAAATTAAGAAAATTGAAACAGTATCAGGTATACTTTCCGCCCACAGTGCTATGAATCTAGATAGGAATTAAAAGGAAAAAAAGCCCGTCAATAATACAAACACGGGGAAGCTAAAGAAAACGCTGTTACATAACCAAGATTTCACTGCAGAAAACCAAGATGGGATCAAAAATACCTGGGAAAAAGTGACAGTGGAAATACGACCACCCAAAACTATGGGATGAAGCAAACGCAACTGTAAAAGGAGAGCTGTGCGAAAAAAGAAGCCAAAGGGAAATCTCTCCCAGCAGCCGTAGGAAGAGTGGGTGAAATCTGCACATTCAACGTGAAGTACCCCGCATCTGTGGAACACCTGAATACACAAAGAATCAGCCCAAAATTGACGAGGTGGACTTTGTGAGCAAAGACATATTATTCTTTCCAGTTTTTCACTTTTTGTGACTGTGGAGGTGTATGCTGCTGTTTGCGATTTTGTCTGTATAGCTTAGCTTTAACCATTTGTGCTAGAGTTCTGTGTGGCTTTTTTTTTTTTTTACTTTTTAAAATTTTCTCGTAATAAATATTTTTTATTTTAATCACTTCATTTTATTTGATTTTACTTTATTTTGTTTTATTTTATCCTCATTCTTTCTTTCCTTCTCTTTCTTCTCCCACTTATTCTGAGCTGTGAGGATGAAAGTCTCTAGGTGCTCTAACCAGGAGTCAGTGCTCTGCATCTGAGGTGGGAAAACCAACTTCAGGACACTGGTCCACAGGCGACCTGACAGCTCTACATAATATCAAATGGAGAAAATCTCCCAGAGATTTCCTTCTCAAGTCCAAGACCCACATTCACTCAGTGACCAGAAGTCTACAGTGCTGGACACCGTATGCCAAACAATGAGCAAGACAGAAACAGCCCCATCCGTTATCAGAGAGGACGCCTTAAATCATAATAAGGACAGAGGCACCAAAATACACACCACCAGACGTGGAGGTGCCCACCAGAAAGTAAAGATCCTGCCTCATCTTCCAGAACACAAGCACACCTCCCCTCAACAAAGAAACATGCAGAACCCACTGAACAAACCTTAGCCGCTGGGGACAGACACCAAAAACCACAATAACGACGGGCATGACGCCTGTGAAAAGGAACCCCAAGCCCAGTAAGTTAAGCAAAATGAGGAGATCAAAAAACACACGTCGACGAAGCAGCAAGGTCAAAACGCAGCAGACCTAACAAATGAAGAGGAAATAGGCAGTCCACCCGAAAAAGAATTCAGAATAATGATAGGAATGACGATTCAACATCGTAGAAATAGGAGAGAGAAAATACAAGAAACGTTTCACAAGGGTCGACAAGAACTGAAGAGCAAACAAACAATGATGAAGAACACAATACATGAAAATAATTATTCTCTAGCATGGATCACTAGCACAATAACTGAGGCAGAAGAACGGTTAAGTGGCCTGGAAGATAAAATAGTTCCAATAAATACTGCGGATCAAAATAAAGAACAAAGAAAGAAAGGAACGGAGGACCGTCTCAGCGACCCTTGGGACAACATTAAATGCACCAACATTCGAATTATATGGGTCTCAGAAGAAGAAGAGAAATAGAAAAGGCGTGAGAATATATTTGAAGAGATTATAGTTGAAAACATCCCTAGTATGGGAAAGGAAACAGTTAATCAAGTCAAAGAAGCACAGAGAGTTCCATACAGGATAAATCCAAGGAGAAACACGCCAAGACACATGTTCATCAAACTATTAGAAACTAAATACATAGAAAGCATGTAAAAAGCAGCATGGGAAAAACAGTATATACCATAAAAGGGAATCCACGTAAGTTAACAGCTGACCTTTCAGCAGAAATTCTGCAAGAGAGAAGGGAGTGCCAGTATACGTATTTCAAGAGATGAAAGGAAAAAACCTACAACCAATGTTACTGTTCTCAGCAAGAATCTCATTGAGATTGGACGGAGAAACCAAAAACTTTACAGAAAAAGACACGGAAAAAGAATTCAGCACCAACAACAGCTTTATAACAAAGGATAAAGGAACTTCTCTAGGCAGGAATCACAAAGAAAAGAAAAGACCTCCTAGAACAAACCAAAAACAAGTAACAAAACGGTAAGAGGAACATCCATATTAATAAGAACGTTACATGTAAATGGATACATGGCTCCAACTACAACAGATAGACTCCCTGAAGGGATACAACATCAAGACCATTATATGTGCTGCCTAGAAGAGACCCACTTTACACCTAGGGAGATATACAGACTGAAAATGAGGAGATGGCAAGAGACATTCCATGCAAATGGAAATCAAAGGAAACCTGGAGTTACAATTCTCATATCAGACGAAATAGACTTTAAGATAAACACTGTTACAAGAAACAAACAAGGACACTACATACTGATCAAGGGATCAAACCAAGGAGAGGATATGACAAATGCGAATACTTATGAACACAACCGAGGATCACTTCACTACATAACATGTATCCTAACAGCCATAAAGGGGAACTTGATAGTACCACCAAAAGAGTAGGGGACATTACCACCCCAATTCCACCAATGGACAGATCATCCAAAATGAAAAAAAATCAGGAAACATAAGTTTTAAATGACACATTGAACAGGAGGGACTTCATTCATATGTATACCACATTCTATTGCAAAACAACAGAAAACACTCTTTCCTCAGGTGCTCATGGAACATTCTCCAAGATATATTATATGTAGGACCACAAATAAAGCCTTAGAAAATTAAGAAAATTGAAACAGTATCAGGTATAATTTCCGCCCACAGTGCTATGAATCTAGATAGGAATTAAAAGGAGAAAAAGCCCGTCAATAATACAAACACGGGGAAGCTAAAGAAAACGCTGTTACATAACCAAGATTTCACTGCAGAAAACCAAGATGGGATCAAAAATACCTGGGAAAAAGTGACAGTGGAAATACGACCACCCAAAACTATGGGATGAAGCAAACGCAACTGTAAAAGGAGAGCTGTGCGAAAAAAGAAGCCAAAGGGAAATCTCTCCCAGCAGCCGCAGGAAGAGTGGGTGATATCTGCACACTCAACGTGAAGTACCCCGCATCTGTGGAACACCTGAATACACAAAGAATCAGCCCAAAATTGACGAGGTGGACTTTGTGAGCAAAGATATATTATTCTTTCCAGTTTTTCACTTTTTGAGACTGTGGAGGTGTATGCTGCTGTTTGCGATTTTGTCTGTATAGCTTAGCTTTAACCATTTGTGCTAGAGTTCTGTGTGGCTTTTTTTTTTTTTACTTTTTAAAATTTTCTCGTAATAAATATTTTTTATTTTAATCACTTCATTTTATTTGATTTTACTTTATTTTGTTTTATTTTATCCTCATTCTTTGTTTCCTTCTCTTTCTTCTCCCACTTATTCTGAGCTGTGAGGATGAAAGTCTCTAGGTGCTCTAACCAAGAGTCAGTGCTCTGCATCTGAGGTGGGAAAACCAACTTCAGGACACTGGTCCACAGGAGACCTGACAGCTCCACATAATATCAAATGGAGAAAATCTCCCAGAGATTTCGTTCTCAAGTCCAAGACCCACATTCACTCAGTGACCAGAAGTCTACAGTGCTGGACACCGTATGCCAAACAATGAGCAAGACAGAAACAGCCCCATCCGTTATCAGAGAGGATGCCTTAAATCATAATAAGGACAGAGGCACCAAAATACACACCACCAGACGTGGAGGTGCCCACCGGAAAGTAAAGATCCAGCCTCATCTTCCAGAACACAAGCACACCTACCCTCAACAAAGAAACATGCAGAACCCACTGAACAAACCTTAGCCGCTGGGGACAGACACCAAAAACCACAATAACGACGGGCATGACGCCTGTGAAAAGGAACCCCAAGCCCAGTAAGTTAAGCAAAATGAGGAGATCAAAAAACACACGTCGACGAAGCAGCAAGGTCAAAACGCACCAGACCTAACAAATGAAGAGGAAATAGGCAGTCCACCGAAAAAGAATTCAGAATAATGATAGGAAAGACGATTCAACATCGTAGAAATAGGAGAGAGAAAATACAAGAAAGGTTTCACAAGGGTCGACAAGAACTGAAGAGCAAACAAACAATGATGAAGAACACAATACATGAAAATAATTATTCTCTAGCATGGATCACTACCACAGTAACTGAGGCAGAAGAACGGTTAAGTGTCCTGGAAGATAAAATAGTTCAAATAAATACTGCGGATCAAAATAAAGAACTAAGAAAGAAAGGAACGGAGGACCGTCTCAGCGACCCTTGGGACAACATTAAATGCACCATCATTCGAATTATATGGGTCTCAGAAGAAGAAGAGAAATAGAAAAGGCGTGAGAATATATTTGAAGAGATTATAGTTGAAAACATCCCTAATAAGGGAAAGGAAACAGTTAATCAAGTCAAGGAAGCACAGAGAGTCCCATACAGGATAAATCCAAGGAGAAACACACCAAGACACATGTTCATCAAACTATTAGAAACTAAATACATAGAAAGCATGTAAAAAGCAGCATGGGAAAAACAGCATATACCATACAAGGGAATCCACGTAAGTTAACAGCCGACCTTTCAGCAGAAATTCTGCAAGAGAGAAGGGAGTGCCAGTATACGTATTTCAAGAGATGAAAGGAAAAAACCTACAACCAATGTTACTGTTCTCAGCAAGAATCTCATTGAGATTGGACGGAGAAACCAAAAACTTTACAGAAAAAGACACGGAAAAAGAATTCAGCACCAACAACAGCTTTATAACAAAATATAAAGGAACTTCTCTAGGCAGGAATCACAAAGAAAAGAAAAGACCTCCTAGAACAAACCAAAAACAATTAACAAAACGGTAAGAAGAACATCCATATTAATAATAACGTTACATGTAAATGGATACATGGCTCCAACTACAACAGATAGACTCCCTGAAGGGATACAACATCAAGACCATTATATGTGCTGCCTAGAAGAGACCCACTTTACACCTAGGGAGATATACAGACTGAAAATGAGGAGATGGCAAGAGACATTCCATGCAAATGGAAATCAAAGGAAACCTGGAGTTACAATTCTCATATCAGACGAAATAGACTTTAAGATAAACACTGTTACAAGAAACAAACAAGGACACTACATACTGATCAAGGGATCAAACCAAGGAGAGGATATGACAAATGCGAATACTTATGAACACAACCGAGGATCACTTCACTACATAACATGTATCCTAACAGCCATAAAGGGGAACTTGATAGTACCACCAAAAGAGTAGGGGACATTACCACCCCAATTCCACCAATGGACAGATCATCCAAAATGAAAAAAAATCAGGAAACATAAGTTTTAAATGACACATTGAACAGGAGGGACTTCATTCATATGTATACCACATTCTATTGCAAAACAACAGAAAACACTCTTTCCTCAGGTGCTCATGGAACATTCTCCAAGATATATTATATGTAGGACCACAAATAAAGCCTTAGAAAATTAAGAAAATTGAAACAGTATCAGGTATACTTTCCGCCCACAGTGCTATGAATCTAGATAGGAATTAAAAGGAAAAAAAGCCCGTCAATAATACAAACACGGGGAAGCTAAAGAAAACGCTGTTACATAACCAAGATTTCACTGCAGAAAACCAAGATGGGATCAAAAATACCTGAGAAAAAGTGACAGTGGAAATACGACCACCCAAAACTATGGGATGAAGCAAACGCAACTGTAAAAGGAGAGCTGTGCGAAAAAAGAAGCCAAAGGGAAATCTCTCCCAGCAGCCGCAGGAAGAGTGGGTGAAATCTGCACATTCAACGTGAAGTACCCCGCATCTGTGGAACACCTGAATACACAAAGAATCAGCCCAAAATTGACGAGGTGGACTTTGTGAGCAAAGATATATTATTCTTTCCAGTTTTTCAATTTTTGAGACTGTGGAGGTGTATGCTGCTGTTTGCGATTTTGTCTGTATAGCTTAGCTTTAACCATTTGTGCTAGAGTTCTGTGTGGCTTTTTTTTTTTTACTTTTTAAAATTTTCTCGTAATAAATATTTTTTATTTTAATCACTTCATTTTATTTGATTTTACTTTATTTTGTTTTATTTTATCCTCATTCTTTGTTTCCTTCTCTTTCTTCTCCCACTTATTCTGAGCTGTGAGGATGAAAGTCTCTAGGTGCTCTAACCAAGAGTCAGTGCTCTGCATCTGAGGTGGGAAAACCAACTTTAGGACACTGGTCCACAGGAGACCTCACAGCTCCACATAATATCAAATGGAGAAAATCTCCCAGAGATTTCGTTCTCAAGTCCAAGACCCACATTGACTCAGTGACCAGAAGTCTACAGTGCTGGACACCGTATGCCAAACAATGAGCAAGACAGAAACAGCCCCATCCGTTATCAGAGAGGATGCCTTAAATCATAATAAGGACAGAGGCACCAAAATACACACCACCAGACGTGGAGGTGCCCACCGGAAAGTAAAGATCCAACCTCATCTTCCAGAACACATGCACACCTCCCCTCAACAAAGAAACGTGCAGAACCCACTGAACAAACCTTAGCCGCTGGGGTCAGACACCAAAAACCACAATAACGACGGGCATGACGCCTGTGAAAAGGAACCCCAAGCCCAGTAAGTTAAGCAAAATGAGGAGATCAAAAAACACACGTCAACGAAGCAGCAAGGTCAAAACGCACCAGACCTAACAAATGAAGAGGAAATAGGCAGTCCACCGAAAAAGAATTCAGAATAATGATAGGAAAGAGGATTCAACATCGTAGAAATAGGAGAGAGAAAATACAAGAAAGGTTTCACAAGGGTCGACAAGAACTGAAGAGCAAACAAACAATGATGAAGAACACAATACATGAAAATAATTATTCTCTAGCATGGATCACTAGCACAATAACTGAGGCAGAAGAACGGTTAAGTGGCCTGGAAGATAAAATAGTTCCAATAAATACTGTGGATCAAAATAAAGAACAAAGAAAGAAAGGAACGGAGGACCGTCTCAGCGACCCTTGGGACAACATTAAATGCACCAACATTCGAATTATATGGGTCTCAGAAGAAGAAGAGAAATAGAAAAGGCGTGAGAATATATTTGAAGAGATTATAGTTGAAAACATCCCTAGTATGGGAAAGGAAACAGTTAATCAAGTCAAGGAAGCACAGAGAGTCCCATACAGGATAAATCCAAGGAGAAACACGCCAAGACACATGTTCATCAAACTATTAGAAACTAAATACATAGAAAGCATGTAAAAAGCAGCATGGGAAAAACAGCATATACCATACAAGGGAATCCACGTAAGTTAACAGCTGACCTTTCAGCAGAAATTCTGCAAGAGAGAAGGGAGTGCCAGTATACGTATTTCAAGAGATGAAAGGAAAAAACCTACAACCAATGTTACTGTTCACAGCAAGAATCTCATTGAGATTGGACGGAGAAACCAAAAACTTTACAGAAAAAGACACGGAAAAAGAATTCAGCATCAACAACAGCTTTATAACAAAGGATAAAGGAACTTCTCTAGGCAGGAATCACAAAGAAAAGAAAAGACCTCCTAGAACAAACCAAAAACAGTTAACAAAACGGTAAGAGGAACATCCATATTAATAATAACGTTACATGTAAATGGATACATGGCTCCAACTACAACAGATAGACTCCCTGAAGGGATACAACATCAAGACCATTATATGTGCTGCCTAGAAGAGACCCACTTTACACCTAGGGAGATATACAGACTGAAAATGAGGAGATGGCAAGAGACATTCCATGCAAATGGAAATCAAAGGAAACCTGGAGTTACAATTCTCATATCAGACGAAATAGACTTTAAGATAAACACTGTTACAAGAAACAAACAAGGACACTACATACTGATCAAGGGATCAAACCAAGGAGAGGATATGACAAATGCGAATACTTATGAACACAACCGAGGATCACTTCACTACATAACATGTATCCTAACAGCCATAAAGGGGAACTTGATAGTACCACCAAAAGAGTAGGGGACATTACCACCCCAATTCCACCAAGGGACAGATCATCCAAAATGAAAAAAAATCAGGAAACGTAAGTTTTAAATGACACATTGAACAGGAGGGACTTCATTCATACGTATACCACATTCTATTGCAAAACAACAGAAAACACTCTTTCCTCAGGTGCTCATGGAACATTCTCCAAGATATATTATATGTAGGACCACAAATAAAGCCTTAGAAAATTAAGAAAATTGAAACAGTATCAGGTATACTTTCCGCCCACAGTGCTATGAATCTAGATAGGAAGTAAAAGGAAAAAAAGCCCGTCAATAATACAAACACGGGGAAGCTAAAGAAAACGCTGTTACATAACCAAGATTTCACTGCAGAAAACCAAGATGGGATCAAAAATACCTGGGAAAAAGTGACAGTGGAAATACGACCACCCAAAACTATGGGATGAAGCAAACGCAACTGTAAAAGGAGAGCTGTGCGAAAAAAGAAGCCAAAGGGAAATCTCTCCCAGCAGCCGCAGGAAGAGTGGGTGAAATATGCACATTCAACGTGAAGTACCCCGCATCTGTGGAACACCTGAATACAAAAAGAATCAGCCCAAAATTGACGAGGTGGACTTTGTGAGCAAAGATATATTATTCTTTCCAGTTTTTCACTTTTTGTGACTGTGGAGGTATATGCTGCTGTTTGCGATTTTGTCTGTATAGCTTAGCTTTAACCATTTGTGCTAGAGTTCTGTGTGGCTTTTTTTTTTTTTTACTTTTTAAAATTTTCTCGTAATAAATATTTTTTATTTTAATCACTTCATTTTATTTGAGTTTACTTTATTTTGTTTTATTTTATCCTCATTCTTTCTTTCCTTCTCTTTCTTCTCCCACTTATTCTGAGCTGTGAGGATGAAAGTCTCTAGGTGCTCTAACCAGGAGTCAGTGCTCTGCATCTGAGGTGGGAAAACCAACTTCAGGACACTGGTCCACAGGAGACCTGACAGCTCCACATAATATCAAATGGAGTAAATCTCCCAGAGATTTCCTTCTCACGTCCAAGACCCACATTCACTCAGTGACCAGAAGTCTACAGTGCTGGACACCGTATGCCAAACAATGAGCAAGACAGAAACAGCCCCATCTGTTATCAGAGAGGACGCCTTAAATCATAATAATGACAGAGGCACCAAAATACCCACCACCAGACGTGGAAGTGCCCACCAGAAAGTAAAGATCCAGCCTCATCTTCCAGAACACAAGCACACCTCCCCTCAACAAAGAAACATGCAGAACCCACTGAACAAACCTTAGCCGCTGGGGACAGACACCAAAAACCACAATAACGACGGGCATGACGCCTGTGAAAAGGAACCCCAAGCCCAGTAAGTTAAGCAAAATGAGGAGATCAAAAAACACACGTCGACGAAGCAGCAAGGTCAAAACGCAGCAGACCTAACAAATAAAGAGGAAATAGGCAGTCCACCCGAAAAAGAATTCAGAATAATGATAGGAAAGACGATTCAACATCGTAGAAATAGGAGAGAGAAAATACAAGAAACGTTTCACAAGGGTCGACAAGAACTGAAGAGCAAACAAACAATGATGAAGAACACAATACATGAAAATAATTATTCTCTAGCATGGATCACTAGCACAATAACTGAGGCAGAAGAATGGTTAAGTGGCCTGGAAGATAAAATAGTTCCAATAAATACTGCGGATCAAAATAAAGAACAAAGAAAGAAAGGAACGGAGGACCGTCTCAGCGACCCTTGGGACAACATTAAATGCACCAACATTCGAATTATATGGGTCTCAGAAGAAGAAGAGAAATAGAAAAGGCGTGAGAATATATTTGAAGAGATTATAGTTGAAAACATCCCTAGTATGGGAAAGGAAACAGTTAATCAAGTCAAGGAAGCACAGAGAGTCCCATACAGGATAAATCCAAGGAGAAACACGCCAAGACACATGTTCATCAAACTATTAGAAACTAAATACATAGAAAGCATGTAAAAAGCAGCATGGGAAAAACAGCATATACCATACAAGGGAATCCCCGTAAGTTAACAGCTGACCTTTCAGCAGAAATTCTGCAAGAGAGAAGGGAGTGCCAGTATACGTATTTCAAGAGATGAAAGGAAAAAACCTACAACCAATGTTACTGTTCTCAGCAAGAATCTCATTGAGATTGGACGGAGAAACCAAAAACTTTACAGAAAAAGACACGGAAAAAGAATTCAGCATCAACAACAGCTTTATAACAAAGGATAAAGGAACTTCTCTAGGCAGGAATCACAAAGAAAAGAAAAGACCTCCTAGAACAAACCAAAAACAGTTAACAAAACGGTAAGAGGAACATCCATATTAATAATAACGTTACAGGTAAATGGATACATGGCTCCAACTACAACAGATAGACTCCCTGAAGGGATACAACATCAAGACCATTATATGTGCTGCCTAGAAGAGACCCACTTTACACTTAGGGAGATATACAGACTGAAAATGAGGAGATGGCAAGAGACATTCCATGCAAATGGAAATCAAAGGAAACCTGGAGTTACAATTCTCATATCAGACGAAATAGACTTTAAGATAAACACTGTTACAAGAAACAAACAAGGACACTACATACTGATAAAGGGATCAAACCAAGGAGAGGATATGACAAATGCGAATACTTATGAACACAACCGAGGATCACTTCACTACATAACATGTATCCTAACAGCCATAAAGGGGAACTTGATAGTACCACCAAAAGAGTAGGGGACATTACCACCCCAATTCCACCAATGGACAGATCATCCAAAATGAAAAAAAATCAGGAAACATAAGTTTTAAATGACACATTGAACAGGAGGGACTTCATTCATATGTATACTACATTCTATTACAAAACAACAGAAAACACTCTTTCCTCAGGTGCTCATGGAACATTCTCCAAGATATATTATATGTAGGACCACAAATAAAGCCTTAGAAAATTAAGAAAATTGAAACAGTATCAGGTATACTTTCCGCCCACAGTGCTATGAATCTAGATAGGAATTAAAAGGAAAAAAAGCCCGTCAATAATACAAACACGGGGAAGCTAAAGAAAACGCTGTTACATAACCAAGATTTCACTGCAGAAAACCAAGATGGGATCAAAAATACCTGGGAAAAAGTGACAGTGGAAATACGACCACCCAAAACTATGGAATGAATCAAACGCAACTGTAAAAGGAGAGCTGTGTGAAAAAGAAGCCAAAGGGAAATCTCCCCCAGCAGCCGCAGGAAGAGTGGGTGAAATCTGCACATTCAACGTGAAGTACCCCGCATCTGTGGAACACCTGAATACACAAAGAATCAGCCCAAAATTGACGAGGTGGACTTTGTGAGCAAAGATATATTATTCTTTCCAGTTTTTCAGTTTTTGAGACTGTGGAGGTGTATGCTGCTGTTTGCGATTTTTTCTGTATAGCTTAGCTTTAACCATTTGTGCTAGAGTTCTGTGTGGCTTTTTTTTTTTTTACTTTTTAAAATTTTCTCGTAATAAATATTTTTTATTTAAATCACTTCATTTTATTTGATTTTACTTTATTTTGTTTTATTTTATCCTCATTCTTTGTTTCCTTCTCTTTCTTCTCCCACTTATTCTGAGCTGTGAGGATGAAAGTCTCTAGGTGCTCTAACCAGGAGTCAGTGCTCTGCATCTGAGGTGGGAAAACCAACTTCAGGACACTGGTCCACAGGAGACCTGACAGCTCCACATAATATCAAATGGAGAAAATCTCCCAGAGATTTCCTTCTCAAGTCCAAGACCCACATTCACTCAGTGACCAGAAGTCTACAGTGCTGGACACCGTATGCCAAACAATGAGCAAGACAGAAACAGCCCCATCCGGTATCAGAGAGGACGCCTTAAATCATAATAAGGACAGAGGAACCAAAATCCACACCACCAGACGTGGAGGTGCCCACCAGAAAGTAAAGATCCAGCCTCATCTTCCAGAACACAAGCACACCTCCCCTCAACAAAGAAACATGCAGAACCCACTGAACAAACCTTAGCCGCTGGGGACAGACACCAAAAACCACAAAAACGACGGGCATGACGCCTGTGAAAAGGAACCCCAAGCCCAGTAAGTTAAGCAAAATGAGGAGATCAAAAAACACACGTCGACGAAGCAGCAAGGTCAAAACGCACCAGACCTAACAAATGAAGAGGAAATAGGCAGTCCACCCGAAAAAGAATTCAGAATAATGATAGGAAAGACGATTCAACATCGTAGAAATAGGAGAGAGAAAATACAAGAAACGTTTCACAAGGGTCGACAAGAACTGAAGAGCAAACAAACAATGATGAAGAACACAATACATGAAAATAATTATTCTCTAGCATGGATCACTAGCACAATAACTGAGGCAGAAGAACGGTTAAGTGTCCTGGAAGATAAAATAGTTCAAATAAATACTGGGGATCAAAATAAAGAACAAAGAAAGAAAGGAACGGAGGGCCGTCTCAGCGACCCTTGGGACAACCTTAAATGCACCAACATTCGAATTATATGGGTCTCAGAAGAAGAAGAGAAATAGAAAAGGCGTGAGAATATATTTGAAGAGATTATAGTTGAAAACATCCCTAGTATGGGAAAGGAAACAGTTAATCAAGTCAAAGAAGCACAGAGAGTTCCATACAGGATAAATCCAAGGAGAAACACGCCAAGACACATGTTCATCAAACTATTAGAAACTAAATACATAGAAAGCATGTAAAAAGCAGCATGGGAAAAACAGCATATACCATACAAGGGAATCCACGTAAGTTAACAGCTGACCTTTCAGCAGAAATTCTGCAAGAGAGAAGGGAGTGCCAGTATACGTATTTCAAGAGATGAAAGGAAAAAACCTACAACCAATGTTACTGTTCTCAGCAAGAATCTCATTGAGATTGGACGGAGAAACCAAAAACTTTACAGAAAAAGACACCGAAAAAGAATTCAGCACCAACAACACCTTTATAACAAATGATAAAGGAACTTCTCTAGGCAGGAATCACAAAGAAAAGAAAAGACCTCCTAGAACAAACCAAAAACAATTAACAAAAGGGTAAGAGGAACATCCATATTAATAATAACGTTACATGTAAATGGATACATGGCTCCAACTACAACAGATAGACTCCCTGAAGGGATACAACATCAAGACCATTATATGTGCTGCCTAGAAGAGACCCACTTTACACCTAGGGAGATATACAGACTGAAAATGAGGAGATGGCAAGAGACATTCCATGCAAATGGAAATCAAAGGAAACCTGGAGTTACAATTCTCATATCAGACGAAATAGACTTTAAGATAAACACTGTTACAAGAAACAAACAAGAACACTACATACTGATCAAGGGATCAAACCAAGGAGAGGATATGACAAATGCGAATACTTATGAACACAACCGAGGATCAAATCACTACATAACATGTATCCTAACAGCCATAAAGGGGAACTTGATAGTACCACCAAAAGAGTAGGGGACATTACCACCCCAATTCCACCAATGGACAGATCATCCAAAATGAAAAAAAATCAGGAAACATAAGTTTTAAATGACACATTGAACAGGAGGGACTTCATTCATATGTATACTACATTCTATTACAAAACAACAGAAAACACTCTTTCCTCAGGTGCTCATGGAACATTCTCCAAGATATATTATATGTAGGACCACAAATAAAGCCTTAGAAAATTAAGAAAATTGAAACAGTATCAGGTATACTTTCCGCCCACAGTGCTATGAATCTAGATAGGAATTAAAAGGAAAAAAAGCCCGTCAATAATACAAACACGGGGAAGCTAAAGAAAACGCTGTTACATAACCAAGATTTCACTGCAGAAAACCAAGATGGGATCAAAAATACCTGGGAAAAAGTGACAGTGGAAATACGACCACCCAAAACTATGGAATGAAGCAAACGCAACTGTAAAAGGAGAGCTGTGTGAAAAAAGAAGCCAAAGGGAAATCTCCCCCAGCAGCCGCAGGAAGAGTGGGTGAAATCTGCACATTCAACGTGAAGTACCCCGCATCTGTGGAACACCTGAATACACAAAGAATCAGCCCAAAATTGACGAGGTGGACTTTGTGAGCAAAGATATATTATTCTTTCCAGTTTTTCACTTTTTGAGACTGTGGAGGTGTATGCTGCTGTTTGCGATTTTTTCTGTATAGCTTAGCTTTAACCATTTGTGCTAGAGTTCTGTGTGGCTTTTTTTTTTTTACTTTTTAAAATTTTCTCGTAATAAATAT
Source organism: Balaenoptera physalus (assembly GCF_965194825.1). Lineage (NCBI taxonomy): Eukaryota > Metazoa > Chordata > Mammalia > Artiodactyla > Balaenopteridae > Balaenoptera > Balaenoptera physalus. The sequence continues at coordinate 18,662,032 of NC_138904.1, read as the reverse complement.
TTTTTATTTTAATCACTTCATTTTATTTGATTTTACTTTATTTTGTTTTATTTTATCCTCATTCTTTGTTTCCTTCTCTTTCTTCTCCCACTTATTCTGAGCTGTGAGGATGAAAGTCTCTAGGTGCTCTAACCAGGAGTCAGTGCTCTGCATCTGAGGTGGGAAAACCAACTTCAGGTCACTGGTCCACAGGACACCTGACAGCTCCACATAATATCAAATGGAGAAAATCTCCCAGAGATTTCCTTCTCACGTCCAAGACCCACATTCACTCAGTGACCAGAAGTCTACAGTGCTGGACACCGTATGCCAAACAATGAGCAAGAGAGAAAGAGCCCCATCCGTTATCAGAGAGGACGCCTTAAATCATAATAAGGACAGAGGCACCAAAATACACACCACCAGACGTGGAGGTGCCCACCAGAAAGTAAAAATCCAGCCTCATCTTCCAGAACACAAGCACACCTCCCCTCAACAAAGAAACATGCAGAACCCACTGAACAAACCTTAGCCGCTGGGGACAGACACCAAAAACCACAATAACGACGGGCATGACGCCTGTGAAAAGGAACCACAAGCCCAGTAAGTTAAGCAAAATGAGGAGATCAAAAAACACACGTCGACGAAGCAGCAAGGTCAAAACGCACCAAACCTAACAAATGAAGAGGAAATAGGCAGTCCACCCGAAAAAGAATTCAGAATAATGATAGGAAAGACGATTCAACATCGTAGAAATAGGAGAGAGAAAATACAAGAAACGTTTCACAAGGGTCGACAAGAACTGAAGAGCAAACAAACAATGATGAAGAACACAATACATGAAAATAATTATTCTCTAGCATGGATCACTAGCACAATAACTGAGGCAGAAGAACGGTTAAGTGTCCTGGAAGATAAAATAGTTCAAATAAATACTGGGGATCAAAATAAAGAACAAAGAAAGAAAGGAACGGAGGACCGTCTCAGCGACCCTTGGGACAACATTAAATGCACCAACATTCGAATTATATGGGTCTCAGAAGAAGAAGAGAAATAGAAAAGGCGTGAGAATATATTTGAAGAGATTATAGTTGAAAACATCCCTAGTATGGGAAAGGAAACAGTTAATCAAGTCAAGGAAGCACAGAGAGTTCCATACAGGATAAATCCAAGGAGAAACACGCCAAGACACATGTTCATCAAACTATTAGAAACTAAATACATAGAAAGCATGTAAAAAGCAGCATGGGAAAAACAGCATATACCATACAAGGGAATCCATGTAAGTTAACAGCTGACCTTTCAGCAGAAATTCTGCAAGAGAGAAGGGAGTGCCAGTATACGTATTTCAAGAGATGAAAGGAAAAAACCTACAACCAATGTTACTGTTCTCAGCAAGAATCTCATTGAGATTGGACGGAGAAACCAAAAACTTTACAGAAAAAGACACGGAAAAAGAATTCAGCACCAACAACAGCTTTATAACAAAGGATAAAGGAACTTCTCTAGGCAGGAATCACAAAGAAAAGAAAAGACCTCCTAGAACAAACCAAAAACAATTAACAAAACGGTAAGAGGAACATCCATATTAATTAGAACGTTACATGTAAATGGATACATGGCTCCAACTACAACAGATAGACTCCCTGAAGGGATACAACATCAAGACCATTATATGTGCTGCCTAGAAGAGACCCACTTTACACCTAGGGAGATATACTGACTGAAAATGAGGAGATGGCAAGAGACATTCCATGCAAATGGAAATCAAAGGAAACCTGGAGTTACAATTCTCATATCAGACGAAATAGACTTTAAGATAAACACTGTTACAAGAAACAAACAAGGACACTACATACTGATCAAGGGATCAAACCAAGGAGAGGATATGACAAATGCGAATACTTATGAACACAACCGAGGATCACTTCACTACATAACATGTATCCTAACAGCCATAAAGGGGAATTTGATAGTACCACCAAAAGAGTAGGGGACATTACCACCCCAATTCCACCAATGGACAGATCATCCAAAATGAAAAAAAATCAGGAAACATAAGTTTTAAATGACACATTGAACAGGAGGGACTTCATTCATATGTATACTACATTCTATTGCAAAACAACAGAAAACACTCTTTCCTCAGGTGCTCATGGAACATTCTCCAAGATATATTATATGTAGGACCACAAATAAAGCCTTAGAAAATTAAGAAAATTGAAACAGTATCAGGTATACTTTCCGCCCACAGTGCTATGAATCTAGATAGGAATTAAAAGGAAAAAAAGCCCGTCAATAATACAAACACGGGGAAGCTAAAGAAAACGCTGTTACATAACCAAGATTTCACTGCAGAAAACCAAGATGGGATCAAAAATACCTGGGAAAAAGTGACAGTGGAAATACGACCACCCAAAACTATGGGATGAAGCAAACACAACTGTAAAAGGAGAGCTGTGCGAAAAAAGAAGCCAAAGGGAAATCTCTCCCAGCAGCCGCAGGAAGAGTGGGTGAAATCTGCACACTCAACGTGAAGTACCCCGCATCTGTGGAACACCTGAATACACAAAGAATCAGCCCAAAATTGACGAGGTGGACTTTGTGAGCAAAGATATATTATTCTTTCCAGTTTTTCACTTTTTGTGACTGTGAGGTGTATGCTGCTGTTTGCGATTTTGTCTGTATAGCTTAGCTTTAACCATTTGTGCTAGAGTTCTGTGTGGCTTTTTTTTTTTTTTTACTTTTTAAAATTTTCTCGTAATAAATATTTTATATTTTAATCACTTCATTTTATTTGATTTTACTTTATTTTGTTTTATTTTATCCTCATTCTTTGTTTCCTTCTCTTTCTTCTCCCACTTATTCTGAGCTGTGAGGATGAAAGTCTCTAGGTGCTCTAACCAGGAGTCAGTGCTCTGCATCTGAGGTGGGAAAACCAACTTCAGGACACTGGTCCACAGGAGACCTGACAGCTCCACATAATATCAAATGGAGAAAATCTCCCAGAGATTTCCTTCTCACGTCCAAGACCCACATTCACTCAGTGACCAGAAGTCTACAGTGCTGGACACCGTATGCCAAACAATGAGCAAGACAGAAAGAGCCCCATCCGTTATCAGAGAGGACGCCTTAAATCATAATAAGGACAGAGGCACCAAAATACACACCACCAGACGTGGAGGTGCCCACCAGAAAGTAAAGATCCAGCCTCATCTTCCAGAACACAAGCACACCTCCCCTCAACAAAGAAACATGCAGAACCCACTGAACAAACCTTAGCCGCTGGGGACAGACACCAAAAACCACAATAACGACGGGCATGACGCCTGTGAAAAGGAACCCCAAGCCCACTAAGTTAAGCAAAATGAGGAGATCAAAAAACACACGTCGACGAAGCAGCAAGGTCAAAACGCACCAGACCTAACAAATGAAGAGGAAATAGGCAGTCCACCCGAAAAAGAATTCAGAATAATGATAGGAAAGCCGATTCAACATCGTAGAAATAGGAGAGAGAAAATACAAGAAACGTTTCACAAGGGTCGACAAGAACTGAAGAGCAAACAAACAATGATGAAGAACACAATACATGAAAATAATTATTCTCTAGCATGGATCACTAGCACAATAACTGAGGCAGAAGAACGGTTAAGTGGCCTGGAAGATAAAATAGTTCCAATAAATACTGCGGATCAAAATATAGAACAAAGAAAGAAAGGAACGGAGGACCATCTCAGCGACCCTTGGGACAACATTAAATGCACCAACATTCGAATTATATGGGTCTCAGAAGAAGAAGAGAAATAGAAAAGGCGTGAGAATATATTTGAAGAGATTATAGTTGAAAACATCCCTAGTATGGGAAAGGAAACAGTTAATCAAGTCAAGGAAGCACAGAGAGTCCCATACAGGATAAATCCAAGGAGAAACACGCCAAGACACATGTTCATCAAACTATTAGAAACTAAATACATAGAAAGCATGTAAAAAGCAGCATGGGAAAAACAGCATATACCATACAAGGGAATCCACGTAAGTTAACAGCTGACCTTTCAGCAGAAATTCTGCAAGAGAGAAGGGAGTGCCAGTATACGTATTTCAAGAGATGAAAGGAAAAAACCTACAACCAATGTTACTGTTCTCAGCAAGAATCTCATTGAGATTGGACGGAGAAACCAAAAACTTTACAGAAAAAGACACGGAAAAAGAATTCAGCACCAACAACAGCTTTATAACAAAGGATAAAGGAACTTCTCTAGGCAGGAATCACAAAGAAAAGAAAAGACCTCCTAGAACAAACCAAAAACAATTAACAAAACGGTAAGAGGAACATCCATATTAATAATAACGTTACATGTAAATGGATACATGGCTCCAACTACAACAGATAGACTCCCTGAAGGGATACAACATCAAGACCATTATATGTGCTGCCTAGAAGAGACCCACTTTACACCTAGGGAGATATACAGACTGAAAATGAGGAGATGGCAAGAGACATTCCATGCAAATGGAAATCAAAGGAAACCTGGAGTTACAATTCTCATATCAGACGAAATAGACTTTAAGATAAACACTGTTACAAGAAACAAACAAGGACACTACATACTGATAAAGGGATCAAACCAAGGAGAGGATATGACAAATGCGAATACTTATGAACACAACCGAGGATCACTTCACTACATAACATGTATCCTAACAGCCATAAAGGGGAACTTGATAGTACCACCAAAAGAGTAGGGGACATTACCACCCCAATTCCACCAATGGACAGATCATCCAAAATGAAAAAAAATCAGGAAACATAAGTTTTAAATGACACATTGAACAGGAGGGACTTCATTCATATGTATACCACATTCTATTGCAAAACAACAGAAAACACTCTTTCCTCAGGTGCTCATGGAACATTCTCCAAGATATATTATATGTAGGACCACAAATAAAGCCTTAGAAAATTAAGAAAATTGAAACAGTATCAGGTATACTTTCCGCCCACAGTGCTATGAATCTAGATAGGAAGTAAAAGGAAAAAAAGCCCGTCAATAATACAAACACGGGGAAGCTAAAGAAAACGCTGTTACATAACCAAGATTTCACTGCAGAAAACCAAGATGGGATCAAAAATACCTGGGAAAAAGTGACAGTGGAAATACGACCACCCAAAACTATGGGATGAAGCAAACGCAACTGTAAAAGGAGAGCTGTGCGAAAAAAGAAGCCAAAGGGAAATCTCTCCCAGCAGCCGCAGGAAGAGTGGGTGAAATCTGCACATTCAACGTGAAGTACCCCGCATCTGTGGAACACCTGAATACACAAAGAATCAGCCCAAAATTGACGAGGTGGACTTTGTGAGCAAAGATATATTATTCTTTCCAGTTTTTCACTTTTTGAGACTGTGGAGGTGTATGCTGCTGTTTGCGATTTTGTCTGTATAGCTTAGCTTTAACCATTTGTGCTAGAGTTCTGTGTGGCTTTTTTTTTTTTTTACTTTTTAAAATTTTCTCGTAATAAATATTTTTTATTTTAATCACTTCATTTTATTTGATTTTACTTTATTTTGTTTTATTTTATCCTCATTCTTTGTTTCCTTCTCTTTCTTCTCCCACTTATTCTGAGCTGTGAGGATGAAAGTCTCTAGGTGCTCTAACCAGGAGTCAGTGCTCTGCATCTGAGGTGGGAAAACCAACTTCAGGACACTGGTCCACAGGCGACCTGACAGCTCTACATAATATCAAATGGAGAAAATCTCCCAGAGATTTCCTTCTCACGTCCAAGACCCACATTCACTCAGTGACCAGAAGTCTCCAGTGCTGGACACCGTATGCCAAACAATGAGCAAGACAGAAAGAGCCCCATCCGTTATCAGAGAGGACGCCTTAAATCATAATAAGGACAGAGGCACCAAAATACACACCACCAGACGTGGAGGTGCCCACCAGAAAGTAAAGATCCAGCCTCATCTTCCAGAACACAAGCACACCTCCCCTCAACAAAGAAACATGCAGAACCCACTGAACAAACCTTAGCCGCTGGGGACAGACACCAAAAACCACAATAACGACGGGCATGACGCCTGTGAAAAGGAACCCCAAGCCCAGTAAGTTAAGCAAAATGAGGAGATCAAAAAACACACGTCGACGAAGCAGCAAGGTCAAAACGCACCAGACCTAACAAATGAAGAGGAAATAGGCAGTCCACCCGAAAAAGAATTCAGAATAATGATAGGAAAGCCGATTCAACATCGTAGAAATAGGAGAGAGAAAATACAAGAAACGTTTCACAAGGGTCGACAAGAACTGAAGAGCAAACAAACAATGATGAAGAACACAATACATGAAAATAATTATTCTCTAGCATGGATCACTAGCACAATAACTGAGGCAGAAGAACGGTTAAGTGGCCTGGAAGATAAAATAGTTCCAATAAATACTGCGGATCAAAATAGAGAACAAAGAAAGAAAGGAACGGAGGACCGTCTCAGCGACCCTTGGGACAACATTAAATGCACCAACATTCGAATTATATGGGTCTCAGAAGAAGAAGAGAAATAGAAAAGGCGTGAGAATATATTTGAAGAGATTATAGTTGAAAACATCCCTAGTATGGGAAAGGAAACAGTTAATTAAGTCAAGGAGGCACAGAGAGTCCCATACAGGATAAATCCAAGGAGAAACACGCCAAGACACATGTTCATCAAACTATTAGAAACGAAATACATAGAAAGCATGTAAAAAGCAGCATGGGAAAAAGAGCATATACCATACAAGGGAATCCACGTAAGTTAACAGCTGACCTTTCAGCAGAAATTCTGCAAGAGAGAAGGGAGTGCCAGTATACGTATTTCAAGAGATGAAAGGAAAAAACCTACAACCAATGTTACTGTTCTCAGCAAGAATCTCATTGAGATTGGACGGAGAAACCAAAAACTTTACAGAAAAAGACACGGAAAAAGAATTCAGCACCAACAACAGCTTTATAACAAAGGATAAAGGAACTTCTCTAGGCAGGAATCACAAAGAAAAGAAAAGACCTCCTAGAACAAACCAAAAACAATTAACAAAACGGTAAGAGGAACATCCATATTAATAATAACGTTACATGTAAATGGATACATGGCTCCAACTACAACAGATAGACTCCCTGAAGGGATACAACATCAAGACCATTATATGTGCTGCCTAGAAGAGACCCACTTTACACCTAGGGAGATATACAGACTGAAAATGAGGAGATGGCAAGAGACATTCCATGCAAATGGAAATCAAAGGAAACCTGGAGTTACAATTCTCATATCAGACGAAATAGACTTTAAGATAAACACTGTTACAAGAAACAAACAAGGACACTACATACTGATAAAGGGATCAAACCAAGGAGAGGATATGACAAATGCGAATACTTATGAACACAACCGAGGATCACTTCACTACATAACATGTATCCTAACAGCCATAAAGGGGAACTTGATAGTACCACCAAAAGAGTAGGGGACATTACCACCCCAATTCCACCAATGGACAGATCATCCAAAATGAAAAAAAATCAGGAAACATAAGTTTTAAATGACACATTGAACAGGAGGGACTTCATTCATATGTATACCACATTCTATTGCAAAACAACAGAAAACACTCTTTCCTCAGGTGCTCATGGCACATTCTCCAAGATATATTATATGTAGGACCACAAATAAAGCCTTAGAAAATTAAGAAAATTGAAACAGTATCAGGTATACTTTCCGCCCACAGTGCTATGTATCTAGATAGGAAGTAAAAGGAAAAAAAGCCCGTCAATAATACAAACACGGGGAAGCTAAAGAAAACGCTGTTACATAACCAAGATTTCACTGCAGAAAACCAAGATGGGATCAAAAATACCTGGGAAAAAGTGACAGTGGAAATACGACCACCCAAAACTATGGGATGAAGCAAACGCAACTGTAAAAGGAGAGCTGTGCGAAAAAAGAAGCCAAAGGGAAATCTCTCCCAGCAGCCGCAGGAAGAGTGGGTGAAATCTGCACATTCAACGTGAAGTACCCCGCATCTGTGGAACACCTGAATACACAAAGAATCAGCCCAAAATTGACGAGGTGGACTTTGTGAGCAAAGATATATTATTCTTTCCAGTTTTTCACTTTTTGAGACTGTGGAGGTGTATGCTGCTGTTTGCGATTTTGTCTGTATAGCTTAGCTTTAACCATTTGTGCTAGAGTTCTGTGTGGCTTTTTTTTTTTTTACTTTTTAAAATTTTCTCGTAATAAATATTTTTTATTTTAATCACTTCATTTTATTTGATTTTACTTTATTTTGTTTTATTTTATCCTCATTCTTTGTTTCCTTCTCTTTCTTCTCCCACTTATTCTGAGCTGTGAGGATGAAAGTCTCTAGGTGCTCTAACCAAGAGTCAGTGCTCTGCATCTGAGGTGGGAAAACCAACTTCAGGACACTGGTCCACAGGAGACCTGACAGCTCCACATAATATCAAATGGAGAAAATCTCCCAGAGATTTCCTTCTCAAGTCCAAGACCCACATTCACTCAGTGACCAGAAGTCTACAGTGCTGGACACCATATGCCAAACAATGAGCAAGACAGAAACAGCCCCATCCGTTATCAGAGAGGACGCCTTAAATCATAATAAGGACAGAGGCACCAAAATACACACCACCAGACGTGGAGGTGCCCACCAGAAAGTAAAGATCAAGCCTCATCTTCCAGAACACAAGCACACCTCCCCTCAACAAAGAAACATGCAGAACCCACTGAACAAACCTTATCCGCTGGGGACAGACACCAAAAACCACAATAACGACGGGCATGACGCCTGTGAAAAGAAACCCCAAGCCCAGTAAGTTAAGCAAAATGAGGAGATCAAAAAACACACGTCGACGAAGCAGCAAGGTCAAAACGCACCAGACCTAACAAATGAAGAGGAAATAGGCAGTCCACCCGAAAAAGAATTCAGAATAATGATAGGAAAGCCGATTCAACATCGTAGAAATAGGAGAGAGAAAATACAAGAAACGTTTCACAAGGGTCGACAAGAACTGAAGAGCAAACAAACAATGATGAAGAACACAATACATGAAAATAATTATTCTCTAGCATGGATCACTAGCACAATAACTGAGGCAGAAGAACGGTTAAGTGGCCTGGAAGATAAAATAGTTCCAATAAATACTGCGGATCAAAATAGAGAACAAAGAAAGAAAGGAACGGAGGACCGTCTCAGCGACCCTTGGGACAACATTAAATGCACCAACATTCGAATTATATGGGTCTCAGAAGAAGAAGAGAAATAGAAAAGGCGTGAGAATATATTTGAAGAGATTATAGTTGAAAACATCCCTAGTATGGGAAAGGAAACAGTTAATCAAGTCAAGGAGGCACAGAGAGTCCCATACAGGATAAATCCAAGGAGAAACACGCCAAGACACATGTTCATCAAACTATTAGAAACGAAATACATAGAAAGCATGTAAAAAGCAGCATGGGAAAAACAGCATATACCATACAAGGGAATCCACGTAAGTTAACAGCTGACCTTTCAGCAGAAATTCTGCAAGAGAGAAGGGAGTGCCAGTATACGTATTTCAAGAGATGAAAGGAAAAAACCTACAACCAATGTTACTGTTCTCAGCAAGAATCTCATTGAGATTGGACGGAGAAACCAAAAACTTTACAGAAAAAGACACGGAAAAAGAATTCAGCACCAACAACAGCTTTATAACAAAGGATAAAGGAACTTCTCTAGGCAGGAATCACAAAGAAAAGAAAAGACCTCCTAGAACAAACCAAAAACAATTAACAAAACGGTAAGAGGAACATCCATATTAATAATAACGTTACATGTAAATGGATACATGGCTCCAACTACAACAGATAGACTCCCTGAAGGGATACAACATCAAGACCATTATATGTGCTGCCTAGAAGAGACCCACTTTACACCTAGGGAGATATACAGACTGAAAATGAGGAGATGGCAAGAGACATTCCATGCAAATGGAAATCAAAGGAAACCTGGAGTTACAATTCTCATATCAGACGAAATAGACTTTAAGATAAACACTGTTACAAGAAACAAACAAGGACACTACATACTGATAAAGGGATCAAACCAAGGAGAGGATATGACAAATGCGAATACTTATGAACACAACCGAGGATCACTTCACTACATAACATGTATCCTAACAGCCATAAAGGGGAACTTGATAGTACCACCAAAAGAGTAGGGGACATTACCACCCCAATTCCACCAATGGACAGATCATCCAAAATGAAAAAAAATCAGGAAACATAAGTTTTAAATGACACATTGAACAGGAGGGACTTCATTCATATGTATACCACATTCTATTGCAAAACAACAGAAAACACTCTTTCCTCAGGTGCTCATGGAACATTCTCCAAGATATATTATATGTAGGACCACAAATAAAGCCTTAGAAAATTAAGAAAATTGAAACAGTATCAGGTATACTTTCCGCCCACAGTGCTATGAATCTAGATAGGAAGTAAAAGGAAAAAAAGCCCGTCAATAATACAAACACGGGGAAGCTAAAGAAAACGCTGTTACATAACCAAGATTTCACTGCAGAAAACCAAGATGGGATCAAAAATACCTGGGAAAATGTGACAGTGGAAATACGACCACCCAAAACTATGGGATGAAGCAAACGCAACTGTAAAAGGAGAGCTGTGCGAAAAAAGAAGCCAAAGGGAAATCTCTCCCAGCAGCCGCAGGAAGACTGGGTGAAATCTGCACATTCAACGTGAAGTACCCCGCATCTGTGGAACACCTGAATACACAAAGAATCAGCCCAAAATTGACGAGGTGGACTTTGTGAGCAAAGATATATTATTCTTTCCAGTTTTTCACTTTTTGAGACTGTGGAGGTGTATGCTGCTGTTTGCGATTTTGTCTGTATAGCTTAGCTTTAACCATTTGTGCTAGAGTTCTGTGTGGCTTTTTTTTTTTTTACTTTTTAAAATTTACTCGTAATAAATATTTTTTATTTTAATCACTTCATTTTATTTGATTTTACTTTATTTTGTTTTATTTTATCCTCATTCTTTGTTTCCTTCTCTTTCTTCTCCCACTTATTCTGAGCTGTGAGGATGAAAGTCTCTAGGTGCTCTAACCAGGAGTCAGTGCTCTGCATCTGAGGTGGGAAAACCAACTTCAGGACACTGGTCCACAGGCGACCTGACAGCTCTACATAATATCAAATGGAGAAAATCTCCCAGAGATTTCCTTCTCACGTCCAAGACCCACATTCACTCAGTGACCAGAAGTCTACAGTGCTGGACACCGTATGCCAAACAATGAGCAAGACAGAAAGAGCCCCATCCGTTATCAGAGAGGACGCCTTAAATCATAATAAGGACAGAGGCACCAAAATACACACCACCAGACGTGGAGGTGCCCACCAGAAAGTAAAGATCCAGCCTCATCTTCCAGAACACAAGCACACCTCCCCTCAACAAAGAAACATGCAGAACCCACTGAACAAACCTTAGCCGCTGGGGACAGACACCAAAAACCACAATAACGACGGGCATGATGCCTGTGAAAAGGAACCCCAAGCCCAGTAAGTTAAGCAAAATGAGGAGATCAAAAAACACACGTCGACGAAGCAGCAAGGTCAAAACGCACCAGACCTAACAAATGAAGAGGAAATAGGCAGTCCACCCGAAAAAGCATTCAGAATAATGATAGGAAAGCCGATTCAACATCGTAGAAATAGGAGAGAGAAAATACAAGAAACGTTTCACAAGGGTCGACAAGAACTGAAGAGCAAACAAACAATGATGAAGAACACAATACATGAAAATAATTATTCTCTAGCATGGATCACTAGCACAATAACTGAGGCAGAAGAACGGTTAAGTGGCCTGGAAGATAAAATAGTTCCAATAAATACTGCGGATCAAAATAAAGAACAAAGAAAGAAAGGAACGGAGGACCGTCTCAGCGACCCTTGGGACAACATTAAATGCACCAACATTCGAATTATATGGGGCTCAGAAGAAGAAGAGAAATAGAAAAGGCGTGAGAATATATTTGAAGAGATTATAGTTGAAAACATCCCTAGTATGGGAAAGGAAACAGTTAATCAAGTCAAGGAAGCACAGAGAGTCCCATACAGGATAAATCCAAGGAGAAACACGCCAAGACACATGTTCATCAAACTATTAGAAACGAAATACATAGAAAGCATGTAAAAAGCAGCATGGGAAAAAGAGCATATACCATACAAGGGAATCCACGTAAGTTAACAGCTGACCTTTCAGCAGAAATTCTGCAAGAGAGAAGGGAGTGCCAGTATACGTATTTCAAGAGATGAAAGGAAAAAACCTACAACCAATGTTACTGTTCTCAGCAAGAATCTCATTGAGATTGGACGGAGAAACCAAAAACTTTACAGAAAAAGACACGGAAAAAGAATTCAGCACCAACAACAGCTTTATAACAAAGGATAAAGGAACTTCTCTAGGCAGGAATCACAAAGAAAAGAAAAGACCTCCTAGAACAAACCAAAAACAATTAACAAAACGGTAAGAGGAACATCCATATTAATAATAACGTTACATGTAAATGGATACATGGCTCCAACTACAACAGATAGACTCCCTGAAGGGATACAACATCAAGACCATTATATGTGCTGCCTAGAAGAGACCCACTTTACACCTAGGGAGATATACAGACTGAAAATGAGGAGATGGCAAGAGACATTCCATGCAAATGGAAATCAAAAGAAACCTGGAGTTACAATTCTCATATCAGACGAAATAGACTTTAAGATAAACACTGTTACAAGAAACAAACAAGGACACTACATACTGATAAAGGGATCAAACCAAGGAGAGGATATGACAAATGCGAATACTTATGAACACAACCGAGGATCACTTCACTACATAACATGTATCCTAACAGCCATAAAGGGGAACTTGATAGTACCACCAAAAGAGTAGGGGACATTACCACCCCAATTCCACCAATGGACAGATCATCCAAAATGAAAAAAAATCAGGAAACATAAGTTTTAAATGACACATTGAACAGGAGGGACTTCATTCATATGTATACCACATTCTATTGCAAAACAACAGAAAACACTCTTTCCTCAGGTGCTCATGGAACATTCTCCAAGATATATTATATGTAGGACCACAAATAAAGCCTTAGAAAATTAAGAAAATTGAAACAGTATCAGGTATACTTTCCGCCCACAGTGCTATGAATCTAGATAGGAAGTAAAAGGAAAAAAAGCCCGTCAATAATACAAACACGGGGAAGCTAAAGAAAACGCTGTTACATAACCAAGATTTCACTGCAGAAAACCAAGATGGGATCAAAAATACCTGGGAAAAAGTGACAGTGGAAATACGACCACCCAAAACTATGGGATGAAGCAAACGCAACTGTAAAAGGAGAGCTGTGCGAAAAAAGAAGCCAAAGGGAAATCTCTCCCAGCAGCCGCAGGAAGAGTGGGTGAAATCTGCACATTCAACGTGAAGTACCCCGCATCTGTGGAACACCTGAATACACAAAGAATCAGCCCAAAATTGACGAGGTGGACTTTGTGAGCAAAGATATATTATTCTTTCCAGTTTTTCACTTTTTGAGACTGTGGAGGTGTATGCTGCTGTTTGCGATTTTGTCTGTATAGCTTAGCTTTAACCATTTGTGCTAGAGTTCTGTGTGGCTTTTTTTTTTTTTTTACTTTTTAAAATTTTCTCGTAATAAATATTTTTTATTTTAATCACTTCATTTTATTTGATTTTACTTTATTTTGTTTTATTTTATCCTCATTCTTTGTTTCCTTCTCTTTCTTCTCCCACTTATTCTGAGCTGTGAGGATGAAAGTCTCTAGGTGCTCTAACCAAGAGTCAGTGCTCTGCATCTGAGGTGGGAAAACCAACTTCAGGACACTGGTCCACAGGAGACCTGACAGCTCCACATAATATCAAATGGAGAAAATCTCCCAGAGATTTCCTTCTCAAGTCCAAGACCCACATTCACTCAGTGACCAGAAGTCTACAGTGCTGGACACCGTATGCCAAACAATGAGCAAGACAGAAACAGCCCCATCCGTTATCAGAGAGGACGCCTTAAATCATAATAAGGACAGAGGCACCAAAATACACACCACCAGACGTGGAGGTGCCCACCAGAAAGTAAAGATCAAGCCTCATCTTCCAGAACACAAGCACACCTCCCCTCAACAAAGAAACATGCAGAACCCACTGAACAAACCTTAGCCGCTGGGGACAGACACCAAAAACCACAATAACGACGGGCATGACGCCTGTGAAAAGGAACCCCAAGCCCAGTAAGTTAAGCAAAATGAGGAGATCAAAAAACACACGTCGACGAAGCAGCAAGGTCAAAACGCACCAGACCTAACAAATGAAGAGGAAATAGGCAGTCCACCCGAAAAAGAATTCAGAATAATGATAGGAAAGCCGATTCAACATCGTAGAAATAGGAGAGAGAAAATACAATAAACGTTTCACAAGGGTCGACAAGAACTGAAGAGCAAACAAACAATGATGAAGAACACAATACATGAAAATAATTATTCTCTAGCATGGATCACTAGCACAATAACTGAGGCAGAAGAACGGTTAAGTGGCCTGGAAGATAAAATAGTTCCAATGAATACTGCGGATCAAAATAGAGAACAAAGAAAGAAAGGAACGGAGCACCGTCTCAGCGACCCTTGGGACAACATTAAATGCACCAACATTCGAATTATATGGGTCTCAGAAGAAGAAGAGAAATAGAAAAGGCGTGAGAATATATTTGAAGAGATTATAGTTGAAAACATCCCTAGTATGGGAAAGGAAACAGTTAATCAAGTCAAGGAGGCACAGAGAGTCCCATACAGGATAAATCCAAGGAGAAACACGCCAAGACACATGTTCATCAAACTATTAGAAACGAAATACATAGAAAGCATGTAAAAAGCAGCATGGGAAAAAGAGCATATACCATACAAGGGAATCCACGTAAGTTAACAGCTGACCTTTCAGCAGAAATTCTGCAAGAGAGAAGGGAGTGCCAGTATACGTATTTCAAGAGATGAAAGGAAAAAACCTACAACCAATGTTACTGTTCTCAGCAAGAATCTCATTGAGATTGGACGGAGAAACCAAAAACTTTACAGAAAAAGACACGGAAAAAGAATTCAGCACCAACAACAGCTTTATAACAAATGATAAAGGAACTTCTCTAGGCAGGAATCACAAAGAAAAGAAAAGACCTCCTAGAACAAACCAAAAACAATTAACAAAACGGTAAGAGGAACATCCATATTAATAATAACGTTACATGTAAATGGATACATGGCTCCAACTACAACAGATAGACTCCCTGAAGGGATACAACATCAAGACCATTATATGTGCTGCCTAGAAGAGACCCACTTTACACCTAGGGAGATATACAGACTGAAAATGAGGAGATGGCAAGAGACATTCCATGCAAATGGAAATCAAAGGAAACCTGGAGTTACAATTCTCATATCAGACGAAATAGACTTTAAGATAAACACTGTTACAAGAAACAAACAAGGACACTACATACTGATAAAGGGATCAAACCAAGGAGAGGATATGACAAATGCGAATACTTATGAACACAACCGAGGATCACTTCACTACATAACATGTATCCTAACAGCCATAAAGGGGAACTTGATAGTACCACCAAAAGAGTAGGGGACATTACCACCCCAATTCCACCAATGGACAGATCATCCAAAATGAAAAAAAATCAGGAAACATAAGTTTTAAATGACACATTGAACAGGAGGGACTTCATTCATATGTATACCACATTCTATTGCAAAACAACAGAAAACACTCTTTCCTCAGGTGCTCATGGAACATTCTCCAAGATATATTATATGTAGGACCACAAATAAAGCCTTAGAAAATTAAGAAAATTGAAACAGTATCAGGTATACTTTCCGCCCACAGTGCTATGAATCTAGATAGGAAGTAAAAGGAAAAAAAGCCCGTCAATAATACAAACACGGGGAAGCTAAAGAAAACGCTGTTACATAACCAAGATTTCACTGCAGAAAACCAAGATGGGATCAAAAATACCTGGGAAAAAGTGACAGTGGAAATACGACCACCCAAAACTATGGGATGAAGCAAACGCAACTGTAAAAGGAGAGCTGTGCGAAAAAAGAAGCCAAAGGGAAATCTCTCCCAGCAGCCGCAGGAAGAGTGGGTGAAATCTGCACATTCAACGTGAAGTACCCCGCATCTGTGGAACACCTGAATACACAAAGAATCAGCCCAAAATTGACGAGGTGGACTTTGTGAGCAAAGATATATTATTCTTTCCAGTTTTTCACTTTTTGAGACTGTGGAGGTGTATGCTGCTGTTTGCGATTTTGTCTGTATAGCTTAGCTTTAACCATTTGTGCTAGAGTTCTGTGTGGCTTTTTTTTTTTTTTACTTTTTAAAATTTTCTCGTAATAAATATTTTTTATTTTAATCACTTCATTTTATTTGATTTTACTTTATTTTGTTTTATTTTATCCTCATTCTTTGTTTCCTTCTCTTTCTTCTCCCACTTATTCTGAGCTGTGAGGATGAAAGTCTCTAGGTGCTCTAACCAAGAGTCAGTGCTCTGCATCTGAGGTGGGAAAACCAACTTCAGGACACTGGTCCACAGGAGACCTGACAGCTCCACATAATATCAAATGGAGAAAATCTCCCAGAGATTTCCTTCTCAAGTCCAAGACCCACATTCACTCAGTGACCAGAAGTCTACAGTGCTGGACACCGTATGCCAAACAATGAGCAAGACAGAAACAGCCCCATCCGTTATCAGAGAGGACGCCTTAAATCATAATAAGGACAGAGGCACCAAAATACACACCACCAGACGTGGAGGTGCCCACCAGAAAGTAAAGATCAAGCCTCATCTTCCAGAACACAAGCACACCTCCCCTCAACAAAGAAACATGCAGAACCCACTGAACAAACCTTAGCCGCTGGGGACAGACACCAAAAACCACAATAACGACGGGCATGACGCCTGTGAAAAGGAACCCCAAGCCCAGTAAGTTAAGCAAAATGAGGAGATCAAAAAACACACGTCGACGAAGCAGCAAGGTCAAAACGCACCAGACCTAACAAATGAAGAGGAAATAGGCAGTCCACCCGAAAAAGAATTCAGAATAATGATAGGAAAGCCGATTCAACATCGTAGAAATAGGAGAGAGAAAATACAAGAAACGTTTCACAAGGGTCGACAAGAACTGAAGAGCAAACAAACAATGATGAAGAACACAATACATGAAAATAATTATTCTCTAGCATGGATCACTAGCACAATAACTGAGGCAGAAGAACGGTTAAGTGGCCTGGAAGATAAAATAGTTCCAATAAATACTGCGGATCAAAATAGAGAACAAAGAAAGAAAGGAACGGAGGACCGTCTCAGCGACCCTTGGGACAACATTAAATGCACCAACATTCGAATTATATGGGTCTCAGAAGAAGAAGAGAAATAGAAAAGGCGTGAGAATATATTTGAAGAGATTATAGTTGAAAACATCCCTAGTATGGGAAAGGAAACAGTTAATCAAGTCAAGGAGGCACAGAGAGTCCCATACAGGATAAATCCAAGGAGAAACACGCCAAGACACATGTTCATCAAACTATTAGAAACGAAATACATAGAAAGCATGTAAAAAGCAGCATGGGAAAAAGAGCATATACCATACAAGGGAATCCACGTAAGTTAACAGCTGACCTTTCAGCAGAAATTCTGCAAGAGAGAAGGGAGTGCCAGTATACGTATTTCAAGAGATGAAAGGAAAAACCCTACAACCAATGTTACTGTTCTCAGCAAGAATCTCATTGAGATTGGACGGAGAAACCAAAAACTTTACAGAAAAAGACACGGAAAAAGAATTCAGCACCAACAACAGCTTTATAACAAAGGATAAAGGAACTTCTCTAGGCAGGAATCACAAAGAAAAGAAAAGACCTCCTAGAACAAACCAAAAACAATTAACAAAACGGTAAGAGGAACATCCATATTAATAATAACGTTACATGTAAATGGATACATGGCTCCAACTACAACAGATAGACTCCCTGAAGGGATACAACATCAAGACCATTATATGTGCTGCCTAGAAGAGACCCACTTTACACCTAGGGAGATATACAGACTGAAAATGAGGAGATGGCAAGAGACATTCCATGCAAATGGAAATCAAAGGAAACCTGGAGTTACAATTCTCATATCAGACGAAATAGACTTTAAGATAAACACTGTTACAAGAAACAAACAAGGACACTACATACTGATAAAGGGATCAAACCAAGGAGAGGATATGACAAATGCGAATACTTATGAACACAACCGAGGATCACTTCACTACATAACATGTATCCTAACAGCCATAAAGGGGAACTTGATAGTACCACCAAAAGAGTAGGGGACATTACCACCCCAATTCCACCAATGGACAGATCATCCAAAATGAAAAAAAATCAGGAAACATAAGTTTCAAATGACACATTGAACAGGAGGGACTTCATTCATATGTATACCACATTCTATTGCAAAACAACAGAAAACACTCTTTCCTCAGGTGCTCATGGAACATTCTCCAAGATATATTATATGTAGGACCACAAATAAAGCCTTAGAAAATTAAGAAAATTGAAACAGTATCAGGTATACTTTCCGCCCACAGTGCTATGAATCTAGATAGGAAGTAAAAGGAAAAAAAGCCCGTCAATAATACAAACACGGGGAAGCTAAAGAAAACGCTGTTACATAACCAAGATTTCACTGCAGAAAACCAAGATGGGATCAAAAATACCTGGGAAAAAGTGACAGTGGAAATACGACCACCCAAAACTATGGGATGAAGCAAACGCAACTGTAAAAGGAGAGCTGTGCGAAAAAAGAAGCCAAAGGGAAATCTCTCCCAGCAGCCGCAGGAAGAGTGGGTGAAATCTGCACATTCAACGTGAAGTACCCCGCATCTGTGGAACACCTGAATACACAAAGAATCAGCCCAAAATTGACGAGGTGGACTTTGTGAGCAAAGATATATTATTCTTTCCAGTTTTTCACTTTTTGAGACTGTGGAGGTGTATGCTGCTGTTTGCGATTTTGTCTGTATAGCTTAGCTTTAACCATTTGTGCTAGAGTTCTGTGTGGCTTTTTTTTTTTTTTACTTTTTAAAATTTTCTCGTAATAAATATTTTTTATTTTAATCACTTCATTTTATTTGATTTTACTTTATTTTGTTTTATTTTATCCTCATTCTTTGTTTCCTTCTCTTTCTTCTCCCACTTATTCTGAGCTGTGAGGATGAAAGTCTCTAGGTGCTCTAACCAAGAATCAGTGCTCTGCATCTGAGGTGGGAAAACCAACTTCAGGACACTGGTCCACAGGAGACCTGACAGCTCCACATAATATCAAATGGAGAAAATCTCCCAGAGATTTCCTTCTCAAGTCCAAGACCCACATTCACTCAGTGACCAGAAGTCTACAGTGCTGGACACCGTATGCCAAACAATGAGCAAGACAGAAACAGCCCCATCCGTTATCAGAGAGGACGCCTTAAATCATAATAAGGACAGAGGCACCAAAATACACACCACCAGACGTGGAGGTGCCCACCAGAAAGTAAAGATCAAGCCTCATCTTCCAGAACACAAGCACACCTCCCCTCAACAAAGAAACATGCAGAACCCACTGAACAAACCTTAGCCGCTGGGGACAGACACCAAAAACCACAATAACGACGGGCATGACGCCTGTGAAAAGGAACCCCAAGCCCAGTAAGTTAAGCAAAATGAGGAGATCAAAAAACACACGTCGACGAAGCAGCAAGGTCAAAACGCACCAGACCTAACAAATGAAGAGGAAATAGGCAGTCCACCCGAAAAAGAATTCAGAATAATGATAGGAAAGCCGATTCAACATCGTAGAAATAGGAGAGAGAAAATACAAGAAACGTTTCACAAGGGTCGACAAGAACTGAAGAGCAAACAAACAATGATGAAGAACACAATACATGAAAATAATTATTCTCTAGCATGGATCACTAGCACAATAACTGAGGCAGAAGAACGGTTAAGTGGCCTGGAAGATAAAATAGTTCCAATAAATACTGCGGATCAAAATAGAGAACAAAGAAAGAAAGGAACGGAGCACCGTCTCAGCGACCCTTGGGACAACATTAAATGCACCAACATTCGAATTATATGGGTCTCAGAAGAAGAAGAGAAATAGAAAAGGCGTGAGAATATATTTGAAGAGATTATAGTTGAAAACATCCCTATTATGGGAAAGGAAACAGTTAATCAAGTCAAGGAGGCACAGAGAGTCCCATACAGGATAAATCCAAGGAGAAACACGCCAAGACACATGTTCATCAAACTATTAGAAACGAAATACATAGAAAGCATGTAAAAAGCAGCATGGGAAAAAGAGCATATACCATACAAGGGAATCCACGTAAGTTAACAGCTGACCTTTCAGCAGAAATTCTGCAAGAGAGAAGGGAGTGCCAGTATACGTATTTCAAGAGATGAAAGGAAAAAACCTACAACCAATGTTACTGTTCTCAGCAAGAATCTCATTGAGATTGGACGGAGAAACCAAAAACTTTACAGAAAAAGACACGGAAAAAGAATTCAGCACCAACAACAGCTTTATAACAAAGGATAAAGGAACTTCTCTAGGCAGGAATCACAAAGAAAAGAAAAGACCTCCTAGAACAAACCAAAAACAATTAACAAAACGGTAAGAGGAACATCCATATTAATAATAACGTTACATGTAAATGGATACATGGCTCCAACTACAACAGATAGACTCCCTGAAGGGATACAACATCAAGACCATTATATGTGCTGCCTAGAAGAGACCCACTTTACACCTAGGGAGATATACAGACTGAAAATGACGAGATGGCAAGAGACATTCCATGCAAATGGAAATCAAAAGAAACCTGGAGTTACAATTCTCATATCAGACGAAATAGACTTTAAGATAAACACTGTTACAAGAAACAAACAAGGACACTACATACTGATAAAGGGATCAAACCAAGGAGAGGATATGACAAATGCGAATACTTATGAACACAACCGAGGATCACTTCACTACATAACATGTATCCTAACAGCCATAAAGGGGAACTTGATAGTACCACCAAAAGAGTAGGGGACATTACCACCCCAATTCCACCAATGGACAGATCATCCAAAATGAAAAAAAATCAGGAAACATAAGTTTTAAATGACACATTGAACAGGAGGGACTTCATTCATATGTATACCACATTCTATTGCAAAACAACAGAAAACACTCTTTCCTCAGGTGCTCATGGAACATTCTCCAAGATATATTATATGTAGGACCACAAATAAAGCCTTAGAAAATTAAGAAAATTGAAACAGTATCAGGTATACTTTCCGCCCACAGTGCTATGAATCTAGATAGGAAGTAAAAGGAAAAAAAGCCCGTCAATAATACAAACACGGGGAAGCTAAAGAAAACGCTGTTACATAACCAAGATTTCACTGCAGAAAACCAAGATGGGATCAAAAATACCTGGGAAAAAGTGACAGTGGAAATACGACCACCCAAAACTATGGGATGAAGCAAACGCAACTGTAAAAGGAGAGCTTTGCGAAAAAAGAAGCCAAAGGGAAATCTCTCCCAGCAGCCGCAGGAAGAGTGGGTGAAATCTGCACATTCAACGTGAAGTACCCCGCATCTGTGGAACACCTGAATACACAAAGAATCAGCCCAAAATTGACGAGGTGGACTTTGTGAGCAAAGATATATTATTCTTTCCAGTTTTTCACTTTTTGAGACTGTGGAGGTGTATGCTGCTGTTTGCGATTTTGTCTGTATAGCTTAGCTTTAACCATTTGTGCTAGAGTTCTGTGTGGCTTTTTTTTTTTTTTACTTTTTAAAATTTTCTCGTAATAAATATTTTTTATTTTAATCACTTCATTTTATTTGATTTTACTTTATTTTGTTTTATTTTATCCTCATTCTTTGTTTCCTTCTCTTTCTTCTCCCACTTATTCTGAGCTGTGAGGATGAAAGTCTCTAGGTGCTCTAACCAAGAATCAGTGCTCTGCATCTGAGGTGGGAAAACCAACTTCAGGACACTGGTCCACAGGAGACCTGACAGCTCCACATAATATCAAATGGAGAAAATCTCCCAGAGATTTCCTTCTCAAGTCCAAGACCCACATTCACTCAGTGACCAGAAGTCTACAGTGCTGGACACCGTATGCCAAACAATGAGCAAGACAGAAACAGCCCCATCCGTTATCAGAGAGGACGCCTTAAATCATAATAAGGACAGAGGCACCAAAATACACACCACCAGACGTGGAGGTGCCCACCAGAAAGTAAAGATCAAGCCTCATCTTCCAGAACACAAGCACACCTCCCCTCAACAAAGAAACATGCAGAACCCACTGAACAAACCTTAGCCGCTGGGGACAGACACCAAAAACCACAATAACGACGGGCATGACGCCTGTGAAAAGGAACCCCAAGCCCAGTAAGTTAAGCAAAATGAGGAGATCAAAAAACACACGTCGACGAAGCAGCAAGGTCAAAACGCACCAGACCTAACAAATGAAGAGGAAATAGGCAGTCCACCCGAAAAAGAATTCAGAATAATGATAGGAAAGCCGATTCAACATCGTAGAAATAGGAGAGAGAAAATACAAGAAACGTTTCACAAGGGTCGACAAGAACTGAAGAGCAAACAAACAATGATGAAGAACACAATACATGAAAATAATTATTCTCTAGCATGGATCACTAGCACAATAACTGAGGCAGAAGAACGGTTAAGTGGCCTGGAAGATAAAATAGTTCCAATAAATACTGCGGATCAAAATAGAGAACAAAGAAAGAAAGGAACGGAGGACCGTCTCAGCGACCCTTGGGACAACATTAAATGCACCAACATTCGAATTATATGGGTCTCAGAAGAAGAAGAGAAATAGAAAAGGCGTGAGAATATATTTGAAGAGATTATAGTTGAAAACATCCCTAGTATGGGAAAGGAAAGAGTTAATCAAGTCAAGGAGGCACAGAGAGTCCCATACAGGATAAATCCAAGGAGAAACACGCCAAGACACATGTTCATCAAACTATTAGAAACGAAATACATAGAAAGCATGTAAAAAGCAGCATGGGAAAAAGAGCATATACCATACAAGGGAATCCACGTAAGTTAACAGCTGACCTTTCAGCAGAAATTCTGCAAGAGAGAAGGGAGTGCCAGTATACGTATTTCAAGAGATGAAAGGAAAAAACCTACAACCAATGTTACTGTTCTCAGCAAGAATCTCATTGAGATTGGACGGAGAAACCAAAAACTTTACAGAAAAAGACACGGAAAAAGAATTCAGCACCAACAACAGCTTTATAACAAAGGATAAAGGAACTTCTCTAGGCAGGAATCACAAAGAAAAGAAAAGACCTCCTAGAACAAACCAAAAACAATTAACAAAACGGTAAGAGGAACATCCATATTAATAATAACGTTACATGTAAATGGATACATGGCTCCAACTACAACAGATAGACTCCCTGAAGGGATACAACATCAAGACCATTATATGTGCTGCCTAGAAGAGACCCACTTTACACCTAGGGAGATATACAGACTGAAAATGAGGAGATGGCAAGAGACATTCCATGCAAATGGAAATCAAAGGAAACCTGGAGTTACAATTCTCATATCAGACGAAATAGACTTTAAGATAAACACTGTTACAAGAAACAAACAAGGACACTACATACTGATAAAGGGATCAAACCAAGGAGAGGATATGACAAATGCGAATACTTATGAACACAACCGAGGATCACTTCACTACATAACATGTATCCTAACAGCCATAAAGGGGAACTTGATAGTACCACCAAAAGAGTAGGGGACATTACCACCCCAATTCCACCAATGGACAGATCATCCAAAATGAAAAAAAATCAGGAAACATAAGTTTTAAATGACACATTGAACAGGAGGGACTTCATTCATATGTATACCACATTCTATTGCAAAACAACAGAAAACACTCTTTCCTCAGGTGCTCATGGAACATTCTCCAAGATATATTATATGTAGGACCACAAATAAAGCCTTAGAAAATTAAGAAAATTGAAACAGTATCAGGTATACTTTCCGCCCACAGTGCTATGAATCTAGATAGGAAGTAAAAGGAAAAAAAGCCCGTCAATAATACAAACACGGGGAAGCTAAAGAAAACGCTGTTACATAACCAAGATTTCACTGCAGAAAACCAAGATGGGATCAAAAATACCTGGGAAAAAGTGACAGTGGAAATACGACCACCCAAAACTATGGGATGAAGCAAACGCAACTGTAAAAGGAGAGCTGTGCGAAAAAAGAAGCCAAATGGAAATCTCTCCCAGCAGCCGCAGGAAGAGTGGGTGAAATCTGCACATTCAACGTGAAGTACCCCGCATCTGTGGAACACCTGAATACACAAAGAATCAGCCCAAAATTGACGAGGTGGACTTTGTGAGCAAAGATATATTATTCTTTCCAGTTTTTCACTTTTTGAGACTGTGGAGGTGTATGCTGCTGTTTGCGATTTTGTCTGTATAGCTTAGCTTTAACCATTTGTGCTAGAGTTCTGTGTGGCTTTTTTTTTTTTTTTACTTTTTAAAATTTTCTCGTAATAAATATTTTTTATTTTAATCACTTCATTTTATTTGATTTTACTTTATTTTGTTTTATTTTATCCTCATTCTTTGTTTCCTTCTCTTTCTTCTCCCACTTATTCTGAGCTGTGAGGATGAAAGTCTCTAGGTGCTCTAACCAGGAGTCAGTGCTCTGCATCTGAGGTGGGAAAACCAACTTCAGGACACTGGTCCACAGGCGACCTGACAGCTCTACATAATATCAAATGGAGAAAATCTCTCAGAGATTTCCTTCTCACGTCCAAGACCCACATTCACTCAGTGACCAGAAGTCTACAGTGCTGGACACCGTATGCCAAACAATGAGCAAGACAGAAACAGCCCCATCCGTTATCAGAGAGGACGCCTTAAATCATAATAAGGACAGAGGCACCAAAATACACACCACCAGACGTGGAGGTGCCCACCAGAAAGTAAAGATCCAGCCTCATCTTCCAGAACACAAGCACACCTCCCCTCAACAAAGAAACATGCAGAACCCACTGAACAAACCTTAGCCGCTGGGGACAGACACAAAAAACCACAATAACGACGGGCATGACGCCTGTGAAAAGGAACCCCAAGCCCAGTAAGTTAAGCAAAATGAGGAGATCAAAAAACACACGTCGACGAAGCAGCAAGGTCAAAATGCACCAGACCTAACAAATGAAGAGGAAATAGGCAGTCCACCCGAAAAAGAATTCAGAATAATGATAGGAAAGACGATTCAACATCGTAGAAATAGGAGAGAGAAAATACAAGAAACGTTTCACAAGGGTCGACAAGAACTGAAGAGCAAACAAACAATGATGAAGGACACAATACATGAAAATAATTATTCTCTAGCATGGATCACTAGCACAGTAACTGAGGCAGAAGAACGGTTAAGTGTCCTGGAAGATAAAATAGTCCAAATAAATACTGGGGATCAAAATAAAGAACAAAGAAAGAAAGGAACGGAGGACCGTCTCAGCGACCCTTGGGACAACATTAAATGCACCAACATTCGAATTATATGGGTCTCAGAAGAAGAAGAGAAATAGAAAAGGCGTGAGAATATATTTGAAGAGATTATAGTTGAAAACATCCCTAGTATGGGAAAGGAAACAGTTAATCAAGTCAAGGAGGCACAGAGAGTCCCATACAGGATAAATCCAAGGAGAAACACGCCAAGACACATGTTCATCAAACTATTAGAAACGAAATACATAGAAAGCATGTAAAAAGCAGCATGGGAAAAAGAGCATATACCATACAAGGGAATCCACGTAAGTTAACAGCTGACCTTTCAGCAGAAATTCTGCAAGAGAGAAGGGAGTGCCAGTATACGTATTTCAAGAGATGAAAGGAAAAAACCTACAACCAATGTTACTGTTCTCAGCAAGAATCTCATTGAGATTGGACGGAGAAACCAAAAACTTTACAGAAAAAGACACGGAAAAAGAATTCAGCACCAACAACAGCTTTATAACAAAGGATAAAGGAACTTCTCTAGGCAGGAATCACAAAGAAAAGAAAAGACCTCCTAGAACAAACCAAAAACAATTAACAAAACGGTAAGAGGAACATCCATATTAATAATAACGTTACATGTAAATGGATACATGGCTCCAACTACAACAGATAGACTCCCTGAAGGGATACAACATCAAGACCATTATATGTGCTGCCTAGAAGAGACCCACTTTACACCTAGGGAGATATACAGACTGAAAATGAGGAGATGGCAAGAGACATTCCATGCAAATGGAAATCAAAGGAAACCTGGAGTTACAATTCTCATATCAGACGAAATAGACTTTAAGATAAACACTGTTACAAGAAACAAACAAGGACACTACATACTGATAAAGGGATCAAACCAAGGAGAGGATATGACAAATGCGAATACTTATGAACACAACCGAGGATCACTTCACTACATAACATGTATCCTAACAGCCATAAAGGGGAACTTGATAGTACCACCAAAAGAGTAGGGGACATTACCACCCCAATTCCACCAATGGACAGATCATCCAAAATGAAAAAAAATCAGGAAACATAAGTTTTAAATGACACATTGAACAGGAGGGACTTCATTCATATGTATACCACATTCTATTGCAAAACAACAGAAAACACTCTTTCCTCAGGTGCTCATGGAACATTCTCCAAGATATATTATATGTAGGACCACAAATAAAGCCTTAGAAAATTAAGAAAATTGAAACAGTATCAGGTATACTTTCCGCCCACAGTGCTATGAATCTAGATAGGAAGTAAAAGGAAAAAAAGCCCGTCAATAATACAAACACGGGGAAGCTAAAGAAAACGCTGTTACATAACCAAGATTTCACTGCAGAAAACCAAGATGGGATCAAAAATACCTGGGAAAAAGTGACAGTGGAAATACGACCACCCAAAACTATGGGATGAAGCAAACGCAACTGTAAAAGGAGAGCTGTGCGAAAAAAGAAGCCAAAGGGAAATCTCTCCCAGCAGCCGCAGGAAGAGTGGGTGAAATCTGCACATTCAACGTGAAGTACCCCGCATCTGTGGAACACCTGAATACACAAAGAATCAGCCCAAAATTGACGAGGTGGACTTTGTGAGCAAAGATATATTATTCTTTCCAGTTTTTCACTTTTTGAGACTGTGGAGGTGTATGCTGCTGTTTGCGATTTTGTCTGTATAGCTTAGCTTTAACCATTTGTGCTAGAGTTCTGTGTGGCTTTTTTTTTTTTTACTTTTTAAAATTTTCTCGTAATAAATATTTTTTATTTTAATCACTTCATTTTATTTGATTTTACTTTATTTTGTTTTATTTTATCCTCATTCTTTGTTTCCTTCTCTTTCTTCTCCCACTTATTCTGAGCTGTGAGGATGAAAGTCTCTAGGTGCTCTAACCAAGAGTCAGTGCTCTGCATCTGAGGTGGGAAAACCAACTTCAGGACACTGGTCCACAGGAGACCTGACAGCTCCACATAATATCAAATGGAGAAAATCTCCCAGAGATTTCCTTCTCAAGTCCAAGACCCACATTCACTCAGTGACCAGAAGTCTACAGTGCTGGACACCGTATGCCAAACAATGAGCAAGACAGAAACAGCCCCATCCGTTATCAGAGAGGACGCCTTAAATCATAATAAGGACAGAGGCACCAAAATACACACCACCAGACGTGGAGGTGCCCACCAGAAAGTAAAGATCAAGCCTCATCTTCCAGAACACAAGCACACCTCCCCTCAACAAAGAAACATGCAGAACCCACTGAACAAACCTTAGCCGCTGGGGACAGACACCAAAAACCACAATAACGACGGGCATGACGCCTGTGAAAAGGAACCCCAAGCCCAGTAAGTTAAGCAAAATGAGGAGATCAAAAAACACACGTCGACGAAGCAGCAAGGTCAAAACGCACCAGACCTAACAAATGAAGAGGAAATAGGCAGTCCACCCGAAAAAGAATTCAGAATAATGATAGGAAAGCCGATTCAACATCGTAGAAATAGGAGAGAGAAAAAACAAGAAACGTTTCACAAGGGTCGACAAGAACTGAAGAGCAAACAAACAATGATGAAGAACACAATACATGAAAATAATTATTCTCTAGCATGGATCACTAGCACAATAACTGAGGCAGAAGAACGGTTAAGTGGCCTGGAAGATAAAATAGTTCCAATAAATACTGCGGATCAAAATAGAGAACAAAGAAAGAAAGGAACGGAGCACCGTCTCAGCGACCCTTGGGACAACATTAAATGCACCAACATTCGAATTATATGGGTCTCAGAAGAAGAAGAGAAATAGAAAAGGCGTGAGAATATATTTGAAGAGATTATAGTTGAAAACATCCCTAGTATGGGAAAGGAAACAGTTAATCAAGTCAAGGAGGCACAGAGAGTCCCATACAGGATAAATCCAAGGAGAAACACGCCAAGACACATGTTCATCAAACTATTAGAAACGAAATACATAGAAAGCATGTAAAAAGCAGCGTGGGAAAAAGAGCATATACCATACAAGGGAATCCACGTAAGTTAACAGCTGACCTTTCAGCAGAAATTCTGCAAGAGAGAAGGGAGTGCCAGTATACGTATTTCAAGAGATGAAAGGAAAAAACCTACAACCAATGTTACTGTTCTCAGCAAGAATCTCATTGAGATTGGACGGAGAAACCAAAAACTTTACAGAAAAAGACACGGAAAAAGAATTCAGCACCAACAACAGCTTTATAACAAAGGATAAAGGAACTTCTCTAGGCAGGAATCACAAAGAAAAGAAAAGACCTCCTAGAACAAACCAAAAACAATTAACAAAACGGTAAGAGGAACATCCATATTAATAATAACGTTACATGTAAATGGATACATGGCTCCAACTACAACAGATAGACTCCCTGAAGGGATACAACATCAAGACCATTATATGTGCTGCCTAGAAGAGACCCACTTTACACCTAGGGAGATATACAGACTGAAAATGACGAGATGGCAAGAGACATTCCATGCAAATGGAAATCAAAAGAAACCTGGAGTTACAATTCTCATATCAGACGAAATAGACTTTAAGATAAACACTGTTACAAGAAACAAACAAGGACACTACATACTGATAAAGGGATCAAACCAAGGAGAGGATATGACAAATGCGAATACTTATGAACACAACCGAGGATCACTTCACTACATAACATGTATCCTAACAGCCATAAAGGGGAACTTGATAGTACCACCAAAAGAGTAGGGGACATTACCACCCCAATTCCACCAATGGACAGATCATCCAAAATGAAAAAAAATCAGGAAACATAAGTTTTAAATGACACATTGAACAGGAGGGACTTCATTCATATGTATACCACATTCTATTGCAAAACAACAGAAAACACTCTTTCCTCAGGTGCTCATGGAACATTCTCCAAGATATATTATATGTAGGACCACAAATAAAGCCTTAGAAAATTAAGAAAATTGAAACAGTATCAGGTATACTTTCCGCCCACAGTGCTATGAATCTAGATAGGAAGTAAAAGGAAAAAAAGCCCGTCACTAATACAAACACGGGGAAGCTAAAGAAAACGCTGTTACATAACCAAGATTTCACTGCAGAAAACCAAGATGGGATCAAAAATACCTGGGAAAAAGTGACAGTGGAAATACGACCACCCAAAACTATGGGATGAAGCAAACGCAACTGTAAAAGGAGAGCTTTGCGAAAAAAGAAGCCAAAGGGAAATCTCTCCCAGCAGCCGCAGGAAGAGTGGGTGAAATCTGCACATTCAACGTGAAGTACCCCGCATCTGTGGAACACCTGAATACACAAAGAATCAGCCCAAAATTGACGAGGTGGACTTTGTGAGCAAAGATATATTATTCTTTCCAGTTTTTCACTTTTTGAGACTGTGGAGGTGTATGCTGCTGTTTGCGATTTTGTCTGTATAGCTTAGCTTTAACCATTTGTGCTAGAGTTCTGTGTGGCTTTTTTTTTTTTTTACTTTTTAAAATTTTCTCGTAATAAATATTTTTTATTTTAATCACTTCATTTTATTTGATTTTACTTTATTTTGTTTTATTTTATCCTCATTCTTTGTTTCCTTCTCTTTCTTCTCCCACTTATTCTGAGCTGTGAGGATGAAAGTCTCTAGGTGCTCTAACCAAGAATCAGTGCTCTGCATCTGAGGTGGGAAAACCAACTTCAGGACACTGGTCCACAGGAGACCTGACAGCTCCACATAATATCAAATGGAGAAAATCTCCCAGAGATTTCCTTCTCAAGTCCAAGACCCACATTCACTCAGTGACCAGAAGTCTACAGTGCTGGACACCGTATGCCAAACAATGAGCAAGACAGAAACAGCCCCATCCGTTATCAGAGAGGACGCCTTAAATCATAATAAGGACAGAGGCACCAAAATACACACCACCAGACGTGGAGGTGCCCACCAGAAAGTAAAGATCAAGCCTCATCTTCCAGAACACAAGCACACCTCCCCTCAACAAAGAAACATGCAGAACCCACTGAACAAACCTTAGCCGCTGGGGACAGACACCAAAAACCACAATAACGACGGGCATGACGCCTGTGAAAAGGAACCCCAAGCCCAGTAAGTTAAGCAAAATGAGGAGATCAAAAAACACACGTCGACGAAGCAGCAAGGTCAAAACGCACCAGACCTAACAAATGAAGAGGAAATAGGCAGTCCACCCGAAAAAGAATTCAGAATAATGATAGGAAAGCCGATTCAACATCGTAGAAATAGGAGAGAGAAAATACAAGAAACGTTTCACAAGGGTCGACAAGAACTGAAGAGCAAACAAACAATGATGAAGAACACAATACATGAAAATAATTATTCTCTAGCATGGATCACTAGCACAATAACTGAGGCAGAAGAACGGTTAAGTGGCCTGGAAGATAAAATAGTTCCAATAAATACTGCGGATCAAAATAGAGAACAAAGAAAGAAAGGAACGGAGCACCGTCTCAGCGACCCTTGGGACAACATTAAATGCACCAACATTCGAATTATATGGGTCTCAGAAGAAGAAGAGAAATAGAAAAGGCGTGAGAATATATTTGAAGAGATTATAGTTGAAAACATCCCTATTATGGGAAAGGAAACAGTTAATCAAGTCAAGGAGGCACAGAGAGTCCCATACAGGATAAATCCAAGGAGAAACACGCCAAGACACATGTTCATCAAACTATTAGAAACGAAATACATAGAAAGCATGTAAAAAGCAGCATGGGAAAAAGAGCATATACCATACAAGGGAATCCACGTAAGTTAACAGCTGACCTTTCAGCAGAAATTCTGCAAGAGAGAAGGGAGTGCCAGTATACGTATTTCAAGAGATGAAAGGAAAAAACCTACAACCAATGTTACTGTTCTCAGCAAGAATCTCATTGAGATTGGACGGAGAAACCAAAAACTTTACAGAAAAAGACACGGAAAAAGAATTCAGCACCAACAACAGCTTTATAACAAAGGATAAAGGAACTTCTCTAGGCAGGAATCACAAAGAAAAGAAAAGACCTCCTAGAACAAACCAAAAACAATTAACAAAACGGTAAGAGGAACATCCATATTAATAATAACGTTACATGTAAATGGATACATGGCTCCAACTACAACAGATAGACTCCCTGAAGGGATACAACATCAAGACCATTATATGTGCTGCCTAGAAGAGACCCACTTTACACCTAGGGAGATATACAGACTGAAAATGAGGAGATGGCAAGAGACATTCCATGCAAATGGAAATCAAAGGAAACCTGGAGTTACAATTCTCATATCAGACGAAATAGACTTTAAGATAAACACTGTTACAAGAAACAAACAAGGACACTACATACTGATCAAGGGATCAAACCAAGGAGAGGATATGACAAATGCGAATACTTATGAACACAACCGAGGATCACTTCACTACATAACATGTATCCTAACAGCCATAAAGGGGAACTTGATAGTACCACCAAAAGAGTAGGGGACATTACCACCCCAATTCCACCAATGGACAGATCATCCAAAATGAAAAAAAATCAGGAAACATAAGTTTTAAATGACACATTGAACAGGAGGGACTTCATTCATATGTATACCACATTCTATTGCAAAACAACAGAAAACACTCTTTCCTCAGGTGCTCATGGAACATTCTCCAAGATATATTATATGTAGGACCACAAATAAAGCCTTAGAAAATTAAGAAAATTGAAACAGTATCAGGTATACTTTCCGCCCACAGTGCTATGAATCTAGATAGGAAGTAAAAGGAAAAAAAGCCCGTCAATAATACAAACACGGGGAAGCTAAAGAAAACGCTGTTACATAACCAAGATTTCACTGCAGAAAACCAAGATGGGATCAAAAATACCTGGGAAAAAGTGACAGTGGAAATACGACCACCCAAAACTATGGGATGAAGCAAACGCAACTGTAAAAGGAGAGCTGTGCGAAAAAAGAAGCCAAAGGGAAATCTCTCCCAGCAGCCGCAGGAAGAGTGGGTGAAATCTGCACATTCAACGTGAAGTACCCCGCATCTGTGGAACACCTGAATACACAAAGAATCAGCCCAAAATTGACGAGGTGGACTTTGTGAGCAAAGATATATTATTCTTTCCAGTTTTTCACTTTTTGAGACTGTGGAGGTGTATGCTGCTGTTTGCGATTTTGTCTGTATAGCTTAGCTTTAACCATTTGTGCTAGAGTTCTGTGTGGCTTTTTTTTTTTTTTACTTTTTAAAATTTTCTCGTAATAAATATTTTTTATTTTAATCACTTCATTTTATTTGATTTTACTTTATTTTGTTTTATTTTATCCTCATTCTTTGTTTCCTTCTCTTTCTTCTCCCACTTATTCTGAGCTGTGAGGATGAAAGTCTCTAGGTGCTCTAACCAGGAGTCAGTGCTCTGCATCTGAGGTGGGAAAACCAACTTCAGGACACTGTCCACAGGAGACCTGAAAGCTCCACATAATATCAAACGGAGAAAATCTCCCAGAGATTTCCTTCTCAAGTCCAAGACCCACATTCACTCAGTGACCAGAAGTCTACAGTGCTGGACACCGTATGCCAAACAATGAGCAAGACAGAAACAGCCCCATCCGTTATCAGAGAGGACGCCTTAAATCATAATAAGGACAGAGGCACCAAAATACACACCACCAGACGTGGAGGTGCCCACCAGAAAGTAAAGATCCAGCCTCATCTTCCAGAACACAAGCACACCTCCCCTCAACAAAGAAACATGCAGAACCCACTGAACAAACCTTAGCCGCTGGGGACAGACACCAAAAACCACAATAACGACGGGCATGACGCCTGTGAAAAGGAACCCCAAGCCCAGTAAGTTAAGCAAAATGAGGAGATCAAAAAACACACGTCGACGAAGCAGCAAGGTCAAAACGCACCAGACCTAACAAATGAAGAGGAAATAGGCAGTCCACCCGAAAAAGAATTCAGAATAATGATAGGAAAGCCGATTCAACATCGTAGAAATAGGAGAGAGAAAAAACAAGAAACGTTTCACAAGGGTCGACAAGAACTGAAGAGCAAACAAACAATGATGAAGAACACAATACATGAAAATAATTATTCTCTAGCATGGATCACTAGCACAATAACTGAGGCAGAAGAACGGTTAAGTGGCCTGGAAGATAAAATAGTTCCAATAAATACTGCGGATCAAAATAGAGAACAAAGAAAGAAAGGAACGGAGCACCGTCTCAGCGACCCTTGGGACAACATTAAATGCACCAACATTCGAATTATATGGGTCTCAGAAGAAGAAGAGAAATAGAAAAGGCGTGAGAATATATTTGAAGAGATTATAGTTGAAAACATCCCTAGTATGGGAAAGGAAACAGTTAATCAAGTCAAGGAGGCACAGAGAGTCCCATACAGGATAAATCCAAGGAGAAACACGCCAAGACACATGTTCATCAAACTATTAGAAACGAAATACATAGAAAGCATGTAAAAAGCAGCATGGGAAAAAGAGCATATACCATACAAGGGAATCCACGTAAGTTAACAGCTGACCTTTCAGCAGAAATTCTGCAAGAGAGAAGGGAGTGCCAGTATACGTATTTCAAGAGATGAAAGGAAAAAACCTACAACCAATGTTACTGTTCTCAGCAAGAATCTCATTGAGATTGGACGGAGAAACCAAAAACTTTACAGAAAAAGACACGGAAAAAGAATTCAGCACCAACAACAGCTTTATAACAAAGGATAAAGGAACTTCTCTAGGCAGGAATCACAAAGAAAAGAAAAGACCTCCTAGAACAAACCAAAAACAATTAACAAAACGGTAAGAGGAACATCCATATTAATAATAACGTTACATGTAAATGGATACATGGCTCCAACTACAACAGATAGACTCCCTGAAGGGATACAACATCAAGACCATTATATGTGCTGCCTAGAAGAGACCCACTTTACACCTAGGGAGATATACAGACTGAAAATGACGAGATGGCAAGAGACATTCCATGCAAATGGAAATCAAAAGAAACCTGGAGTTACAATTCTCATATCAGACGAAATAGACTTTAAGATAAACACTGTTACAAGAAACAAACAAGGACACTACATACTGATAAAGGGATCAAACCAAGGAGAGGATATGACAAATGCGAATACTTATGAACACAACCGAGGATCACTTCACTACATAACATGTATCCTAACAGCCATAAAGGGGAACTTGATAGTACCACCAAAAGAGTAGGGGACATTACCACCCCAATTCCACCAATGGACAGATCATCCAAAATGAAAAAAAATCAGGAAACATAAGTTTTAAATGACACATTGAACAGGAGGGACTTCATTCATATGTATACCACATTCTATTGCAAAACAACAGAAAACACTCTTTCCTCAGGTGCTCATGGAACATTCTCCAAGATATATTATATGTAGGACCACAAATAAAGCCTTAGAAAATTAAGAAAATTGAAACAGTATCAGGTATACTTTCCGCCCACAGTGCTATGAATCTAGATAGGAAGTAAAAGGAAAAAAAGCCCGTCAATAATACAAACACGGGGAAGCTAAAGAAAACGCTGTTACATAACCAAGATTTCACTGCAGAAAACCAAGATGGGATCAAAAATACCTGGGAAAAAGTGACAGTGGAAATACGACCACCCAAAACTATGGGATGAAGCAAACGCAACTGTAAAAGGAGAGCTGTGCGAAAAAAGAAGCCAAAGGGAAATCTCTCCCAGCAGCCGCAGGAAGAGTGGGTGAAATCTGCACATTCAACGTGAAGTACCCCGCATCTGTGGAACACCTGAATACACAAAGAATCAGCCCAAAATTGACGAGGTGGACTTTGTGAGCAAAGATATATTATTCTTTCCAGTTTTTCACTTTTTGAGACTGTGGAGGTGTATGCTGCTGTTTGCGATTTTGTCTGTATAGCTTAGCTTTAACCATTTGTGCTAGAGTTCTGTGTGGCTTTTTTTTTTTTTTACTTTTTAAAATTTTCTCGTAATAAATATTTTTTATTTTAATCACTTCATTTTATTTGATTTTACTTTATTTTGTTTTATTTTGTCCTCATTCTTTGTTTCCTTCTCTTTCTTCTCCCACTTATTCTGAGCTGTGAGGATGAAAGTCTCTAGGTGCTCTAACCAAGAATCAGTGCTCTGCATCTGAGGTGGGAAAACCAACTTCAGGACACTGGTCCACAGGAGACCTGACAGCTCCACATAATATCAAATGGAGAAAATCTCCCAGAGATTTCCTTCTCAAGTCCAAGACCCACATTCACTCAGTGACCAGAAGTCTACAGTGCTGGACACCGTATGCCAAACAATGAGCAAGACAGAAACAGCCCCATCCGTTATCAGAGAGGACGCCTTAAATCATAATAAGGACAGAGGCACCAAAATACACACCACCAGACGTGGAGGTGCCCACCAGAAAGTAAAGATCAAGCCTCATCTTCCAGAACACAAGCACACCTCCCCTCAACAAAGAAACATGCAGAACCCACTGAACAAACCTTAGCCGCTGGGGACAGACACCAAAAACCACAATAACGACGGGCATGACGCCTGTGAAAAGGAACCCCAAGCCCAGTAAGTTAAGCAAAATGAGGAGATCAAAAAACACACGTCGACGAAGCAGCAAGGTCAAAACGCACCAGACCTAACAAATGAAGAGGAAATAGGCAGTCCACCCGAAAAAGAATTCAGAATAATGATAGGAAAGCCGATTCAACATCGTAGAAATAGGAGAGAGAAAATACAAGAAACGTTTCACAAGGGTCGACAAGAACTGAAGAGCAAACAAACAATGATGAAGAACACAATACATGAAAATAATTATTCTCTAGCATGGATCACTAGCACAATAACTGAGGCAGAAGAACGGTTAAGTGGCCTGGAAGATAAAATAGTTCCAATAAATACTGCGGATCAAAATAGAGAACAAAGAAAGAAAGGAACGGAGGACCGTCTCAGCGACCCTTGGGACAACATTAAATGCACCAACATTCGAATTATATGGGTCTCAGAAGAAGAAGAGAAATAGAAAAGGCGTGAGAATATATTTGAAGAGATTATAGTTGAAAACATCCCTAGTATGGGAAAGGAAACAGTTAATCAAGTTAAGGAAGCACAGAGAGTCCCATACAGGATAAATCCAAGGAGAAACACGCCAAGACACATGTTCATCAAACTATTAGAAACTAAATATATAGAAAGCATGTAAAAAGCAGCATGGGAAAAACAGCATATACCATACAAGGGAATCCACGTAAGTTAACAGCCGACCTTTCAGCAGAAATTCTGCAAGAGAGAAGGGAGTGGCAGTATACGTATTTCAAGAGATGAAAGGAAAAAACCTACAACCAATGTTACTGTTCTCAGCAAGAATCTCATTGAGATTGGACGGAGAAACCAAAAACTTTACAGAAAAAGACACGGAAAAAGAATTCAGCACCAACAACAGCTTTATAACAAAGTATAAAGGAACTTCTCTAGGCAGGAATCACAAAGAAAAGAAAAGACCTCCTAGAACAAACCAAAAACAATTAACAAAACGGTAAGAAGAACATCCATATTAATAATAACGTTACATGTAAATGGATACATGGCTCCAACTACAACAGATAGACTCCCTGAAGGGATACAACATCAAGACCATTATATGTGCTGCCTAGAAGAGACCCACTTTACACCTAGGGAGATATACAGACTGAAAATGAGGAGATGGCAAGAGACATTCCATGCAAATGGAAATCAAAGGAAACCTGGAGTTACAATTCTCATATCAGACGAAATAGACTTTAAGATAAACACTGTTACAAGAAACAAACAAGGACACTACATACTGATAAAGGGATCAAACCAAGGAGAGGATATGACAAATGTGAATACTTATGAACACAACCGAGGATCACTTCACTACATAACATGTATCCTAACAGCCATAAAGGGGAACTTGATAGTACCACCAAAAGAGTAGGGGACATTACCACCCCAATTCCACCAATGGACAGATCATCCAAAATGAAAAAAAATCAGGAAACATAAGTTTTAAATGACACATTGAACAGGAGGGACTTCATTCATATGTATACCACATTCTATTGCAAAACAACAGAAAACACTCTTTCCTCAGGTGCTCATGGAACATTCTCCAAGATATATTATATGTAGGACCACAAATAAAGCCTTAGAAAATTAAGAAAATTGAAACAGTATCAGGTATACTTTCCGCCCACAGTGCTATGAATCTAGATAGGAAGTAAAAGGAAAAAAAGCCCGTCAATAATACAAACACGGGGAAGCTAAAGAAAACGCTGTTACATAACCAAGATTTCACTGCAGAAAACCAAGATGGGATCAAAAATACCTGGGAAAAAGTGACAGTGGAAATACGACCACCCAAAACTATGGGATGAAGCAAACGCAACTGTAAAAGGAGAGCTGTGCGAAAAAAGAAGCCAAAGGGAAATCTCTCCCAGCAGCCGCAGGAAGAGTGGGTGAAATCTGCACATTCAACGTGAAGTACCCCGCATCTGTGGAACACCTGAATACACAAAGAATCAGCCCAAAATTGACGAGGTGGACTTTGTGAGCAAAGATATATTATTCTTTCCAGTTTTTCACTTTTTGAGACTGTGGAGGTGTATGCTGCTGTTTGCGATTTTGTCTGTATAGCTTAGCTTTAACCATTTGTGCTAGAGTTCTGTGTGGCTTTTTTTTTTTTTTTACTTTTTAAAATTTTCTCGTAATAAATATTTTTTATTTTAATCACTTCATTTTATTTGATTTTACTTTATTTTGTTTTATTTTATCCTCATTCTTTGTTTCCTTCTCTTTCTTCTCCCACTTATTCTGAGCTGTGAGGATGAAAGTCTCTAGGTGCTCTAACCAGGAGTCAGTGCTCTGCATCTGAGGTGGGAAAACCAACTACAGGACACTGGTCCACAGGCGACCTGACAGCTCTACATAATATCAAATGGAGAAAATCTCTCAGAGATTTCCTTCTCACGTCCAAGACCCACATTCACTCAGTGACCAGAAGTCTACAGTGCTGGACACCGTATGCCAAACAATGAGCAAGACAGAAACAGCCCCATCCGTTATCAGAGAGGACGCCTTAAATCATAATAAGGACAGAGGCACCAAAATACACACCACCAGACGTGGAGGTGCCCACCAGAAAGTAAAGATCCAGCCTCATCTTCCAGAACACAAGCACACCTCCCCTCAACAAAGAAACATGCAGAACCCACTGAACAAACCTTAGCCGCTGGGGACAGACACCAAAAACCACAATAACGACGGGCATGACGCCTGTGAAAAGGAACCCCAAGCCCAGTAAGTTAAGCAAAATGAGGAGATCAAAAAACACACGTCGACGAAGCAGCCAGGTCAAAATGCACCAGACCTAACAAATGAAGAGGAAATAGGCAGTCCACCCGAAAAAGAATTCAGAATAATGATAGGAAAGACGATTCAACATCGTAGAAATAGGAGAGAGAAAATACAAGAAACGTTTCACAAGGGTCGACAAGAACTGAAGAGCAAACAAACAATGATGAAGGACACAATACATGAAAATAATTATTCTCTAGCATGGATCACTAGCACAGTAACTGAGGCAGAAGAACGGTTAAGTGTCCTGGAAGATAAAATAGTCCAAATAAATACTGGGGATCAAAATAAAGAACAAAGAAAGAAAGGAACGGAGGACCGTCTCAGCGACCCTTGGGACAACATTAAATGCACCAACATTCGAATTATATGGGTCTCAGAAGAAGAAGAGAAATAGAAAAGGCGTGAGAATATATTTGAAGAGATTATAGTTGAAAACATCCCTAGTATGGGAAAGGAAACAGTTAATCAAGTCAAGGAGGCACAGAGAGGCCCATACAGGATAAATCCAAGGAGAAACACGCCAAGACACATGTTCATCAAACTATTAGAAACGAAATACATAGAAAGCATGTAAAAAGCAGCATGGGAAAAAGAGCATATACCATACAAGGGAATCCACGTAAGTTAACAGCTGACCTTTCAGCAGAAATTCTGCAAGAGAGAAGGGAGTGCCAGTATACGTATTTCAAGAGATGAAAGGAAAAAACCTACAACCAATGTTACTGTTCTCAGCAAGAATCTCATTGAGATTGGACGGAGAAACCAAAAACTTTACAGAAAAAGACACGGAAAAAGAATTCAGCACCAACAACAGCTTTATAACAAAGGATAAAGGAACTTCTCTAGGCAGGAATCACAAAGAAAAGAAAAGACCTCCTAGAACAAACCAAAAACAATTAACAAAACGGTAAGAGGAACATCCATATTAATAATAACGTTACATGTAAATGGATACATGGCTCCAACTACAACAGATAGACTCCCTGAAGGGATACAACATCAAGACCATTATATGTGCTGCCTAGAAGAGACCCACTTTACACCTAGGGAGATATACAGACTGAAAATGAGGAGATGGCAAGAGACATTCCATGCAAATGGAAATCAAAGGAAACCTGGAGTTACAATTCTCATATCAGACGAAATAGACTTTAAGATAAACACTGTTACAAGAAACAAACAAGGACACTACATACTGATAAAGGGATCAAACCAAGGAGAGGATATGACAAATGCGAATACTTATGAACACAACCGAGGATCACTTCACTACATAACATGTATCCTAACAGCCATAAAGGGGAACTTGATAGTACCACCAAAAGAGTAGGGGACATTACCACCCCAATTCCACCAATGGACAGATCATCCAAAATGAAAAAAAATCAGGAAACATAAGTTTTAAATGACACATTGAACAGGAGGGACTTCATTCATATGTATACCACATTCTATTGCAAAACAACAGAAAACACTCTTTCCTCAGGTGCTCATGGAACATTCTCCAAGATATATTATATGTAGGACCACAAATAAAGCCTTAGAAAATTAAGAAAATTGAAACAGTATCAGGTATACTTTCCGCCCACAGTGCTGTGAATCTAGATAGGAAGTAAAAGGAAAAAAAGCCCGTCAATAATACAAACACGGGGAAGCTAAAGAAAACGCTGTTACATAACCAAGATTTCACTGCAGAAAACCAAGATGGGATCAAAAATACCTGGGAAAAAGTGACAGTGGAAATACGACCACCCAAAACTATGGGATGAAGCAAACGCAACTGTAAAAGGAGAGCTGTGCGAAAAAAGAAGCCAAAGGGAAATCTCTCCCAGCAGCCGCAGGAAGAGTGGGTGAAATCTGCACATTCAACGTGAAGTACCCCGCATCTGTGGAACACCTGAATACACAAAGAATCAGCCCAAAATTGACGAGGTGGACTTTGTGAGCAAAGATATATTATTCTTTCCAGTTTTTCACTTTTTGAGACTGTGGAGGTGTATGCTGCTGTTTGCGATTTTGTCTGTATAGCTTAGCTTTAACCATTTGTGCTAGAGTTCTGTGTGGCTTTTTTTTTTTTTACTTTTTAAAATTTTCTCGTAATAAATATTTTTTATTTTAATCACTTCATTTTATTTGATTTTACTTTATTTTGTTTTATTTTATCCTCATTCTTTGTTTCCTTCTCTTTCTTCTCCCACTTATTCTGAGCTGTGAGGATGAAAGTCTCTAGGTGCTCTAACCAAGAGTCAGTGCTCTGCATCTGAGGTGGGAAAACCAACTTCAGGACACTGGTCCACAGGAGACCTGACAGCTCCACATAATATCAAATGGAGAAAATCTCCCAGAGATTTCCTTCTCAAGTCCAAGACCCACATTCACTCAGTGACCAGAAGTCTACAGTGCTGGACACCGTATGCCAAACAATGAGCAAGACAGAAACAGCCCCATCCGTTATCAGAGAGGACGCCTTAAATCATAATAAGGACAGAGGCACCAAAATACACACCACCAGACGTGGAGGTGCCCACCAGAAAGTAAAGATCAAGCCTCATCTTCCAGAACACAAGCACACCTCCCCTCAACAAAGAAACATGCAGAACCCACTGAACAAACCTTAGCCGCTGGGGACAGACACCAAAAACCACAATAACGACGGGCATGACGCCTCTGAAAAGGAACCCCAAGCCCAGTAAGTTAAGCAAAATGAGGAGATCAAAAAACACACGTCGACGAAGCAGCAAGGTCAAAACGCACCAGACCTAACAAATGAAGAGGAAATAGGCAGTCCACCCGAAAAAGAATTCAGAATAATGATAGGAAAGCCGATTCAACATCGTAGAAATAGGAGAGAGAAAAAACAAGAAACGTTTCACAAGGGTCGACAAGAACTGAAGAGCAAACAAACAATGATGAAGAACACAATACATGAAAATAATTATTCTCTAGCATGGATCACTAGCACAATAACTGAGGCAGAAGAACGGTTAAGTGGCCTGGAAGATAAAATAGTTCCAATAAATACTGCGGATCAAAATAGAGAACAAAGAAAGAAAGGAACGGAGCACCGTCTCAGCGACCCTTGGGACAACATTAAATGCACCAACATTCGAATTATATGGGTCTCAGAAGAAGAAGAGAAATAGAAAAGGCGTGAGAATATATTTGAAGAGATTATAGTTGAAAACATCCCTAGTATGGGAAAGGAAACAGTTAATCAAGTCAAGGAGGCACAGAGAGTCCCATACAGGATAAATCCAAGGAGAAACACGCCAAGACACATGTTCATCAAACTATTAGAAACGAAATACATAGAAAGCATGTAAAAAGCAGCATGGGAAAAAGAGCATATACCATACAAGGGAATCCACGTAAGTTAACAGCTGACCTTTCAGCAGAAATTCTGCAAGAGAGAAGGGAGTGCCAGTATACGTATTTCAAGAGATGAAAGGAAAAAACCTACAACCAATGTTACTGTTCTCAGCAAGAATCTCATTGAGATTGGACGGAGAAACCAAAAACTTTACAGAAAAAGACACGGAAAAAGAATTCAGCACCAACAACAGCTTTATAACAAAGGATAAAGGAACTTCTCTAGGCAGGAATCACAAAGAAAAGAAAAGACCTCCTAGAACAAACCAAAAACAATTAACAAAACGGTAAGAGGAACATCCATATTAATAATAACGTTACATGTAAATGGATACATGGCTCCAACTACAACAGATAGACTCCCTGAAGGGATACAACATCAAGACCATTATATGTGCTGCCTAGAAGAGACCCACTTTACACCTAGGGAGATATACAGACTGAAAATGAGGAGATGGCAAGAGACATTCCATGCAAATGGAAATCAAAAGAAACCTGGAGTTACAATTCTCATATCAGACGAAATAGACTTTAAGATAAACACTGTTACAAGAAACAAACAAGGACACTACATACTGATAAAGGGATCAAACCAAGGAGAGGATATGACAAATGCGAATACTTATGAACACAACCGAGGATCACTTCACTACATAACATGTATCCTAACAGCCATAAAGGGGAACTTGATAGTACCACCAAAAGAGTAGGGGACATTACCACCCCAATTCCACCAATGGACAGATCATCCAAAATGAAAAAAAATCAGGAAACATAAGTTTTAAATGACACATTGAACAGGAGGGACTTCATTCATATGTATACCACATTCTATTGCAAAACAACAGAAAACACTCTTTCCTCAGGTGCTCATGGAACATTCTCCAAGATATATTATATGTAGGACCACAAATAAAGCCTTAGAAAATTAAGAAAATTGAAACAGTATCAGGTATACTTTCCGCCCACAGTGCTATGAATCTAGATAGGAAGTAAAAGGAAAAAAAGCCCGTCAATAATACAAACACGGGGAAGCTAAAGAAAACGCTGTTACATAACCAAGATTTCACTGCAGAAAACCAAGATGGGATCAAAAATACCTGGGAAAAAGTGACAGTGGAAATACGACCACCCAAAACTATGGGATGAAGCAAACGCAACTGTAAAAGGAGAGCTTTGCGAAAAAAGAAGCCAAAGGGAAATCTCTCCCAGCAGCTGCAGGAAGAGTGGGTGAAATCTGCACATTCAACGTGAAGTACCCCGCATCTGTGGAACACCTGAATACACAAAGAATCAGCCCAAAATTGACGAGGTGGACTTTGTGAGCAAAGATATATTATTCTTTCCAGTTTTTCACTTTTTGAGACTGTGGAGG
This sequence comes from Balaenoptera physalus, assembly GCF_965194825.1. Taxonomy (NCBI): domain Eukaryota; kingdom Metazoa; phylum Chordata; class Mammalia; order Artiodactyla; family Balaenopteridae; genus Balaenoptera; species Balaenoptera physalus. The sequence goes on along the minus strand of NC_138904.1, from coordinate 18,618,147 downwards.
TGTATGCTGCTGTTTGCGATTTTGTCTGTATAGCTTAGCTTTAACCATTTGTGCTAGAGTTCTGTGTGGCTTTTTTTTTTTTTTACTTTTTAAAATTTTCTCGTAATAAATATTTTTTATTTTAATCACTTCATTTTATTTGATTTTACTTTATTTTGTTTTATTTTATCCTCATTCTTTGTTTCCTTCTCTTTCTTCTCCCACTTATTCTGAGCTGTGAGGATGAAAGTCTCTAGGTGCTCTAACCAAGAATCAGTGCTCTGCATCTGAGGTGGGAAAACCAACTTCAGGACACTGGTCCACAGGAGACCTGACAGCTCCACATAATATCAAATGGAGAAAATCTCCCAGAGATTTCCTTCTCAAGTCCAAGACCCACATTCACTCAGTGACCAGAAGTCTACAGTGCTGGACACCGTATGCCAAACAATGAGCAAGACAGAAACAGCCCCATCCGTTATCAGAGAGGACGCCTTAAATCATAATAAGGACAGAGGCACCAAAATACACACCACCAGACGTGGAGGTGCCCACCAGAAAGTAAAGATCAAGCCTCATCTTCCAGAACACAAGCACACCTCCCCTCAACAAAGAAACATGCAGAACCCACTGAACAAACCTTAGCCGCTGGGGACAGACACCAAAAACCACAATAACGACGGGCATGACGCCTGTGAAAAGGAACCCCAAGCCCAGTAAGTTAAGCAAAATGAGGAGATCAAAAAACACACGTCGACGAAGCAGCAAGGTCAAAACGCACCAGACCTAACAAATGAAGAGGAAATAGGCAGTCCACCCGAAAAAGAATTCAGAATAATGATAGGAAAGCCGATTCAACATCGTAGAAATAGGAGAGAGAAAATACAAGAAACGTTTCACAAGGGTCGACAAGAACTGAAGAGCAAACAAACAATGATGAAGAACACAATACATGAAAATAATTATTCTCTAGCATGGATCACTAGCACAATAACTGAGGCAGAAGAACGGTTAAGTGGCCTGGAAGATAAAATAGTTCCAATAAATACTGCGGATCAAAATAGAGAACAAAGAAAGAAAGGAACGGAGCACCGTCTCAGCGACCCTTGGGACAACATTAAATGCACCAACATTCGAATTATATGGGTCTCAGAAGAAGAAGAGAAATAGAAAAGGCGTGAGAATATATTTGAAGAGATTATAGTTGAAAACATCCCTATTATGGGAAAGGAAACAGTTAATCAAGTCAAGGAGGCACAGAGAGTCCCATACAGGATAAATCCAAGGAGAAACACGCCAAGACACATGTTCATCAAACTATTAGAAACGAAATACATAGAAAGCATGTAAAAAGCAGCATGGGAAAAAGAGCATATACCATACAAGGGAATCCACGTAAGTTAACAGCTGACCTTTCAGCAGAAATTCTGCAAGAGAGAAGGGAGTGCCAGTATACGTATTTCAAGAGATGAAAGGAAAAAACCTACAACCAATGTTACTGTTCTCAGCAAGAATCTCATTGAGATTGGACGGAGAAACCAAAAACTTTACAGAAAAAGACACGGAAAAAGAATTCAGCACCAACAACAGCTTTATAACAAAGGATAAAGGAACTTCTCTAGGCAGGAATCACAAAGAAAAGAAAAGACCTCCTAGAACAAACCAAAAACAATTAACAAAACGGTAAGAGGAACATCCATATTAATAATAACGTTACATGTAAATGGATACATGGCTCCAACTACAACAGATAGACTCCCTGAAGGGATACAACATCAAGACCATTATATGTGCTGCCTAGAAGAGACCCACTTTACACCTAGGGAGATATACAGACTGAAAATGAGGAGATGGCAAGAGACATTCCATGCAAATGGAAATCAAAAGAAACCTGGAGTTACAATTCTCATATCAGACGAAATAGACTTTAAGATAAACACTGTTACAAGAAACAAACAAGGACACTACATACTGATAAAGGGATCAAACCAAGGAGAGGATATGACAAATGCGAATACTTATGAACACAACCGAGGATCACTTCACTACATAACATGTATCCTAACAGCCATAAAGGGGAACTTGATAGTACCACCAAAAGAGTAGGGGACATTACCACCCCAATTCCACCAATGGACAGATCATCCAAAATGAAAAAAAATCAGGAAACATAAGTTTTAAATGACACATTGAACAGGAGGGACTTCATTCATATGTATACCACATTCTATTGCAAAACAACAGAAAACACTCTTTCCTCAGGTGCTCATGGAACATTCTCCAAGATATATTATATGTAGGACCACAAATAAAGCCTTAGAAAATTAAGAAAATTGAAACAGTATCAGGTATACTTTCCGCCCACAGTGCTATGAATCTAGATAGGAAGTAAAAGGAAAAAAAGCCCGTCAATAATACAAACACGGGGAAGCTAAAGAAAACGCTGTTACATAACCAAGATTTCACTGCAGAAAACCAAGATGGGATCAAAAATACCTGGGAAAAAGTGACAGTGGAAATACGACCACCCAAAACTATGGGATGAAGCAAACGCAACTGTAAAAGGAGAGCTGTGCGAAAAAAGAAGCCAAAGGGAAATCTCTCCCAGCAGCCGCAGGAAGAGTGGGTGAAATCTGCACATTCAACGTGAAGTACCCCGCATCTGTGGAACACCTGAATACACAAAGAATCAGCCCAAAATTGACGAGGTGGACTTTGTGAGCAAAGATATATTATTCTTTCCAGTTTTTCACTTTTTGAGACTGTGGAGGTGTATGCTGCTGTTTGCGATTTTGTCTGTATAGCTTAGCTTTAACCATTTGTGCTAGAGTTCTGTGTGGCTTTTTTTTTTTCTTACTTTTTAAAATTTTCTCGTAATAAATATTTTTTATTTTAATCACTTCATTTTATTTGATTTTACTTTATTTTGTTTTATTTTATCCTCATTCTTTGTTTCCTTCTCTTTCTTCTCCCACTTATTCTGAGCTGTGAGGATGAAAGTCTCTAGGTGCTCTAACCAAGAGTCAGTGCTCTGCATCTGAGGTGGGAAAACCAACTTCAGGACACTGGTCCACAGGAGACCTGACAGCTCCACATAATATCAAATGGAGAAAATCTCCCAGAGATTTCCTTCTCAAGTCCAAGACCCACATTCACTCAGTGACCAGAAGTCTACAGTGCTGGACACCGTATGCCAAACAATGAGCAAGACAGAAACAGCCCCATCCGTTATCAGAGAGGACGCCTTAAATCATAATAAGGACAGAGGCACCAAAATACACACCACCAGACGTGGAGGTGCCCACCAGAAAGTAAAGATCAAGCCTCATCTTCCAGAACACAAGCACACCTCCCCTCAACAAAGAAACATGCAGAACCCACTGAACAAACCTTAGCCGCTGGGGACAGACACCAAAAACCACAATAACGACGGGCATGACGCCTGTGAAAAGGAACCCCAAGCCCAGTAAGTTAAGCAAAATGAGGAGATCAAAAAACACACGTCGACGAAGCAGCAAGGTCAAAACGCACCAGACCTAACAAATGAAGAGGAAATAGGCAGTCCACCCGAAAAAGAATTCAGAATAATGATAGGAAAGCCGATTCAACATCGTAGAAATAGGAGAGAGAAAATACAAGAAACGTTTCACAAGGGTCGACAAGAACTGAAGAGCAAACAAACAATGATGAAGAACACAATACATGAAAATAATTATTCTCTAGCATGGATCACTAGCACAATAACTGAGGCAGAAGAACGGTTAAGTGGCCTGGAAGATAAAATAGTTCCAATAAATACTGCGGATCAAAATAGAGAACAAAGAAAGAAAGGAACGGAGGACCGTCTCAGCGACCCTTGGGACAACATTAAATGCACCAACATTCGAATTATATGGGTCTCAAAAGAAGAAGAGAAATAGAAAAGGCGTGAGAATATATTTGAAGAGATTATAGTTGAAAACATCCCTAGTATGGGAAAGGAAACAGTTAATCAAGTCAAGGAGGCACAGAGAGTCCCATACAGGATAAATCCAAGGAGAAACACGCCAAGACACATGTTCATCAAACTATTAAAAACGAAATACATAGAAAGCATGTAAAAAGCAGCATGGGAAAAAGAGCATATATCATACAAGGGAATCCACGTAAGTTAACAGCTGACCTTTCAGCAGAAATTCTGCAAGAGAGAAGGGAGTGCCAGTATACGTATTTCAAGAGATGAAAGGAAAAAACCTACAACCAATGTTACTGTTCTCAGCAAGAATCTCATTGAGATTGGACGGAGAAACCAAAAACTTTACAGAAAAAGACACGGAAAAAGAATTCAGCACCAACAACAGCTTTATAACAAAGGATAAAGGAACTTCTCTAGGCAGGAATCACAAAGAAAAGAAAAGACCTCCTAGAACAAACCAAAAACAATTAACAAAACGGTAAGAGGAACATCCATATTAATAATAACGTTACATGTAAATGGATACATGGCTCCAACTACAACAGATAGACTCCCTGAAGGGATACAACATCAAGACCATTATATGTGCTGCCTAGAAGAGACCCACTTTACACCTAGGGAGATATACAGACTGAAAATGAGGAGATGGCAAGAGACATTCCATGCAAATGGAAATCAAAGGAAACCTGGAGTTACAATTCTCATATCAGACGAAATAGACTTTAAGATAAACACTGTTACAAGAAACAAACAAGGACACTACATACTGATCAAGGGATCAAACCAAGGAGAGGATATGACAAATGCGAATACTTATGAACACAACCGAGGATCACTTCACTACATAACATGTATCCTAACAGCCATAAAGGGGAACTTGATAGTACCACCAAAAGAGTAGGGGACATTACCACCCCAATTCCACCAATGGACAGATCATCCAAAATGAAAAAAAATCAGGAAACATAAGTTTTAAATGACACATTGAACAGGAGGGACTTCATTCATATGTATACCACATTCTATTGCAAAACAACAGAAAACACTCTTTCCTCAGGTGCTCATGGAACATTCTCCAAGATATATTATATGTAGGACCACAAATAAAGCCTTAGAAAATTAAGAAAATTGAAACAGTATCAGGTATACTTTCCGCCCACAGTGCTATGAATCTAGATAGGAAGTAAAAGGAAAAAAAGCCCGTCAATAATACAAACACGGGGAAGCTAAAGAAAACGCTGTTACATAACCAAGATTTCACTGCAGAAAACCAAGATGGGATCAAAAATACCTGGGAAAAAGTGACAGTGGAAATACGACCACCCAAAACTATGGGATGAAGCAAACGCAACTGTAAAAGGAGAGCTGTGCGAAAAAAGAAGCCAAAGGGAAATCTCTCCCAGCAGCCGCAGGAAGAGTGGGTGAAATCTGCACATTCAACGTGAAGTACCCCGCATCTGTGGAACACCTGAATACACAAAGAATCAGCCCAAAATTGACGAGGTGGACTTTGTGAGCAAAGATATATTATTCTTTCCAGTTTTTCACTTTTTGAGACTGTGGAGGTGTATGCTGCTGTTTGCGATTTTGTCTGTATAGCTTAGCTTTAACCATTTGTGCTAGAGTTCTGTGTGGCTTTTTTTTTTTTTTACTTTTTAAAATTTTCTCGTAATAAATATTTTTTATTTTAATCACTTCATTTTATTTGATTTTACTTTATTTTGTTTTATTTTATCCTCATTCTTTGTTTCCTTCTCTTTCTTCTCCCACTTATTCTGAGCTGTGAGGATGAAAGTCTCTAGGTGCTCTAACCAGGAGTCAGTGCTCTGCATCTGAGGTGGGAAAACCAACTTCAGGACACTGTCCACAGGAGACCTGAAAGCTCCACATAATATCAAACGGAGAAAATCTCCCAGAGATTTCCTTCTCAAGTCCAAGACCCACATTCACTCAGTGACCAGAAGTCTACAGTGCTGGACACCGTATGCCAAACAATGAGCAAGACAGAAACAGCCCCATCCGTTATCAGAGAGGACGCCTTAAATCATAATAAGGACAGAGGCACCAAAATACACACCACCAGACGTGGAGGTGCCCACCAGAAAGTAAAGATCCAGCCTCATCTTCCAGAACACAAGCACACCTCCCCTCAACAAAGAAACATGCAGAACCCACTGAACAAACCTTAGCCGCTGGGGACAGACACCAAAAACCACAATAACGACGGGCATGACGCCTGTGAAAAGGAACCCCAAGCCCAGTAAGTTAAGCAAAATGAGGAGATCAAAAAACACACGTCGACGAAGCAGCAAGGTCAAAACGCACCAGACCTAACAAATGAAGAGGAAATAGGCAGTCCACCCGAAAAAGAATTCAGAATAATGATAGGAAAGACGATTCAACATCGTAGAAATAGGAGAGAGAAAATACAAGAAACGTTTCACAAGGGTCGACAAGAACTGAAGAGCAAACAAACAATGATGAAGAACACAATACATGAAAATAATTATTCTCTAGCATGGATCACTAGCACAATAACTGAGGCAGAAGAACGGTTAAGTGGCCTGGAAGATAAAATAGTTCCAATAAATACTGCGGATCAAAATAGAGAACAAAGAAAGAAAGGAACGGAGCACCGTCTCAGCGACCCTTGGGACAACATTAAATGCACCAACATTCGAATTATATGGGTCTCAGAAGAAGAAGAGAAATAGAAAAGGCGTGAGAATATATTTGAAGAGATTATAGTTGAAAACATCCCTAGTATGGGAAAGGAAACAGTTAATCAAGTCAAGGAGGCACAGAGAGTCCCATACAGGATAAATCCAAGGAGAAACACGCCAAGACACATGTTCATCAAACTATTAGAAACGAAATACATAGAAAGCATGTAAAAAGCAGCATGGGAAAAAGAGCATATACCATACAAGGGAATCCACGTAAGTTAACAGCTGACCTTTCAGCAGAAATTCTGCAAGAGAGAAGGGAGTGCCAGTATACGTATTTCAAGAGATGAAAGGAAAAAACCTACAACCAATGTTACTGTTCTCAGCAAGAATCTCATTGAGATTGGACGGAGAAACCAAAAACTTTACAGAAAAAGACACGGAAAAAGAATTCAGCACCAACAACAGCTTTATAACAAAGGATAAAGGAACTTCTCTAGGCAGGAATCACAAAGAAAAGAAAAGACCTCCTAGAACAAACCAAAAACAATTAACAAAACGGTAAGAGGAACATCCATATTAATAATAACGTTACATGTAAATGGATACATGGCTCCAACTACAACAGATAGACTCCCTGAAGGGATACAACATCAAGACCATTATATGTGCTGCCTAGAAGAGACCCACTTTACACCTAGGGAGATATACAGACTGAAAATGACGAGATGGCAAGAGACATTCCATGCAAATGGAAATCAAAAGAAACCTGGAGTTACAATTCTCATATCAGACGAAATAGACTTTAAGATAAACACTGTTACAAGAAACAAACAAGGACACTACATACTGATAAAGGGATCAAACCAAGGAGAGGATATGACAAATGCGAATACTTATGAACACAACCGAGGATCACTTCACTACATAACATGTATCCTAACAGCCATAAAGGGGAACTTGATAGTACCACCAAAAGAGTAGGGGACATTACCACCCCAATTCCACCAATGGACAGATCATCCAAAATGAAAAAAAATCAGGAAACATAAGTTTTAAATGACACATTGAACAGGAGGGACTTCATTCATATGTATACCACATTCTATTGCAAAACAACAGAAAACACTCTTTCCTCAGGTGCTCATGGAACATTCTCCAAGATATATTATATGTAGGACCACAAATAAAGCCTTAGAAAATTAAGAAAATTGAAACAGTATCAGGTATACTTTCCGCCCACAGTGCTATGAATCTAGATAGGAAGTAAAAGGAAAAAAAGCCCGTCAATAATACAAACACGGGGAAGCTAAAGAAAACGCTGTTACATAACCAAGATTTCACTGCAGAAAACCAAGATGGGATCAAAAATACCTGGGAAAAAGTGACAGTGGAAATACGACCACCCAAAACTATGGGATGAAGCAAACGCAACTGTAAAAGGAGAGCTGTGCGAAAAAAGAAGCCAAAGGGAAATCTCTCCCAGCAGCCGCAGGAAGAGTGGGTGAAATCTGCACATTCAACGTGAAGTACCCCGCATCTGTGGAACACCTGAATACACAAAGAATCAGCCCAAAATTGACGAGGTGGAATTTGTGAGCAAAGATATATTATTCTTTCCAGTTTTTCACTTTTTGAGACTGTGGAGGTGTATGCTGCTGTTTGCGATTTTGTCTGTATAGCTTAGCTTTAACCATTTGTGCTAGAGTTCTGTGTGGCTTTTTTTTTTTTTTACTTTTTAAAATTTTCTCGTAATAAATATTTTTTATTTTAATCACTTCATTTTATTTGATTTTACTTTATTTTGTTTTATTTTGTCCTCATTCTTTGTTTCCTTCTCTTTCTTCTCCCACTTATTCTGAGCTGTGAGGATGAAAGTCTCTAGGTGCTCTAACCAAGAATCAGTGCTCTGCATCTGAGGTGGGAAAACCAACTTCAGGACACTGGTCCACAGGAGACCTGACAGCTCCACATAATATCAAATGGAGAAAATCTCCCAGAGATTTCCTTCTCAAGTCCAAGACCCACATTCACTCAGTGACCAGAAGTCTACAGTGCTGGACACCGTATGCCAAACAATGAGCAAGACAGAAACAGCCCCATCCGTTATCAGAGAGGACGCCTTAAATCATAATAAGGACAGAGGCACCAAAATACACACCACCAGACGTGGAGGTGCCCACCAGAAAGTAAAGATCAAGCCTCATCTTCCAGAACACAAGCACACCTCCCCTCAACAAAGAAACATGCAGAACCCACTGAACAAACCTTAGCCGCTGGGGACAGACACCAAAAACCACAATAACGACGGGCATGACGCCTGTGAAAAGGAACCCCAAGCCCAGTAAGTTAAGCAAAATGAGGAGATCAAAAAACACACGTCGACGAAGCAGCAAGGTCAAAACGCACCAGACCTAACAAATGAAGAGGAAATAGGCAGTCCACCCGAAAAATAATTCAGAATAATGATAGGAAAGCCGATTCAACATCGTAGAAATAGGAGAGAGAAAATACAAGAAACGTTTCACAAGGGTCGACAAGAACTGAAGAGCAAACAAACAATGATGAAGAACACAATACATGAAAATAATTATTCTCTAGCATGGATCACTAGCACAATAACTGAGGCAGAAGAACGGTTAAGTGGCCTGGAAGATAAAATAGTTCAAATAAATACTGCGGATCAAAATAGAGAACAAAGAAAGAAAGGAACGGAGGACCGTCTCAGCGACCCTTGGGACAACATTAAATGCACCAACATTCGAATTATATGGGTCTCAGAAGAAGAAGAGAAATAGAAAAGGCGTGAGAATATATTTGAAGAGATTATAGTTGAAAACATCAATAGTATGGGAAAGGAAATAGTTAATCAAGTTAAGGAAGCACAGAGAGTCCCATACAGGATAAATCCAAGGAGAAACACGCCAAGACACATGTTCATCAAACTATTAGAAACTAAATACATAGAAAGCATGTAAAAAGCAGCATGGGAAAAACAGCATATACCATACAAGGGAATCCACGTAAGTTAACAGCCGACCTTTCAGCAGAAATTCTGCAAGAGAGAAGGGAGTGGCAGTATACGTATTTCAAGAGATGAAAGGAAAAAACCTACAACCAATGTTACTGTTCTCAGCAAGAATCTCATTGAGATTGGACGGAGAAACCAAAAACTTTACAGAAAAAGACACGGAAAAAGAATTCAGCACCAACAACAGCTTTATAACAAAATATAAAGGAACTTCTCTAGGCAGGAATCACAAAGAAAAGAAAAGACCTCCTAGAACAAACCAAAAACAATTAACAAAACGGTAAGAAGAACATCCATATTAATAATAACGTTACATGTAAATGGATACATGGCTCCAACTACAAAAGATAGACTCCCTGAAGGGATACAACATCAAGACCATTATATGTGCTGCCTAGAAGAGACCCACTTTACACCTAGGGAGATATACAGACTGAAAATGAGGAGATGGCAAGAGACATTCCATGCAAATGGAAATCAAAGGAAACCTGGAGTTACAATTCTCATATCAGACGAAATAGACTTTAAGATAAACACTGTTACAAGAAACAAACAAGGACACTACATACTGATAAAGGGATCAAACCAAGGAGAGGATATGACAAATGCGAATACTTATGAACACAACCGAGGATCACTTCACTACATAACATGTATCCTAACAGCCATAAAGGGGAACTTGATAGTACCACCAAAAGAGTAGGGGACATTACCACCCCAATTCCACCAATGGACAGATCATCCAAAATGAAAAAAAATCAGGAAACATAAGTTTTAAATGACACATTGAACAGGAGGGACTTCATTCATATGTATACCACATTCTATTGCAAAACAACAGAAAACACTCTTTCCTCAGGTGCTCATGGAACATTCTCCAAGATATATTATATGTAGGACCACAAATAAAGCCTTAGAAAATTAAGAAAATTGAAACAGTATCAGGTATACTTTCCGCCCACAGTGCTATGAATCTAGATAGGAAGTAAAAGGAAAAAAAGCCCGTCAATAATACAAACACGGGGAAGCTAAAGAAAACGCTGTTACATAACCAAGATTTCACTGCAGAAAACCAAGATGGGATCAAAAATACCTGGGAAAAAGTGACAGTGGAAATACGACCACCCAAAACTATGGGATGAAGCAAACGCAACTGTAAAAGGAGAGCTGTGCGAAAAAAGAAGCCAAAGGGAAATCTCTCCCAGCAGCCGCAGGAAGAGTGGGTGAAATCTGCACATTCAACGTGAAGTACCCCGCATCTGTGGAACACCTGAATACACAAAGAATCAGCCCAAAATTGACGAGGTGGACTTTGTGAGCAAAGATATATTATTCTTTCCAGTTTTTCACTTTTTGAGACTGTGGAGGTGTATGCTGCTGTTTGCGATTTTGTCTGTATAGCTTAGCTTTAACCATTTGTGCTAGAGTTCTGTGTGGCTTTTTTTTTTTTTTTACTTTTTAAAATTTTCTCGTAATAAATATTTTTTATTTTAATCACTTCATTTTATTTGATTTTACTTTATTTTGTTTTATTTTATCCTCATTCTTTGTTTCCTTCTCTTTCTTCTCCCACTTATTCTGAGCTGTGAGGATGAAAGTCTCTAGGTGCTCTAACCAGGAGTCAGTGCTCTGCATCTGAGGTGGGAAAACCAACTTCAGGACACTGGTCCACAGGCGACCTGACAGCTCTACATAATATCAAATGGAGAAAATCTCTCAGAGATTTCCTTCTCACGTCCAAGACCCACATTCACTCAGTGACCAGAAGTCTACAGTGCTGGACACCGTATGCCAAACAATGAGCAAGACAGAAACAGCCCCATCCGTTATCAGAGAGGACGCCTTAAATCATAATAAGGACAGAGGCACCAAAATACACACCACCAGACGTGGAGGTGCCCACCAGAAAGTAAAGATCCAGCCTCATCTTCCAGAACACAAGCACACCTCCCCTCAACAAAGAAACATGCAGAACCCACTGAACAAACCTTAGCCGCTGGGGACAGACACCAAAAACCACAATAACGACGGGCATGACGCCTGTGAAAAGGAACCCCAAGCCCAGTAAGTTAAGCAAAATGAGGAGATCAAAAAACACACGTCGACGAAGCAGCAAGGTCAAAATGCACCAGACCTAACAAATGAAGAGGAAATAGGCAGTCCACCCGAAAAAGAATTCAGAATAATGATAGGAAAGACGATTCAACATCGTAGAAATAGGAGAGAGAAAATACAAGAAACGTTTCACAAGGGTCGACAAGAACTGAAGAGCAAACAAACAATGATGAAGGACACAATACATGAAAATAATTATTCTCTAGCATGGATCACTAGCACAGTAACTGAGGCAGAAGAACGGTTAAGTGTCCTGGAAGATAAAATAGTCCAAATAAATACTGGGGATCAAAATAAAGAACAAAGAAAGAAAGGAACGGAGGACCGTCTCAGCGACCCTTGGGACAACCTTAAATGCACCAACACTCGAATTATATGGGTCTCAGAAGAAGAAGAGAAATAGAAAAGGCGTGAGAATATATTTGAAGAGATTATAGTTGAAAACATCCCTAGTATGGGAAAGGAAACAGTTAATCAAGTCAAGGAAGCACAGAGAGTCCCATACAGGATAAATCCAAGGAGAAACACGCCAAGACACATGTTCATCAAACTATTAGAAACGAAATACATAGAAAGCATGTAAAAAGCAGCATGGGAAAAACAGCATATACCATACAAGGGAATCCACGTAAGTTAACAGCTGACCTTTCAGCAGAAATTCTGCAAGAGAGAAGGGAGTGCCAGTATACGTATTTCAAGAGATGAAAGGAAAAAACCTACAACCAATGTTACTGTTCTCAGCAAGAATCTCATTGAGATTGGACGGAGAAACCAAAAACTTTACAGAAAAAGACACGGAAAAAGAATTCAGCACCAACAACAGCTTTATAACAAAGGATAAAGGAACTTCTCTAGGCAGGAATCACAAAGAAAAGAAAAGACCTCCTAGAACAAACCAAAAACAATTAACAAAACGGTAAGAGGAACATCCATATTAATAATAACGTTACATGTAAATGGATACATGGCTCCAACTACAACAGATAGACTCCCTGAAGGGATACAACATCAAGACCATTATATGTGCTGCCTAGAAGAGACCCACTTTACACCTAGGGAAATATACAGACTGAAAATGAGGAGATGGCAAGAGACATTCCATGCAAATGGAAATCAAAGGAAACCTGGAGTTACAATTCTCATATCAGACGAAATAGACTTTAAGATAAACACTGTTACAAGAAACAAACAAGGACACTACATACTGATAAAGGGATCAAACCAAGGAGAGGATATGACAAATGCGAATACTTATGAACACAACCGAGGATCACTTCACTACATAACTTGTATCCTAACAGCCATAAAGGGGAACTTGATAGTACCACCAAAAGAGTAGGGGACATTACCACCCCAATTCCACCAATGGACAGATCATCCAAAATGAAAAAAAATCAGGAAACATAAGTTTTAAATGACACATTGAACAGGAGGGACTTCATTCATATGTATACCACATTCTATTGCAAAACAACAGAAAACACTCTTTCCTCAGGTGCTCATGGAACATTCTCCAAGATATATTATATGTAGGACCACAAATAAAGCCTTAGAAAATTAAGAAAATTGAAACAGTATCAGGTATACTTTCCGCCCACAGTGCTATGAATCTAGATAGGAAGTAAAAGGAAAAAAAGGCCGTCAATAATACAAACACGGGGAAGCTAAAGAAAACGCTGTTACATAACCAAGATTTCACTGCAGAAAACCAAGATGGGATCAAAAATACCTGGGAAAAAGTGACAGTGGAAATACGACCACCCAAAACTATGGGATGAAGCAAACGCAACTGTAAAAGGAGAGCTGTGCGAAAAAAGAAGCCAAAGGGAAATCTCTCCCAGCAGCCGCAGGAAGAGTGGGTGAAATCTGCACATTCAACGTGAAGTACCCCGCATCTGTGGAACACCTGAATACACAAAGAATCAGCCCAAAATTGACGAGGTGGACTTTGTGAGCAAAGATATATTATTCTTTCCAGTTTTTCACTTTTTGAGACTGTGGAGGTGTATGCTGCTGTTTGCGATTTTGTCTGTATAGCTTAGCTTTAACCATTTGTGCTAGAGTTCTGTGTGGCTTTTTTTTTTTTTTTACTTTTTAAAATTTTCTCGTAATAAATATTTTTTATTTTAATCACTTCATTTTATTTGATTTTACTTTATTTTGTTTTATTTTATCCTCATTCTTTGTTTCCTTCTCTTTCTTCTCCCACTTATTCTGAGCTGTGAGGATGAAAGTCTCTAGGTGCTCTAACCAGGAGTCAGTGCTCTGCATCTGAGGTGGGAAAACCAACTTCAGGACACTGGTCCACAGGCGACCTGACAGCTCTACATAATATCAAATGGAGAAAATCTCCCAGAGATTTCCTTCTCACGTCCAAGACCCACATTCACTCAGTGACCAGAAGTCTACAGTGCTGGACACCGTATGCCAAACAATGAGCAAGACAGAAAGAGCCCCATCCGTTATCAGAGAGGACGCCTTAAATCATAATAAGGACAGAGGCACCAAAATACACACCACCAGACGTGGAGGTGCCCACCAGAAAGTAAAGATCCAGCCTCATCTTCCAGAACACAAGCACACCTCCCCTCAACAAAGAAACATGCAGAACCCACTGAACAAACCTTAGCCGCTGGGGACAGACACCAAAAACCACAATAACGACGGGCATGACGCCTGTGAAAAGGAACCCCAAGCCCAGTAAGTTAAGCAAAATGAGGAGATCAAAAAACACACGTCGACGAAGCAGCAAGGTCAAAACGCACCAGACCTAACAAATGAAGAGGAAATAGGCAGTCCACCCGAAAAAGAATTCAGAATAATGATAGGAAAGCCGATTCAACATCGTAGAAATAGGAGAGAGAAAATACAAGAAACGTTTCACAAGGGTCGACAAGAACTGAAGAGCAAACAAACAATGATGAAGAACACAATACATGAAAATAATTATTCTCTAGCATGGATCACTAGCACAATAACTGAGGCAGAAGAACGGTTAAGTGGCCTGGAAGATAAAATAGTTCCAATAAATACTGCGGATCAAAATAAAGAACAAAGAAAGAAAGGAACGGAGGACCGTCTCAGCGACCCTTGGGACAACATTAAATGCACCAACATTCGAATTATATGGGTCTCAGAAGAAGAAGAGAAATAGAAAAGGCGTGAGAATATATTTGAAGAGATTATAGTTGAAAACATCCCTAGTATGGGAAAGGAAACAGTTAATCAAGTCAAGGAAGCACAGAGAGTCCCATACAGGATAAATCCAAGGAGAAACACGCCAAGACACATGTTCATCAAACTATTAGAAACGAAATACATAGAAAGCATGTAAAAAGCAGCATGGGAAAAACAGCATATACCATACAAGGGAATCCACGTAAGTTAACAGCTGACCTTTCAGCAGAAATTCTGCAAGAGAGAAGGGAGTGCCAGTATACGTATTTCAAGAGATGAAAGGAAAAAACCTACAACCAATGTTACTGTTCTCAGCAAGAATCTCATTGAGATTGGACGGAGAAACCAAAAACTTTACAGAAAAAGACACGGAAAAAGAATTCAGCACCAACAACAGCTTTATAACAAAATATAAAGGAACTTCTCTAGGCAGGAATCACAAAGAAAAGAAAAGACCTCCTAGAACAAACCAAAAACAATTAACAAAACGGTAAGAAGAACATCCATATTAATAATAACGTTATATGTAAATGGATACATGGCTCCAACTACAACAGATAGACTCCCTGAAGGGATACAACATCAAGACCATTATATGTGCTGCCTAGAAGAGACCCACTTTACACCTAGGGAGATATACAGACTGAAAATGAGGAGATGGCAAGAGACATTCCATGCAAATGGAAATCAAAGGAAACCTGGAGTTACAATTCTCATATCAGACGAAATAGACTTTAAGATAAACACTGTTACAAGAAACAAACAAGGACACTACATACTGATAAAGGGATCAAACCAAGGAGAGGATATGACAAATGCGAATACTTATGAACACAACCGAGGATCACTTCACTACATAACATGTATCCTAACAGCCATAAAGGGGAACTTGATAGTACCACCAAAAGAGTAGGGGACATTACCACCCCAATTCCACCAATGGACAGATCATCCAAAATGAAAAAAAATCAGGAAACATAAGTTTTAAATGACACATTGAACAGGAGGGACTTCATTCATATGTATACCACATTCTATTGCAAAACAACAGAAAACACTCTTTCCTCAGGTGCTCATGGAACATTCTCCAAGATATATTATATGTAGGACCACAAATAAAGCCTTAGAAAATTAAGAAAATTGAAACAGTATCAGGTATACTTTCCGCCCACAGTGCTATGAATCTAGATAGGAAGTAAAAGGAAAAAAAGCCCGTCAATAATACAAACACGGGGAAGCTAAAGAAAACGCTGTTACATAACCA
The DNA here is from genome assembly GCF_965194825.1 of Balaenoptera physalus. Lineage (NCBI taxonomy): Eukaryota > Metazoa > Chordata > Mammalia > Artiodactyla > Balaenopteridae > Balaenoptera > Balaenoptera physalus. Next base: position 18,601,960 of record NC_138904.1, on the reverse strand, counting down.
AGATTTCACTGCAGAAAACCAAGATGGGATCAAAAATACCTGGGAAAAAGTGACAGTGGAAATACGACCACCCAAAACTATGGGATGAAGCAAACGCAACTGTAAAAGGAGAGCTGTGCGAAAAAAGAAGCCAAAGGGAAATCTCTCCCAGCAGCCGCAGGAAGAGTGGGTGAAATCTGCACATTCAACGTGAAGTACCCCGCATCTGTGGAACACCTGAATACACAAAGAATCAGCCCAAAATTGACGAGGTGGACTTTGTGAGCAAAGATATATTATTCTTTCCAGTTTTTCACTTTTTGAGACTGTGGAGGTGTATGCTGCTGTTTGCGATTTTGTCTGTATAGCTTAGCTTTAACCATTTGTGCTAGAGTTCTGTGTGGCTTTTTTTTTTTTTTACTGTTTAAAATTTTCTCGTAATAAATATTTTTTATTTTAATCACTTCATTTTATTTGATTTTACTTTATTTTGTTTTATTTTATCCTCATTCTTTGTTTCCTCCTCTTTCTTCTCCCACTTATTCTGAGCTGTGAGGAGGAAAGTCTCTAGGTGCTCTAACCAGGAGTCAGTGCTCTGCATCTGAGGTGGGAAAACCAACTTCAGGACACTGGTCCACAGGCGACCTGACAGCTCTACATAATATCAAATGGAGAAAATCTCCCAGAGATTTCCTTCTCACCTCCAAGACCCACATTCACTCAGTGACCAGAAGTCTACAGTGCTGGACACCGTATGCCAAACAATGAGCAAGACAGAAAGAGCCCCATCCGTTATCAGAGAGGACGCCTTAAATCATAATAAGGACAGAGGCACCAAAATACACACCACCAGACGTGGAGGTGCCCACCAGAAAGTAAAGATCCAGCCTCATCTTCCAGAACACAAGCACACCTCCCCTCAACAAAGAAACATGCAGAACCCACTGAACAAACCTTAGCCGCTGGGGACAGACACCAAAAACCACAATAACGACGGGCATGACGCCTGTGAAAAGGAACCCCAAGCCCAGTAAGTTAAGCAAAATGAGGAGATCAAAAAACACACGTCGACGAAGCAGCAAGGTCAAAACGCACCAGACCTAACAAATGAAGAGGAAATAGGCAGTCCACCCGAAAAAGAATTCAGAATAATGATAGGAAAGACGATTCAACATCGTAGAAATAGGAGAGAGAAAATATAAGAAACGTTTCACAAGGGTCGACAAGAACTGAAGAGCAAACAAACAATGATGAAGAACACAATACATGAAAATAATTATTCTCTAGCATGGATCACTAGCACAGTAACTGAGGCAGAAGAACGGTTAAGTGTCCTGGAAGATAAAATAGTTCAAATAAATACTGCGGATCAAAATAAAGAACAAAGAAAGAAAGGAACGGAGGACCGTCTCAGCGACCCTTGGGACAACATTAAATGCACCATCATTCGAATTATATGGGTCTCAGAAGAGGAAGAGAAATAGAAAAGGCGTGAGAATATATTTGAAGAGATTATAATTGAAAACATCCCTAGTATGGGAAAGGAAACAGTTAATCAAGTCAAGGAAGCACAGAGAGTCCCATACAGGATAAATCCAAGGAGAAACACGCCAAGACACATGTTCATCAAACTATTAGAAACTAAATACATAGAAAGCATGTAAAAAGCAGCATGGGAAAAACAGCATATACCATACAAGGGAATCCACGTAAGATAACAGCCGACCTTTCAGCAGAAATTCTGCAAGAGAGAAGGGAGTGCCAGTATACGTATTTCAAGAGATGAAAGGAAAAAACCTACAACCAATGTTACTGTTCTCAGCAAGAATCTCATTGAGATTGGACGGAGAAACCAAAAACTTTACAGAAAAAGACACGGAAAAAGAATTCAGCACCAACAACAGCTTTATAACAAAGTATAAAGGAACTTCTCTAGGCAGGAATCACAAAGAAAAGAAAAGACCTCCTAGAACAAACCAAAAACAATTAACAAAACGGTAAGAAGAACATCCATATTAATAATAACGTTACATGTAAATGGATACATGGCTCCAACTACAACAGATAGACTCCCTGAAGGGATACAACATCAAGACCATTATATGTGCTGCCTAGAAGAGACCCACTTTACACCTAGGGAGATATACAGACTGAAAATGAGGAGATGGCAAGAGACATTCCATGCAAATGGAAATCAAAGGAAACCTGGAGTTACAATTCTCATATCAGACGAAATAGACTTTAAGATAAACACTGTTACAAGAAACAAACAAGGACACTACATACTGATAAAGGGATCAAACCAAGGAGAGGATATGACAAATGCGAATACTTATGAACACAACCGAGGATCACTTCACTACATAACATGTATCCTAACAGCCATAAAGGGGAACTTGATAGTACCACCAAAAGAGTAGGGGACATTACCACCCCAATTCCACCAATGGACAGATCATCCAAAATGAAAAAAAATCAGGAAACATAAGTTTTAAATGACACATTGAACAGGAGGGACTTCATTCATATGTATACCACATTCTATTGCAAAACAACAGAAAACACTCTTTCCTCAGGTGCTCATGGAACATTCTCCAAGATATATTATATGTAGGACCACAAATAAAGCCTTAGAAAATTAAGAAAATTGAAACAGTATCAGGTATACTTTCCGCCCACAGTGCTATGAATCTAGATAGGAAGTAAAAGGAAAAAAAGCCCGTCAATAATACAAACACGGGGAAGCTAAAGAAAACGCTGTTACATAACCAAGATTTCACTGCAGAAAACCAAGATGGGATCAAAAATACCTGGGAAAAAGTGACAGTGGAAATACGACCACCCAAAACTATGGGATGAAGCAAACGCAACTGTAAAAGGAGAGCTGTGCGAAAAAAGAAGCCAAAGGGAAATCTCTCCCAGCAGCCGCAGGAAGAGTGGGTGAAATCTGCACATTCAACGTGAAGTACCCCGCATCTGTGGAACACCTGAATACACAAAGAATCAGCCCAAAATTGACGAGGTGGACTTTGTGAGCAAAGATATATTATTCTTTCCAGTTTTTCACTTTTTGAGACTGTGGAGGTGTATGCTGCTGTTTGCGATTTTGTCTGTATAGCTTAGCTTTAACCATTTGTGCTAGAGTTCTGTGTGGCTTTTTTTTTTTTTTACTGTTTAAAATTTTCTCGTAATAAATATTTTTTATTTTAATCACTTCATTTTATTTGATTTTACTTTATTTTGTTTTATTTTATCCTCATTCTTTGTTTCCTCCTCTTTCTTCTCCCACTTATTCTGAGCTGTGAGGAGGAAAGTCTCTAGGTGCTCTAACCAGGAGTCAGTGCTCTGCATCTGAGGTGGGAAAACCAACTTCAGGACACTGGTCCACAGGCGACCTGACAGCTCTACATAATATCAAATGGAGAAAATCTCCCAGAGATTTCCTTCTCACCTCCAAGACCCACATTCACTCAGTGACCAGAAGTCTACAGTGCTGGACACCGTATGCCAAACAATGAGCAAGACAGAAAGAGCCCCATCCGTTATCAGAGAGGACGCCTTAAATCATAATAAGGACAGAGGCACCAAAATACACACCACCAGACGTGGAGGTGCCCACCAGAAAGTAAAGATCCAGCCTCATCTTCCAGAACACAAGCACACCTCCCCTCAACAAAGAAACATGCAGAACCCACTGAACAAACCTTAGCCGCTGGGGACAGACACCAAAAACCACAATAACGACGGGCATGACGCCTGTGAAAAGGAACCCCAAGCCCAGTAAGTTAAGCAAAATGAGGAGATCAAAAAACACACGTCGACGAAGCAGCAAGGTCAAAACGCACCAGACCTAACAAATGAAGAGGAAATAGGCAGTCCACCCGAAAAAGAATTCAGAATAATGATAGGAAAGACGATTCAACATCGTAGAAATAGGAGAGAGAAAATATAAGAAACGTTTCACAAGGGTCGACAAGAACTGAAGAGCAAACAAACAATGATGAAGAACACAATACATGAAAATAATTATTCTCTAGCATGGATCACTAGCACAGTAACTGAGGCAGAAGAACGGTTAAGTGTCCTGGAAGATAAAATAGTTCAAATAAATACTGCGGATCAAAATAAAGAACAAAGAAAGAAAGGAACGGAGGACCGTCTCAGCGACCCTTGGGACAACATTAAATGCACCATCATTCGAATTATATGGGTCTCAGAAGAGGAAGAGAAATAGAAAAGGCGTGAGAATATATTTGAAGAGATTATAATTGAAAACATCCCTAGTATGGGAAAGGAAACAGTTAATCAAGTCAAGGAAGCACAGAGAGTCCCATACAGGATAAATCCAAGGAGAAACACGCCAAGACACATGTTCATCAAACTATTAGAAACTAAATACATAGAAAGCATGTAAAAAGCAGCATGGGAAAAACAGCATATACCATACAAGGGAATCCACGTAAGATAACAGCCGACCTTTCAGCAGAAATTCTGCAAGAGAGAAGGGAGTGCCAGTATACGTATTTCAAGAGATGAAAGGAAAAAACCTACAACCAATGTTACTGTTCTCAGCAAGAATCTCATTGAGATTGGACGGAGAAACCAAAAACTTTACAGAAAAAGACACGGAAAAAGAATTCAGCACCAACAACAGCTTTATAACAAAGTATAAAGGAACTTCTCTAGGCAGGAATCACAAAGAAAAGAAAAGACCTCCTAGAACAAACCAAAAACAATTAACAAAACGGTAAGAAGAACATCCATATTAATAATAACGTTACATGTAAATGGATACATGGCTCCAACTACAACAGATAGACTCCCTGAAGGGATACAACATCAAGACCATTATATGTGCTGCCTAGAAGAGACCCACTTTACACCTAGGGAGATATACAGACTGAAAATGAGGAGATGGCAAGAGACATTCCATGCAAATGGAAATCAAAGGAAACCTGGAGTTACAATTCTCATATCAGACGAAATAGACTTTAAGATAAACACTGTTACAAGAAACAAACAAGGACACTACATACTGATAAAGGGATCAAACCAAGGAGAGGATATGACAAATGCGAATACTTATGAACACAACCGAGGATCACTTCACTACATAACATGTATCCTAACAGCCATAAAGGGGAACTTGATAGTACCACCAAAAGAGTAGGGGACATTACCACCCCAATTCCACCAATGGACAGATCATCCAAAATGAAAAAAAATCAGGAAACATAAGTTTTAAATGACACATTGAACAGGAGGGACTTCATTCATATGTATACCACATTCTATTGCAAAACAACAGAAAACACTCTTTCCTCAGGTGCTCATGGAACATTCTCCAAGATATATTATATGTAGGACCACAAATAAAGCCTTAGAAAATTAAGAAAATTGAAACAGTATCAGGTATACTTTCCGCCCACAGTGCTATGAATCTAGATAGGAAGTAAAAGGAAAAAAAGCCCGTCAATAATACAAACACGGGGAAGCTAAAGAAAACGCTGTTACATAACCAAGATTTCACTGCAGAAAACCAAGATGGGATCAAAAATACCTGGGAAAAAGTGACAGTGGAAATACGACCACCCAAAACTATGGGATGAAGCAAACGCAACTGTAAAAGGAGAGCTGTGCGAAAAAAGAAGCCAAAGGGAAATCTCTCCCAGCAGCCGCAGGAAGAGTGGGTGAAATCTGCACATTCAACGTGAAGTACCCCGCATCTGTGGAACACCTGAATACACAAAGAATCAGCCCAAAATTGACGAGGTGGACTTTGTGAGCAAAGATATATTATTCTTTCCAGTTTTTCACTTTTTGAGACTGTGGAGGTGTATGCTGCTGTTTGCGATTTTGTCTGTATAGCTTAGCTTTAACCATTTGTGCTAGAGTTCTGTGTGGCTTTTTTTTTTTTTTACTGTTTAAAATTTTCTCGTAATAAATATTTTTTATTTTAATCACTTCATTTTATTTGATTTTACTTTATTTTGTTTTATTTTATCCTCATTCTTTGTTTCCTCCTCTTTCTTCTCCCACTTATTCTGAGCTGTGAGGATGAAAGTCTCTAGGTGCTCTAACCAGGAGTCAGTGCTCTGCATCTGAGGTGGGAAAACCAACTTCAGGACACTGGTCCACAGGCGACCTGACAGCTCTACATAATATCAAATGGAGAAAATCTCCCAGAGATTTCCTTCTCACCTCCAAGACCCACATTCACTCAGTGACCAGAAGTCTACAGTGCTGGACACCGTATGCCAAACAATGAGCAAGACAGAAAGAGCCCCATCCGTTATCAGAGAGGACGCCTTAAATCATAATAAGGACAGAGGCACCAAAATACACACCACCAGACGTGGAGGTGCCCACCAGAAAGTAAAGATCCAGCCTCATCTTCCAGAACACAAGCACACCTCCCCTCAACAAAGAAACATGCAGAACCCACTGAACAAACCTTAGCCGCTGGGGACAGACACCAAAAACCACAATAACGACGGGCATGACGCCTGTGAAAAGGAACCCCAAGCCCAGTAAGTTAAGCAAAATGAGGAGATCAAAAAACACACGTCGACGAAGCAGCAAGGTCAAAACGCACCAGACCTAACAAATGAAGAGGAAATAGGCAGTCCACCCGAAAAAGAATTCAGAATAATGATAGGAAAGACGATTCAACATCGTAGAAATAGGAGAGAGAAAATATAAGAAACGTTTCACAAGGGTCGACAAGAACTGAAGAGCAAACAAACAATGATGAAGAACACAATACATGAAAATAATTATTCTCTAGCATGGATCACTAGCACAGTAACTGAGGCAGAAGAACGGTTAAGTGTCCTGGAAGATAAAATAGTTCAAATAAATACTGCGGATCAAAATAAAGAACAAAGAAAGAAAGGAACGGAGGACCGTCTCAGCGACCCTTGGGACAACATTAAATGCACCATCATTCGAATTATATGGGTCTCAGAAGAGGAAGAGAAATAGAAAAGGCGTGAGAATATATTTGAAGAGATTATAATTGAAAACATCCCTAGTATGGGAAAGGAAACAGTTAATCAAGTCAAGGAAGCACAGAGAGTCCCATACAGGATAAATCCAAGGAGAAACACGCCAAGACACATGTTCATCAAACTATTAGAAACTAAATACATAGAAAGCATGTAAAAAGCAGCATGGGAAAAACAGCATATACCATACAAGGGAATCCACGTAAGATAACAGCCGACCTTTCAGCAGAAATTCTGCAAGAGAGAAGGGAGTGCCAGTATACGTATTTCAAGAGATGAAAGGAAAAAACCTACAACCAATGTTACTGTTCTCAGCAAGAATCTCATTGAGATTGGACGGAGAAACCAAAAACTTTACAGAAAAAGACACGGAAAAAGAATTCAGCACCAACAACAGCTTTATAACAAAGGATAAAGGAACTTCTCTAGGCAGGAATCACAAAGAAAAGAAAAGACCTCCTAGAACAAACCAAAAACAATTAACAAAACGGTAAGAAGAACATCCATATTAATAATAACGTTACATGTAAATGGATACATGGCTCCAACTACAACAGATAGACTCCCTGAAGGGATACAACATCAAGACCATTATATGTGCTGCCTAGAAGAGACCCACTTTACACCTAGGGAGATATACAGACTGAAAATGAGGAGATGGCAAGAGACATTCCATGCAAATGGAAATCAAAGGAAACCTGGAGTTACAATTCTCATATCAGACGAAATAGACTTTAAGATAAACACTGTTACAAGAAACAAACAAGGACACTACATACTGATAAAGGGATCAAACCAAGGAGAGGATATGACAAATGCGAATACTTATGAACACAACCGAGGATCACTTCACTACATAACATGTATCCTAACAGCCATAAAGGGGAACTTGATAGTACCACCAAAAGAGTAGGGGACATTACCACCCCAATTCCACCAATGGACAGATCATCCAAAATGAAAAAAAATCAGGAAACATAAGTTTTAAATGACACATTGAACAGGAGGGACTTCATTCATATGTATACCACATTCTATTGCAAAACAACAGAAAACACTCTTTCCTCAGGTGCTCATGGAACATTCTCCAAGATATATTATATGTAGGACCACAAATAAAGCCTTAGAAAATTAAGAAAATTGAAACAGTATCAGGTATACTTTCCGCCCACAGTGCTATGAATCTAGATAGGAAGTAAAAGGAAAAAAAGCCCGTCAATAATACAAACACGGGGAAGCTAAAGAAAACGCTGTTACATAACCAAGATTTCACTGCAGAAAACCAAGATGGGATCAAAAATACCTGGGAAAAAGTGACAGTGGAAATACGACCACCCAAAACTATGGGATGAAGCAAACGCAACTGTAAAAGGAGAGCTGTGCGAAAAAAGAAGCCAAAGGGAAATCTCTCCCAGCAGCCGCAGGAAGAGTGGGTGAAATCTGCACATTCAACGTGAAGTACCCCGCATCTGTGGAACACCTGAATACACAAAGAATCAGCCCAAAATTGACGAGGTGGACTTTGTGAGCAAAGATATATTATTCTTTCCAGTTTTTCACTTTTTGAGACTGTGGAGGTGTATGCTGCTGTTTGCGATTTTGTCTGTATAGCTTAGCTTTAACCATTTGTGCTAGAGTTCTGTGTGGCTTTTTTTTTTTTTTACTGTTTAAAATTTTCTCGTAATAAATATTTTTTATTTTAATCACTTCATTTTATTTGATTTTACTTTATTTTGTTTTATTTTATCCTCATTCTTTGTTTCCTCCTCTTTCTTCTCCCACTTATTCTGAGCTGTGAGGATGAAAGTCTCTAGGTGCTCTAACCAGGAGTCAGTGCTCTGCATCTGAGGTGGGAAAACCAACTTCAGGACACTGGTCCACAGGCGACCTGACAGCTCTACATAATATCAAATGGAGAAAATCTCCCAGAGATTTCCTTCTCACCTCCAAGACCCACATTCACTCAGTGACCAGAAGTCTACAGTGCTGGACACCGTATGCCAAACAATGAGCAAGACAGAAACAGCCCCATCCGTTATCAGAGAGGACGCCTTAAATCATAATAAGGACAGAGGCACCAAAATACACACCACCAGACGTGGAGGTGCCCACCAGAAAGTAAAGATCCAGCCTCATCTTCCAGAACACAAGCACACCTCCCCTCAATAAAGAAACATGCAGAACCCACTGAACAAACCTTAGCCGCTGGGGACAGACACCAAAAACCACAATAACGACGGGCATGACGCCTGTGAAAAGGAACCCCAATCCCAGTAAGTTAAGCAAAATGAGGAGATCAAAAAACACACGTCGACGAAGCAGCAAGGTCAAAACGCACCAGACCTAACAAATGAAGAGGAAATAGGCAGTCCACCCGAAAAAGAATTCAGAATAATGATAGGAAAGACGATTCAACATCGTAGAAATAGGAGAGAGAAAATATAAGAAACGTTTCACAAGGGTCGACAAGAACTGAAGAGCAAACAAACAATGATGAAGAACACAATACATGAAAATAATTATTCTCTAGCATGGATCACTAGCACAGTAACTGAGGCAGAAGAACGGTTAAGTGTCCTGGAAGATAAAATAGTTCAAATAAATACTGCGGATCAAAATAAAGAACAAAGAAAGAAAGGAACGGAGGACCGTCTCAGCGACCCTTGGGACAACATTAAATGCACCATCATTCGAATTATATGGGTCTCAGAAGAGGAAGAGAAATAGAAAAGGCGTGAGAATATATTTGAAGAGATTATAATTGAAAACATCCCTAGTATGGGAAAGGAAACAGTTAATCAAGTCAAGGAAGCACAGAGAGTCCCATACAGGATAAATCCAAGGAGAAACACGCCAAGACACATGTTCATCAAACTATTAGAAACTAAATACATAGAAAGCATGTAAAAAGCAGCATGGGAAAAACAGCATATACCATACAAGGGAATCCACGTAAGTTAACAGCCGACCTTTCAGCAGAAATTCTGCAAGAGAGAAGGGAGTGCCAGTATACGTATTTCAAGAGATGAAAGGAAAAAACCTACAACCAATGTTACTGTTCTCAGCAAGAATCTCATTGAGATTGGACGGAGAAACCAAAAACTTTACAGAAAAAGACACGGAAAAAGAATTCAGCACCAACAACAGCTTTATAACAAAGTATAAAGGAACTTCTCTAGGCAGGAATCACAAAGAAAAGAAAAGACCTCCTAGAACAAACCAAAAACAATTAACAAAACGGTAAGAAGAACATCCATATTAATAATAATGTTACATGTAAATGGATACATGGCTCCAACTACAACAGATAGACTCCCTGAAGGGATACAACATCAAGACCATTATATGTGCTGCCTAGAAGAGACCCACTTTACACCTAGGGAGATATACAGACTGAAAATGAGGAGATGGCAAGAGACATTCCATGCAAATGGAAATCAAAGGAAACCTGGAGTTACAATTCTCATATCAGACGAAATAGACTTTAAGATAAACACTGTTACAAGAAACAAACAAGGACACTACATACTGATAAAGGGATCAAACCAAGGAGAGGATATGACAAATGCGAATACTTATGAACACAACCGAGGATCACTTCACTACATAACATGTATCCTAACAGCCATAAAGGGGAACTTGATAGTACCACCAAAAGAGTAGGGGACATTACCACCCCAATTCCACCAATGGACAGATCATCCAAAATGAAAAAAAATCAGGAAACATAAGTTTTAAATGACACATTGAACAGGAGGGACTTCATTCATATGTATACCACATTCTATTGCAAAACGACAGAAAACACTCTTTCCTCAGGTGCTCATGGAACATTCTCCAAGATATATTATATGTAGGACCACAAATAAAGCCTTAGAAAATTAAGAAAATTGAAACAGTATCAGGTATACTTTCCGCCCACAGTGCTATGAATCTAGATAGGAAGTAAAAGGAAAAAAAACCCGTCAATAATACAAACACAGGGAAGCTAAAGAAAACGCTGTTACATAACCAAGATTTCACTGCAGAAAACCAAGATGGGATCAAAAATACCTGGGAAAAAGTGACAGTGGAAATACGACCACCCAAAACTAAGGGATGAAGCAAACGCAACTGTAAAAGGAGAGCTGTGCGAAAAAAGAAGCCAAAGGGAAATCTCTCCCAGCAGCCGCAGGAAGAGTGGGTGAAATCTGCACATTCAACGTGAAGTACCCCGCATCTGTGGAACACCTGAATACACAAAGAATCAGCCCAAAATTGACGAGGTGGACTTTGTGAGCAAAGATTAATTATTCTTTCCAGTTTTTCACTTTTTGAGACTGTGGAGGTGTATGCTGCTGTTTGCGATTTTGTCTGTATAGCTTAGCTTTAACCATTTGTGCTAGAGTTCTGTGTGGCTTTTTTTTTTTTTACTTTTTAAAATTTTCTCGTAATAAATATTTTTTATTTTAATCACTTCATTTTATTTGATTTTACTTTATTTTGTTTTATTTTATCCTCATTCTTTGTTTCCTTCTCTCTCTTCTCCCACTTATTCTGAGCTGTGAGGATGAAAGTCTCTAGGTGCTCTAACCAGGAGTCAGTGCTCTGCATCTGAGGTGGGAAAACCAACTTCAGGACACTGGTCCACAGGAGACCTGAAAGCTCCACATAATATCAAACGGAGAAAATCTCCCAGAGATTTCCTTCTCAAGTCCAAGACCCACATTCACTCAGTGACTAGAAGTCTACAGTGCTGGACACCGTATGCCAAACAATGAGCAAGACAGAAACAGCCCCATCCGTTATCAGAGAGGACGCCTTAAATCATAATAAGGACAGAGGCACCAAAATACACACCACCAGACGTGGAGGTGCCCACCAGAAAGTAAAGATCCAGCCTCATCTTCCAGAACACAAGCACACCTCCCCTCAACAAAGAAACATGCAGAACCCACTGAACAAACCTTAGCCGCTGGGGACAGACACCAAAAACCACAATAACGACGGGCATGACGCCTGTGAAAAGGAACCCCAAGCCCAGTAAGTTAAGCAAAATGAGGAGATCAAAAAACACACGTCGACGAAGCAGCAAGGTCAAAACGCACCAGACCTAACAAATGAAGAGGAAATAGGCAGTCCACCCGAAAAAGAATTCAGAATAATGATAGGAAAGAAGATTCAACATCGTAGAAATAGGAGAGAGAAAATACAAGAAACGTTTCACAAGGGTCGACAAGAACTGAAAAGCAAACAAACAATGATGAAGAACACAATACATGAAAATAATTATTCTCTAGCATGGATCACTAGCACAGTAACTGAGGCAGAAGAACGGTTAAGTGGCCTGGAAGATAAAATAGTTCAAATAAATACTGGGGATCAAAATAAAGAACAAAGAAAGAAAGGAACGGAGGACCGTCTCAGCGACCCTTGGGACAACCTTAAATGCACCAACATTCGAATTATATGGGTCTCAGAAGAAGAAGAGAAATAGAAAAGGCGTGAGAATATATTTGAAGAGATTATAGTTGAAAACATCCCTAGTATGGGAAAGGAAACAGTTAATCAAGTCAAGGAAGCACAGAGAGTCCCATACAGGATAAATCCAAGGAGAAACACGCCAAGACACATGTTCATCAAACTATTAGAAACTAAATACATAGAAAGCATGTAAAAAGCAGCATGGGAAAAACAGCATATACCATACAAGGGAATCCACGTAAGTTAACAGCCAACGTTTCAGCAGAAATTCTGCAAGAGAGAAGGGAGTGCCAGTATACGTACTTCAAGAGATGAAAGGAAAAAACCTACAACCAATGTTACTGTTCTCAGCAAGAATCTCATTGAGATTGGACGGAGAAACCAAAAACTTTACAGAAAAAGACAGGAAAAAGAATTCAGCACCAACAACAGCTTTATAACAAAGGATAAAGGAACTTCTCTAGGCAGGAATCACAAAGAAAAGAAAAGACCTCCTAGAACAAACCAAAAACAATTAACAAAACGGTAAGAGGAACATCCATATTAATAATAACGTTACATGTAAATGGATACATGGCTCCAACTACAACAGATAGACTCCCTGAAGGGATACAACATCAAGACCATTATATGTGCTGCCTAGAAGAGACCCACTTTACACCTAGGGAGATATACAGACTGAAAATGAGGAGATGGCAAGAGACATTCCATGCAAATGGAAATCAAAGGAAACCTGGAGTTACAATTCTCATATCAGACGAAATAGACTTTAAGATAAACACTGTTACAAGAAACAAACAAGGACACTACATACTGATAAGGGGATCAAACCAAGGAGAGGATATGACAAATGCGAATACTTATGAACACACCCGAGGATCACTTCACTACATAACATGTATCCTAACAGCCATAAAGGGGAACTTGATAGTACCACCAAAAGAGTAGGGGACATTACCACCCCAATTCCACCAATGGACAGATCATCCAAATGAAAAAAAATCAGGAAACATAAGTTTTAAATGACACATTGAACAGGAGGGACTTCATTCATATGTATACCACATTCTATTGCAAAACAACAGAAAACACTGTTTCCTCAGGTGCTCATGGAACATTCTCCAAGATATATTATATGTAGGACCACAAATAAAGCCTTAGAAAATTAAGAAAATTGAAACAGTATCAGGTATACTTTCCGCCCACAGTGCTATGAATCTAGATAGGAAGTAAAAGGAAAAAAAGCCCGTCAATAATACAAACACAGGGAAGCTAAAGAAAACGCTGTTACATAACCAAGATTTCACTGCAGAAAACCAAGATGGGATCAAAAATACCTGGGAAAAAGTGACAGTGGAAATACGACCACCCAAAACTAAGGGATGAAGCAAACGCAACTGTAAAAGGAGAGCTGTGCGAAAAAAGAAGCCAAAGGGAAATCTCTCCCAGCAGCCGCAGGAAGAGTGGGTGAAATCTGCACATTCAACGTGAAGTACCCCGCATCTGTGGAACACCTGAATACACAAAGAATCAGCCCAAAATTGACGAGGTGGACTTTGTGAGCAAAGATATATTATTCTTTCCAGTTTTTCACTTTTTGAGACTGTGGAGGTGTATGCTGCTGTTTGCGATTTTGTCTGTATAGCTTAGCTTTAACCATTTGTGCTAGAGTTCTGTGTGGCTTTTTTTTTTTTTACTTTTTAAAATTTTCTCGTAATAAATATTTTTTATTTTAATCACTTCATTTTACTTGATTTTACTTTATTTTGTTTTATTTTATCCTCATTCTTTGTTTCCTTCTCTTTCTTCTCCCACTTATTCTGAGCTGTGAGGATGAAAGTCTCTAGGTGCTCTAACCAGGAGTCAGTGCTCTGCATCTGAGGTGGGAAAACCAACTTCAGGACACTGGTCCACAGGCGACCTGACAGCTCTACATAATATCAAATGGAGAAAATCTCCCAGAGATTTCCTTCTCACGTCCAAGACCCACATTCACTCAGTGACCAGAAGTCTACAGTGCTGGACACCGTATGCCAAACAATGAGCAAGACAGCAAGAGCCCCATCCGTTATCAGAGAGGACGCCTTAAATCATAATAAGGACAGAGGCACCAAAATACACACCACCAGACGTGGAGGTGCCCACCAGAAAGTAAAGATCAAGCCTCATCTTCCAGAACACAAGCACACCTCCCCTCAACAAAGAAACATGCAGAACCCACTGAACAAACCTTAGCCGCTGGGGACAGACACCAAAAACCACAATAACGACGGGCATGACGCCTGTGAAAAGGAACCCCAAGCCCAGTAAGTTAAGCAAAATGAGGAGATCAAAAAACACACGTCGACGAAGCAGCAAGGTCAAAACGCTCCAGACCTAACAAATGAAGAGGAAATAGGCAGTCCACCCGAAAAAGAATTCAGAATAATGATAGGAAAGACGATTCAACATCGTAGAAATAGGAGAGAGAAAATATAAGAAACGTTTCACAAGGGTCGACAAGAACTGAAGAGCAAACAAACAATGATGAAGAACACAATACATGAAAATAATTATTCTCTAGCATGGATCACTAGCACAGTAACTGAGGCAGAAGAACGGTTAAGTGTCCTGGAAGATAAAATAGTTCAAATAAATACTGGGGATCAAAATAAAGAACAAAGAAAGAAAGGAACGGAGGACCGTCTCAGCGACCCTTGGGACAACCTTAAATGCACCAACATTCGAATTATATGGGTCTCAGAAGAAGAAGAGAAATAGAAAAGGCGTGAGAATATATTTGAAGAGATTATAGTTGAAAACATCCCTAGTATGGGAAAGGAAACTGTTAATCAAGTCAAGGAAGCACAGAGAGTCCCATACAGGATAAATCCAAGGAGAAACACGCCAAGACACATGTTCATCAAACTATTAGAAACTAAATACATAGAAAGCATGTAAAAAGCAGCATGGGAAAAACAGCATATACCATACAAGGGAATCCACGTAAGTTAACAGCCGACCTTTCAGCAGAAATTCTGCAAGAGAGAAGGGAGTGCCAGTATACGTACTTCAAGAGATGAAAGGAAAAAACCTACAACCAATGTTACTGTTCTCAGCAAGAATCTCATTGAGATTGGACGGAGAAACCAAAAACTTTACAGAAAAAGACAGGAAAAAGAATTCAGCACCAACAACAGCTTTATAACAAAGGATAAAGGAACTTCTCTAGGCAGGAATCACAAAGAAAAGAAAAGACCTCCTAGAACAAACCAAAAACAATTAACAAAACGGTAAGAGGAACATCCATATTAATAATAACGTTACATGTAAATGGATACATGGCTCCAACTACAACAGATAGACTCCCTGAAGGGATACAACATCAAGACCATTATATGTGCTGCCTAGAAGAGACCCACTTTACACCTAGGGAGATATACAGACTGAAAATGAGGAGATGGCAAGAGACATTCCATGCAAATGGAAATCAAAGGAAACCTGGAGTTACAATTCTCATATCAGACGAAATAGACTTTAAGATAAACACTGTTACAAGAAACAAACAAGGACACTACATACTGATAAAGGGATCAAACCAAGGAGAGGATATGACAAATGCGAATACTTATGAACACAACCGAGGATCACTTCACTACATAACATGTATCCTAAGAGCCATAAAGGGGAACTTGATAGTACCACCAAAAGAGTAGGGGACATTACCACCCCAATTCCACCAATGGACAGATCATCCAAATGAAAAAAAATCAGGAAACATAAGTTTTAAATGACACATTGAACAGGAGGGACTTCATTCATATGTATACCACATTCTATTGCAAAACAACAGAAAACACTCTTTCCTCAGGTGCTCATGGAACATTCTCCAAGATATATTATATGTAGGACCACAAATAAAGCCTTAGAAAATTAAGAAAATTGAAACAGTATCAGGTATACTTTCCGCCCACAGTGCTATGAATCTAGATAGGAAGTAAAAGGAAAAAAAGCCCGTCAATAATACAAACACAGGGAAGCTAAAGAAAACGCTGTTACATAACCAAGATTTCACTGCAGAAAACCAAGATGGGATCAACAATACCTGGGAAAAAGTGACAGTGGAAATACGACCACCCAAAACTAAGGGATGAAGCAAACGCAACTGTAAAAGGAGAGCTGTGCGAAAAAAGAAGCCAAAGGGAAATCTCTCCCAGCAGCCGCAGGAAGAGTGGGTGAAATCTGCACATTCAACGTGAAGTACCCCGCATCTGTGGAACACCTGAATACACAAAGAATCAGCCCAAAATTGACGAGGTGGACTTTGTGAGCAAAGATATATTATTCTTTCCAGTTTTTCACTTTTTGAGACTGTGGAGGTGTATGCTGCTGTTTGCGATTTTGTCTGTATAGCTTAGCTTTAACCATTTGTGCTAGAGTTCTGTGTGGCTTTTTTTTTTTTTTACTTTTTAAAATTTTCTCGTAATAAATATTTTTTATTTTAATCACTTCATTTTACTTGATTTTAGTTTATTTTGTTTTATTTTATCCTCATTCTTTGTTTCCTTCTCTTTCTTCTCCCACTTATTCTGAGCTGTGAGGATGAAAGTCTCTAGGTGCTCTAACCAGGAGTCAGTGCTCTGCATCTGAGGTGGGAAAACCAACTTCAGGACACTGGTCCACAGGCGACCTGACAGCTCTACATAATATCAAATGGAGAAAATCTCCCAGAGATTTCCTTCTCACGTCCAAGACCCACATTCACTCAGTGACCAGAAGTCTACAGTGCTGGACACCGTATGCCAAACAATGAGCAAGACAGAAAGAGCCCCATCCGTTATCAGAGAGGACGCCTTAAATCATAATAAGGACAGAGGCACCAAAATACACACCACCAGACGTGGAGGTGCCCACCAGAAAGTAAAGATCCAGCCTCATCTTCCAGAACACAAGCACACCTCCCCTCAACAAAGAAACATGCAGAACCCACTGAACAAACCTTAGCCGCTGGGGACAGACACCAAAAACCACAATAACGACGGGCATGACGCCTGTGAAAAGGAACCCCAAGCCCAGTAAGTTAAGCAAAATGAGGAGATCAAAAAACACACGTCGACGAAGCAGCAAGGTCAAAACGCACCAGACCTAACAAATGAAGAGGAAATAGGCAGTCCACCCGAAAAAGAATTCAGAATAATGATAGGAAAGACGATTCAACATCGTAGAAATAGGAGAGAGAAAATACAAGAAACGTTTCACAAGGGTCGACAAGAACTGAAGAGCAAACAAACAATGATGAAGAACACAATACATGAAAATAATTATTCTCTAGCACGGATCACTAGCACAGTAACTGAGGCAGAAGAACGGTTAAGTGTCCTGGAAGATAAAATAGTTCAAATAAATACTGCGGATCAAAATAAAGAACAAAGAAAGAAAGGAACGGAGGACCGTCTCAGCGACCCTTGGGACAACATTAAATGCACCATCATTCGAATTATATGGGTCTCAGAAGAAGAAGAGAAAGAGAAAAGGCGTGAGAATATATTTGAAGAGATTATAGTTGAAAACATCCCTAGTATGGGAAAGGAAACAGTTAATCAAGTCAAGGAAGCACAGAGAGCCCCATACAGGATAAATCCAAGGAGAAACACGCCAAGACACATGTTCATCAAACTATTAGAAACTAAATACATAGAAAGCATGTAAAAAGCAGCATGGGAAAAACAGCATATACCATACAAGGGAATCCACGTAAGTTAACAGCCGACCTTTCAGCAGAAATTCTGCAAGAGAGAAGGGAGTGCCAGTATACGTATTTCAAGAGATGAAAGGAAAAAACCTACAACCAATGTTACTGTTCTCAGCAAGAATCTCATTGAGATTGGACGGAGAAACCAAAAACTTTACAGAAAAAGACACGGAAAAAGAATTCAGCACCAACAACAGCTT
Organism: Balaenoptera physalus; assembly: GCF_965194825.1. NCBI lineage: Eukaryota > Metazoa > Chordata > Mammalia > Artiodactyla > Balaenopteridae > Balaenoptera > Balaenoptera physalus. The sequence goes on along the minus strand of NC_138904.1, from coordinate 18,583,580 downwards.
TATAACAAAATATAAAGGAACTTCTCTAGGCAGGAATCACAAAGAAAAGAAAAGACCTCCTAGAACAAACCAAAAACAATTAACAAAACGGTAAGAAGAACATCCATATTAATAATAACGTTACATGTAAATGGATACATGGCTCCAACTACAACAGATAGACTCCCTGAAGGGATACAACATCAAGACCATTATATGTGCTGCCTAGAAGAGACCCACTTTACACCTAGGGAGATATACAGACTGAAAATGAGGAGATGGCAAGAGACATTCCATGCAAATGGAAATCAAAGGAAACCTGGAGTTACAATTCTCATATCAGACGAAATAGACTTTAAGATAAACACTGTTACAAGAAACAAACAAGGACACTACATACTGATAAAGGGATCAAACCAAGGAGAGGATATGACAAATGCGAATACTTATGAACACAACCGAGGATCACTTCACTACATAACATGTATCCTAACAGCCATAAAGGGGAACTTGATAGTACCACCAAAAGAGTAGGGGACATTACCACCCCAATTCCACCAATGGACAGATCATCCAAAAGGAAAAAAAATCAGGAAACATAAGTTTTAAATGACACATTGAACAGGAGGGACTTCATTCATATGTATACCACATTCTATTGCAAAACAACAGAAAACACTCTTTCCTCAGGTGCTCATGGAACATTCTCCAAGATATATTATATGTAGGACCACAAATAAAGCCTTAGAAAATTAAGAAAATTGAAACAGTATCAGGTATACTTTCCGCCCACAGTGCTATGAATCTAGATAGGAAGTAAAAGGAAAAAAAGCCCGTCAATAATACAAACACGGGGAAGCTAAAGAAAACGCTGTTACATAACCAAGATTTCACTGCAGAAAACCAAGATGGGATCAAAAATACCTGGGAAAAAGTGACAGTGGAAATACGACCACCCAAAACTATGGGATGAAGCAAACGCAACTGTAAAAGGAGAGCTGTGCGAAAAAAGAAGCCAAAGGGAAATCTCTCCCAGCAGCCGCAGGAAGAGTGGGTGAAATCTGCACATTCAACGTGAAGTACCCCGCATCTGTGGAACACCTGAATACACAAAGAATCAGCCCAAAATTGACGAGGTGGACTTTGTGAGCAAAGATATATTATTCTTTCCAGTTTTTCACTTTTTGAGACTGTGGAGGTGTATGCTGCTGTTTGCGATTTTGTCTGTATAGCTTAGCTTTAACCATTTGTGCTAGAGTTCTGTGTGGCTTTTTTTTTTTTTTACTTTTTAAAATTTTCTCGTAATAAATATTTTTTATTTTAATCACTTCATTTTATTTGATTTTACTTTATTTTGTTTTATTTTATCCTCATTCTTTGTTTCCTCCTCTTTCTTCTCCCACTTATTCTGAGCTGTGAGGATGAAAGTCTCTAGGTGCTCTAACCAGGAGTCAGTGCTCTGCATCTGAGGTGGGAAAACCAACTTCAGGACACTGGTCCAAAGGCGACCTGACAGCTCTACATAATATCAAATGGAGAAAATCTCCCAGAGATTTCCTTCTCACCTCCAAGACCCACATTCACTCAGTGAGCAGAAGTCTACAGTGCTGGACACCGTATGCCAAACAATGAGCAAGACAGAAAGAGCCCCATCCGTTATCAGAGAGGACGCCTTAAATCATAATAAGGACAGAGGCACCAAAATACACACCACCAGACGTGGAGGTGCCCACCAGAAAGTAAAGATCCAGCCTCATCTTCCAGAACACAAGCACACCTCCCCTCAATAAAGAAACATGCAGAACCCACTGAACAAACCTTAGCCGCTGGGGACAGACACCAAAAACCACAATAACGACGGGCATGACGCCTGTGAAAAGGAACCCCAATCCCAGTAAGTTAAGCAAAATGAGGAGATCAAAAAACACACGTCGACGAAGCAGCAAGGTCAAAACGCACCAGACCTAACAAATGAAGAGGAAATAGGCAGTCCACCCGAAAAAGAATTCAGAATAATGATAGGAAAGACGATTCAACATCGTAGAAATAGGAGAGAGAAAATATAAGAAACGTTTCACAAGGGTCGACAAGAACTGAAGAGCAAACAAACAATGATGAAGAACACAATACATGAAAATAATTATTCTCTAGCATGGATCACTAGCACAGTAACTGAGGCAGAAGAACGGTTAAGTGTCCTGGAAGATAAAATAGTTCAAATAAATACTGCGGATCAAAATAAAGAACAAAGAAAGAAAGGAACGGAGGACCGTCTCAGCGACCCTTGGGACAACATTAAATGCACCATCATTCGAATTATATGGGTCTCAGAAGAGGAAGAGAAATAGAAAAGGCGTGAGAATATATTTGAAGAGATTATAATTGAAAACATCCCTAGTATGGGAAAGGAAACAGTTAATCAAGTCAAGGAAGAACAGAGAGTCCCATACAGGATAAATCCAAGGAGAAACACGCCAAGACACATGTTCATCAAACTATTAGAAACGAAATACATAGAAAGCATGTAAAAAGCAGCATGGGAAAAACAGCATATACCATACAAGGGAATCCACGTAAGTTAACAGCCGACCTTTCAGCAGAAATTCTGCAAGAGAGAAGGGAGTGCCAGTATACGTATTTCAAGAGATGAAAGGAAAAAACCTACAACCAATGTTACTGTTCTCAGCAAGAATCTCATTGAGATTGGACGGAGAAACCAAAAACTTTACAGAAAAAGACACGGAAAAAGAATTCAGCACCAACAACAGCTTTATAACAAAGTATAAAGGAACTTCTCTAGGCAGGAATCACAAAGAAAAGAAAAGACCTCCTAGAACAAACCAAAAACAATTAACAAAACGGTAAGAAGAACATCCATATTAATAATAACGTTACATGTAAATGGATACATGGCTCCAACTACAAGAGATAGACTCCCTGAAGGGATACAACATCAAGACCATTATATGTGCTGCCTAGAAGAGACCCACTTTACACCTAGGGAGATATACAGACTGAAAATGAGGAGATGGCAAGAGACATTCCATGCAAATGGAAATCAAAGGAAACCTGGAGTTACAATTCTCATATCAGACGAAATAGACTTTAAGATAAACACTGTTACAAGAAACAAACAAGGACACTACATACTGATAAAGGGATCAAACCAAGGAGAGGATATGACAAATGCGAATACTTATGAACACAACAGAGGATCACTTCACTACATAACATGTATCCTAACAGCCATAAAGGGGAACTTGATAGTACCACCAAAAGAGTAGGGGACATTACCACCCCAATTCCACCAATGGACAGATCATCCAAAATGAAAAAAAATCAGGAAACATAAGTTTTAAATGACACATTGAACAGGAGGGACTTCATTCATATGTATACCACATTCTATTGCAAAACAACAGAAAACACTCTTTCCTCAGGTGCTCATGGAACATTCTCCAAGATATATTATATGTAGGACCACAAATAAAGCCTTAGAAAATTAAGAAAATTGAAAGAGTATCAGGTATACTTTCCGCCCACAGTGCTATGAATCTAGATAGGAAGTAAAAGGAAAAAAAGCCCGTCAATAATACAAACACGGGGAAGCTAAAGAAAACGCTGTTACATAACCAAGATTTCACTGCAGAAAACCAAGATGGGATCAAAAATACCTGGGAAAAAGTGACAGTGGAAATACGACCACCCAAAACTATGGGATGAAGCAAACGCAACTGTAAAAGGAGAGCTGTGCGAAAAAAGAAGCCAAAGGGAAATCTCTCCCAGCAGCCGCAGGAAGAGTGGGTGAAATCTGCACATTCAACGTGAAGTACCCCGCATCTGTGGAACACCTGAATACACAAAGAATCAGCCCAAAATTGACGAGGTGGACTTTGTGAGCAAAGATATATTATTCTTTCCAGTTTTTCACTTTCTGAGACTGTGGAGGTGTATGCTGCTGTTTGCGATTTTGTCTGTATAGCTTAGCTTTAACCATTTGTGCTAGAGTTCTGTGTGGCTTTTTTTTTTTTTTACTTTTTAAAATTTTCTCGTAATAAATATTTTTTATTTTAATCACTTCATTTTATTTGATTTTACTTTATTTTGTTTTATTTTATCCTCATTCTTTGTTTCCTCCTCTTTCTTCTCCCACTTATTCTGAGCTGTGAGGATGAAAGTCTCTAGGTGCTCTAACCAGGAGTCAGTGCTCTGCATCTGAGGTGGGAAAACCAACTTCAGGACACTGGTCCACAGGCGACCTGACAGCTCTACATAATATCAAATGGAGAAAATCTCCCAGAGATTTCCTTCTCACGTCCAAGACCCACATTCACTCAGTGACCAGAAGTCTACAGTGCTGGACACCGTATGCCAAACAATGAGCAAGACAGAAAGAGCCCCATCCGTTATCAGAGAGGACGCCTTAAATCATAATAAGGACAGAGGCACCAAAATACACACCACCAGACGTGGAGGTGCCCACCAGAAAGTAAAGATCCAGCCTCATCTTCCAGAACACAAGCACACCTCCCCTCAACAAAGAAACATGCAGAACCCACTGAACAAACCTTAGCCGCTGGGGACAGACACCAAAAACCACAATAACGACGGGCATGACGCCTGTGAAAAGGAACCCCAATCCCAGTAAGTTAAGCAAAATGAGGAGATCAAAAAACACACGTCGATGAAGCAGCAATGTCAAAACGCACCAGACCTAACAAATGAAGAGGAAATAGGCAGTCCACCCGAAAAAGAATTCAGAATAATGATAGGAAAGACGATTCAACATCGTAGAAATAGGAGAGAGAAAATATAAGAAACGTTTCACAAGGGTCGACAAGAACTGAAGAGCAAACAAACAATGATGAAGAACACAATACATGAAAATAATTATTCTCTAGCATGGATCACTAGCACAGTAACTGAGGCAGAAGAACAGTTAAGTGTCCTGGTAGATAAAATAGTTCAAATAAATACTGCGGATCAAAATAAAGAACAAAGAAAGAAAGGAACGGAGGACCGTCTCAGCGACCCTTGGGACAACATTAAATGCACCATCATTCGAATTATATGGGTCTCAGAAGAGGAAGAGAAATAGAAAAGGCGTGAGAATATATTTGAAGAGATTATAATTGAAAACATCCCTAGTATGGGAAAGGAAACAGTTAATCAAGTCAAGGAAGCACAGAGAGTCCCATACAGGATAAATCCAAGGAGAAACACGCCAAGACACATGTTCATCAAACTATTAGAAACTAAATACATAGAAAGCATGTAAAAAGCAGCATGGGAAAAACAGCATATACCATACAAGGGAATCCACGTAAGTTAACAGCCGACCTTTCAGCAGAAATTCTGCAAGAGAGAAGGGAGTGCCAGTATACGTATTTCAAGAGATGAAAGGAAAAAACCTACAACCAATGTTACTGTTCTCAGCAAGAATCTCATTGAGATTGGACGGAGAAACCAAAAACTTTACAGAAAAAGACACGGAAAAAGAATTCAGCACCAACAACAGCTTTATAACAAAGTATAAAGGAACTTCTCTAGGCAGGAATCACAAAGAAAAGAAAAGACCTCCTAGAACAAACCAAAAACAATTAACAAAACGGTAAGAAGAACATCCATATTAATAATAATGTTACATGTAAATGGATACATGGCTCCAACTACAACAGATAGACTCCCTGAAGGGATACAACATCAAGACCATTATATGTGCTGCCTAGAAGAGACCCACTTTACACCTAGGGAGATATACAGACTGAAAATGAGGAGATGGCAAGAGACATTCCATGCAAATGGAAATCAAAGGAAACCTGGAGTTACAATTCTCATATCAGACGAAATAGACTTTAAGATAAACACTGTTACAAGAAACAAACAAGGACACTACATACTGATAAAGGGATCAAACCAAGGAGAGGATATGACAAATGCGAATACTTATGAACACAACCGAGGATCACTTCACTACATAACATGTATCCTAACAGCCATAAAGGGGAACTTGATAGTACCACCAAAAGAGTAGGGGACATTACCACCCCAATTCCACCAATGGACAGATCATCCAAAATGAAAAAAAATCAGGAAACATAAGTTTTAAATGACACATTGAACAGGAGGGACTTCATTCATATGTATACCACATTCTATTGCAAAACGACAGAAAACACTCTTTCCTCAGGTGCTCATGGAACATTCTCCAAGATATATTATATGTAGGACCACAAATAAAGCCTTAGAAAATTAAGAAAATTGAAACAGTATCAGGTATACTTTCCGCCCACAGTGCTATGAATCTAGATAGGAAGTAAAAGGAAAAAAAGCCCGTCAATAATACAAACACGGGGAAGCTAAAGAAAACGCTGTTACATAACCAAGATTTCACTGCAGAAAACCAAGATGGGATCAAAAATACCTGGGAAAAAGTGACAGTGGAAATACGACCACCCAAAACTAAGGGATGAAGCAAACGCAACTGTAAAAGGAGAGCTGTGCGAAAAAAGAAGCCAAAGGGAAATCTCTCCCAGCAGCCGCAGGAAGAGTGGGTGAAATCTGCACATTCAACGTGAAGTACCCCGCATCTGTGGAACACCTGAATACACAAAGAATCAGCCCAAAATTGACGAGGTGGACTTTGTGAGCAAAGATATATTATTCTTTCCAGTTTTTCACTTTTTGAGACTGTGGAGGTGTATGCTGCTGTTTGCGATTTTGTCTGTATAGCTTAGCTTTAACCATTTGTGCTAGAGTTCTGTGTGGCTTTTTTTTTTTTTACTTTTTAAAATTTTCTCGTAATAAATATTTTTTATTTTAATCACTTCATTTTACTTGATTTTACTTTATTTTGTTTTATTTTATCCTCATTCTTTGTTTCCTTCTCTTTCTTCTCCCACTTATTCTGAGCTGTGAGGATGAAAGTCTCTAGGTGCTCTAACCAGGAGTCAGTGCTCTGCATCTGAGGTGGGAAAACCAACTTCAGGACACTGGTCCACAGGCGACCTGACAGCTCTACATAATATCAAATGGAGAAAATCTCCCAGAGATTTCCTTCTCACGTCCAAGACCCACATTCACTCAGTGACCAGAAGTCTACAGTGCTGGACACCGTATGCCAAACAATGAGCAAGACAGAAACAGCCCCATCCGTTATCAGAGAGGACGCCTTAAATCATAATAAGGACAGAGGCACCAAAATACACACCACCAGACGTGGAGGTGCCCACCAGAAAGTAAAGATCCAGCCTCATCTTCCAGAACACAAGCACACCTCCCCTCAACAAAGAAACATGCAGAACCCACTGAACAAACCTTAGCCGCTGGGGACAGACACCAAAAACCACAATAACGACGGGCATGACGCCTGTGAAAAGGAACCCCAAGCCCAGTAAGTTAAGCAAAATGAGGAGATCAAAAAACACACGTCGACGAAGCAGCAAGGTCAAAACGCTCCAGACCTAACAAATGAAGAGGAAATAGGCAGTCCACCCGAAAAAGAATTCAGAATAATGATAGGAAAGACGATTCAACATCGTAGAAATAGGAGAGAGAAAATATAAGAAACGTTTCACAAGGGTCGACAAGAACTGAAGAGCAAACAAACAATGATGAAGAACACAATACATGAAAATAATTATTCTCTAGCATGGATCACTAGCACAGTAACTGAGGCAGAAGAACGGTTAAGTGTCCTGGAAGATAAAATAGTTCAAATAAATACTGGGGATCAAAATAAAGAACAAAGAAAGAAAGGAACGGAGGACCGTCTCAGCGACCCTTGGGACAACCTTAAATGCACCAACATTCGAATTATATGGGTCTCAGAAGAAGAAGAGAAATAGAAAAGGCGTGAGAATATATTTGAAGAGATTATAGTTGAAAACATCCCTAGTATGGGAAAGGAAACTGTTAATCAAGTCAAGGAAGCACAGAGAGTCCCATACAGGATAAATCCAAGGAGAAACACGCCAAGACACATGTTCATCAAACTATTAGAAACTAAATACATAGAAAGCATGTAAAAAGCAGCATGGGAAAAACAGCATATACCATACAAGGGAATCCACGTAAGTTAACAGCCGACCTTTCAGCAGAAATTCTGCAAGAGAGAAGGGAGTGCCAGTATACGTACTTCAAGAGATGAAAGGAAAAAACCTACAACCAATGTTACTGTTCTCAGCAAGAATCTCATTGAGATTGGACGGAGAAACCAAAAACTTTACAGAAAAAGACAGGAAAAAGAATTCAGCACCAACAACAGCTTTATAACAAAGTATAAAGGAACTTCTCTAGGCAGGAATCACAAAGAAAAGAAAAGACCTCCTAGAACAAACCAAAAACAATTAACAAAACGGTAAGAGGAACATCCATATTAATAATAACGTTACATGTAAATGGATACATGGCTCCAACTACAACAGATAGACTCCCTGAAGGGATACAACATCAAGACCATTATATGTGCTGCCTAGAAGAGACCCACTTTACACCTAGGGAGATATACAGACTGAAAATGAGGAGATGGCAAGAGACATTCCATGCAAATGGAAATCAAAGGAAACCTGGAGTTACAATTCTCATATCAGACGAAATAGACTTTAAGATAAACACTGTTACAAGAAACAAACAAGGACACTACATACTGATAAAGGGATCAAACCAAGGAGAGGATATGACAAATGCGAATACTTATGAACACAACCGAGGATCACTTCACTACATAACATGTATCCTAACAGCCATAAAGGGGAACTTGATAGTACCACCAAAAGAGTAGGGGACATTACCACCCCAATTCCACCAATGGACAGATCATCCAAATGAAAAAAAATCAGGAAACATAAGTTTTAAATGACACATTGAACAGGAGGGACTTCATTCATATGTATACCACATTCTATTGCAAAACAACAGAAAACACTCTTTCCTCAGGTGCTCATGGAACATTCTCCAAGATATATTATATGTAGGACCACAAATAAAGCCTTAGAAAATTAAGAAAATTGAAACAGTATCAGGTATACTTTCCGCCCACAGTGCTATGAATCTAGATAGGAAGTAAAAGGAAAAAAAGCCCGTCAATAATACAAACACAGGGAAGCTAAAGAAAACGCTGTTACATAACCAAGATTTCACTGCAGAAAACCAAGATGGGATCAACAATACCTGGGAAAAAGTGACAGTGGAAATACGACCACCCAAAACTAAGGGATGAAGCAAACGCAACTGTAAAAGGAGAGCTGTGCGAAAAAAGAAGCCAAAGGGAAATCTCTCCCAGCAGCCGCAGGAAGAGTGGGTGAAATCTGCACATTCAACGTGAAGTACCCCGCATCTGTGGAACACCTGAATACACAAAGAATCAGCCCAAAATTGACGAGGTGGACTTTGTGAGCAAAGATATATTATTCTTTCCAGTTTTTCACTTTTTGAGACTGTGGAGGTGTATGCTGCTGTTTGCGATTTTGTCTGTATAGCTTAGCTTTAACCATTTGTGCTAGAGTTCTGTGTGGCTTTTTTTTTTTTTACTTTTTAAAATTTTCTCGTAATAAATATTTTTTATTTTAATCACTTCATTTTACTTGATTTTACTTTATTTTGTTTTATTTTATCCTCATTTTTTGTTTCCTTCTCTTTCTTCTCCCACTTATTCTGAGCTGTGAGGATGAAAGTCTCTAGGTGCTCTAACCAGGAGTCAGTGCTCTGCATCTGAGGTGGGAAAACCAACTTCAGGACACTGGTCCACAGGCGACCTGACAGCTCTACATAATATCAAATGGAGAAAATCTCCCAGAGATTTCCTTCTCACGTCCAAGACCCACATTCACTCAGTGACCAGAAGTCTACAGTGCTGGACACCGTATGCCAAACAATGAGCAAGACAGAAACAGCCCCATCCGTTATCAGAGAGGACGCCTTAAATCATAATAAGGACAGAGGCACCAAAATACACACCACCAGACGTGGAGGTGCCCACCAGAAAGTAAAGATCCAGCCTCATCTTCCAGAACACAAGCACACCTCCCCTCAACAAAGAAACATGCAGAACCCACTGAACAAACCTTAGCCGCTGGGGACAGACACCAAAAACCACAATAACGACGGGCATGACGCCTGTGAAAAGGAACCCCAAGCCCAGTAAGTTAAGCAAAATGAGGAGATCAAAAAACACACGTCGACGAAGCAGCAAGGTCAAAACGCAGCAGACCTAACAAATGAAGAGGAAATAGGCAGTCCACCCGAAAAAGAATTCAGAATAATGATAGGAAAGACGATTCAACATCGTAGAAATAGGAGAGAGAAAATATAAGAAACGTTTCACAAGGGTCGACAAGAACTGAAGAGCAAACAAACAATGATGAAGAACACAATACATGAAAATAATTATTCTCTAGCATGGATCACTAGCACAGTAACTGAGGCAGAAGAACGGTTAAGTGTCCTGGAAGATAAAATAGTTCAAATAAATACTGGGGATCAAAATAAAGAACAAAGAAAGAAAGGAACAGAGGACCGTCTCAGCGACCCTTGGGACAAACTTAAATGCACCAACATTCGAATTATATGGGTCTCAGAAGAAGAAGAGAAATAGAAAAGGCGTGAGAATATATTTGAAGAAATTATAGTTGAAAACATCCCTAGTATGGGAAAGGAAACAGGTAATCAAGTCAAGGAAGCACAGAGAGTCCCATACAGGATAAATCCAAGGAGAAACACGCCAAGACACATGTTCATCAAACTATTAGAAACGAAATACATAGAAAGCATGTAAAAAGCAGCATGGGAAAAACAGCATATACCATACAAGGGAATCCACGTAAGTTAACAGCCGACCTTTCAGCAGAAATTCTGCAAGAGAGAAGGGAGTGCCAGTATACGTATTTCAAGAGATGAAAGGAAAAAACCTACAACCAATGTTACTGTTCTCAGCAAGAATCTCATTGAGATTGGACGGAGAAACCAAAAACTTTACAGAAAAAGACACGGAAAAAGAATTCAGCACCAACAACAGCTTTATAACAAAGTATAAAGGAACTTCTCTAGGCAGGAATCACAAAGAAAAGAAAAGACCTCCTAGAACAAACCAAAAACAATTAACAAAACGGTAAGAAGAACATCCATATTAATAATAACGTTACATGTAAATGGATACATGGCTCCAACTACAAGAGATAGACTCCCTGAAGGGATACAACATCAAGACCATTATATGTGCTGCCTAGAAGAGACCCACTTTACACCTAGGGAGATATACAGACTGAAAATGAGGAGATGGCAAGAGACATTCCATGCAAATGGAAATCAAAGGAAACCTGGAGTTACAATTCTCATATCAGACGAAATAGACTTTAAGATAAACACTGTTACAAGAAACAAACAAGGACACTACATACTGATAAAGGGATCAAACCAAGGAGAGGATATGACAAATGCGAATACTTATGAACACAACAGAGGATCACTTCACTACATAACATGTATCCTAACAGCCATAAAGGGGAACTTGATAGTACCACCAAAAGAGTAGGGGACATTACCACCCCAATTCCACCAATGGACAGATCATCCAAAATGAAAAAAAATCAGGAAACATAAGTTTTAAATGACACATTGAACAGGAGGGACTTCATTCATATGTATACCACATTCTATTGCAAAACAACAGAAAACACTCTTTCCTCAGGTGCTCATGGAACATTCTCCAAGATATATTATATGTAGGACCACAAATAAAGCCTTAGAAAATTAAGAAAATTGAAAGAGTATCAGGTATACTTTCCGCCCACAGTGCTATGAATCTAGATAGGAAGTAAAAGGAAAAAAAGCCCGTCAATAATACAAACACGGGGAAGCTAAAGAAAACGCTGTTACATAACCAAGATTTCACTGCAGAAAACCAAGATGGGATCAAAAATACCTGGGAAAAAGTGACAGTGGAAATACGACCACCCAAAACTATGGGATGAAGCAAACGCAACTGTAAAAGGAGAGCTGTGCGAAAAAAGAAGCCAAAGGGAAATCTCTCCCAGCAGCCGCAGGAAGAGTGGGTGAAATCTGCACATTCAACGTGAAGTACCCCGCATCTGTGGAACACCTGAATACACAAAGAATCAGCCCAAAATTGACGAGGTGGACTTTGTGAGCAAAGATATATTATTCTTTCCAGTTTTTCACTTTCTGAGACTGTGGAGGTGTATGCTGCTGTTTGCGATTTTGTCTGTATAGCTTAGCTTTAACCATTTGTGCTAGAGTTCTGTGTGGCTTTTTTTTTTTTTTACTTTTTAAAATTTTCTCGTAATAAATATTTTTTATTTTAATCACTTCATTTTATTTGATTTTACTTTATTTTGTTTTATTTTATCCTCATTCTTTGTTTCCTCCTCTTTCTTCTCCCACTTATTCTGAGCTGTGAGGATGAAAGTCTCTAGGTGCTCTAACCAGGAGTCAGTGCTCTGCATCTGAGGTGGGAAAACCAACTTCAGGACACTGGTCCACAGGCGACCTGACAGCTCTACATAATATCAAATGGAGAAAATCTCCCAGAGATTTCCTTCTCACGTCCAAGACCCACATTCACTCAGTGACCAGAAGTCTACAGTGCTGGACACCGTATGCCAAACAATGAGCAAGACAGAAAGAGCCCCATCCGTTATCAGAGAGGACGCCTTAAATCATAATAAGGACAGAGGCACCAAAATACACACCACCAGACGTGGAGGTGCCCACCAGAAAGTAAAGATCCAGCCTCATCTTCCAGAACACAAGCACACCTCCCCTCAACAAAGAAACATGCAGAACCCACTGAACAAACCTTAGCCGCTGGGGACAGACACCAAAAACCACAATAACGACGGGCATGACGCCTGTGAAAAGGAACCCCAATCCCAGTAAGTTAAGCAAAATGAGGAGATCAAAAAACACACGTCGATGAAGCAGCAAGGTCAAAACGCACCAGACCTAACAAATGAAGAGGAAATAGGCAGTCCACCCGAAAAAGAATTCAGAATAATGATAGGAAAGACGATTCAACATCGTAGAAATAGGAGAGAGAAAATATAAGAAACGTTTCACAAGGGTCGACAAGAACTGAAGAGCAAACAAACAATGATGAAGAACACAATACATGAAAATAATTATTCTCTAGCATGGATCACTAGCACAGTAACTGAGGCAGAAGAACAGTTAAGTGTCCTGGAAGATAAAATAGTTCAAATAAATACTGCGGATCAAAATAAAGAACAAAGAAAGAAAGGAACGGAGGACCGTCTCAGCGACCCTTGGGACAACATTAAATGCACCATCATTCGAATTATATGGGTCTCAGAAGAGGAAGAGAAATAGAAAAGGCGTGAGAATATATTTGAAGAGATTATAATTGAAAACATCCCTAGTATGGGAAAGGAAACAGTTAATCAAGTCAAGGAAGCACAGAGAGTCCCATACAGGATAAATCCAAGGAGAAACACGCCAAGACACATGTTCATCAAACTATTAGAAACTAAATACATAGAAAGCATGTAAAAAGCAGCATGGGAAAAACAGCATATACCATACAAGGGAATCCACGTAAGTTAACAGCCGACCTTTCAGCAGAAATTCTGCAAGAGAGAAGGGAGTGCCAGTATACGTATTTCAAGAGATGAAAGGAAAAAACCTACAACCAATGTTACTGTTCTCAGCAAGAATCTCATTGAGATTGGACGGAGAAACCAAAAACTTTACAGAAAAAGACACGGAAAAAGAATTCAGCACCAACAACAGCTTTATAACAAAGTATAAAGGAACTTCTCTAGGCAGGAATCACAAAGAAAAGAAAAGACCTCCTAGAACAAACCAAAAACAATTAACAAAACGGTAAGAAGAACATCCATATTAATAATAACGTTACATGTAAATGGATACATGGCTCCAACTACAACAGATAGACTCCCTGAAGGGATACAACATCAAGACCATTATATGTGCTGCCTAGAAGAGACCCACTTTACACCTAGGGAGATATACAGACTGAAAATGAGGAGATGGCAAGAGACATTCCATGCAAATGGAAATCAAAGGAAACCTGGAGTTACAATTCTCATATCAGACGAAATAGACTTTAAGATAAACACTGTTACAAGAAACAAACAAGGACACTACATACTGATAAAGGGATCAAACCAAGGAGAGGATATGACAAATGCGAATACTTATGAACACAACCGAGGATCACTTCACTACATAACATGTATCCTAAGAGCCATAAAGGGGAACTTGATAGTACCACCAAAAGAGTAGGGGACATTACCACCCCAATTCCACCAATGGACAGATCATCCAAATGAAAAAAAATCAGGAAACATAAGTTTTAAATGACACATTGAACAGGAGGGACTTCATTCATATGTATACCACATTCTATTGCAAAACAACAGAAAACACTCTTTCCTCAGGTGCTCATGGAACATTCTCCAAGATATATTATATGTAGGACCACAAATAAAGCCTTAGAAAATTAAGAAAATTGAAACAGTATCAGGTATACTTTCCGCCCACAGTGCTATGAATCTAGATAGGAAGTAAAAGGAAAAAAAGCCCGTCAATAATACAAACACAGGGAAGCTAAGGAAAACGCTGTTACATAACCAAGATTTCACTGCAGAAAACCAAGATGGGATCAACAATACCTGGGAAAAAGTGACAGTGGAAATACGACCACCCAAAACTAAGGGATGAAGCAAACGCAACTGTAAAAGGAGAGCTGTGCGAAAAAAGAAGCCAAAGGGAAATCTCTCCCAGCAGCCGCAGGAAGAGTGGGTGAAATCTGCACATTCAACGTGAAGTACCCCGCATCTGTGGAACACCTGAATACACAAAGAATCAGCCCAAAATTGACGAGGTGGACTTTGTGAGCAAAGATATATTATTCTTTCCAGTTTTTCACTTTTTGAGACTGTGGAGGTGTATGCTGCTGTTTGCGATTTTGTCTGTATAGCTTAGCTTTAACCATTTGTGCTAGAGTTCTGTGTGGCTTTTTTTTTTTTTTACTTTTTAAAATTTTCTCGTAATAAATATTTTTTATTTTAATCACTTCATTTTACTTGATTTTACTTTATTTTGTTTTATTTTATCCTCATTCTTTGTTTCCTTCTCTTTCTTCTCCCACTTATTCTGAGCTGTGAGGATGAAAGTCTCTAGGTGCTCTAACCAGGAGTCATTGCTCTGCATCTGAGGTGGGAAAACCAACTTCAGGACACTGGTCCACAGGCGACCTGACAGCTCTACATAATATCAAATGGAGAAAATCTCCCAGAGATTTCCTTCTCACGTCCAAGACCCACATTCACTCAGTGACCAGAAGTCTACAGTGCTGGACACCGTATGCCAAACAATGAGCAAGACAGAAAGAGCCCCATCCGTTATCAGAGAGGACGCCTTAAATCATAATAAGGACAGAGGCACCAAAATACACACCACCAGACGTGGAGGTGCCCACCAGAAAGTAAAGATCCAGCCTCATCTTCCAGAACACAAGCACACCTCCCCTCAACAAAGAAACATGCAGAACCCACTGAACAAACCTTAGCCGCTGGGGACAGACACCAAAAACCACAATAACGACGGGCATGACGCCTGTGAAAAGGAACCCCAAGCCCAGTAAGTTAAGCAAAATGAGGAGATCAAAAAACACACGTCGACGAAGCAGCAAGGTCAAAACGCAGCAGACCTAACAAATGAAGAGGAAATAGGCAGTCCACCCGAAAAAGAATTCAGAATAATGATAGGAAAGACGATTCAACATCGTAGAAATAGGAGAGAGAAAATATAAGAAACGTTTCACAAGGGTCGACAAGAACTGAAGAGCAAACAAACAATGATGAAGAACACAATACATGAAAATAATTATTCTCTAGCATGGATCACTAGCACAGTAACTGAGGCAGAAGAACGGTTAAGTGTCCTGGAAGATAAAATAGTTCAAATAAATACTGGGGATCAAAATAAAGAACAAAGAAAGAAAGGAACAGAGGACCGTCTCAGCGACCCTTGGGACAAACTTAAATGCACCAACATTCGAATTATATGGGTCTCAGAAGAAGAAGAGAAATAGAAAAGGCGTGAGAATATATTTGAAGAAATTATAGTTGAAAACATCCCTAGTATGGGAAAGGAAACAGTTAATCAAGTCAAGGAAGCACAGAGAGTCCCATACAGGATAAATCCAAGGAGAAACACGCCAAGACACATGTTCATCAAACTATTAGAAACGAAATACATAGAAAGCATGTAAAAAGCAGCATGGGAAAAACAGCATATACCATAAAAGGGAATCCACGTAAGTTAACAGCCGACCTTTCAGCAGAAATTCTGCAAGAGAGAAGGGAGTGCCAGTATACGTATTTCAAGAGATGAAAGGAAAAAACCTACAACCAATGTTACTGTTCTCAGCAAGAATCTCATTGAGATTGGACGGAGAAACCAAAAACTTTACAGAAAAAGACACGGAAAAAGAATTCAGCACCAACAACAGCTTTATAACAAAGGATAAAGGAACTTCTCTAGGCAGGAATCACAAAGAAAAGAAAAGACCTCCTAGAACAAACCAAAAACAATTAACAAAACGGTAAGAAGAACATCCATATTAATAATAACGTTACATGTAAATGGATACATGGCTCCAACTACAACAGATAGACTCCCTGAAGGGATACAACATCAAGACCATTATATGTGCTGCCTAGAAGAGACCCACTTTACACCTAGGGAGATATACAGACTGAAAATGAGGAGATGGCAAGAGACATTCCATGCAAATGGAAATCAAAGGAAACCTGGAGTTACAATTCTCATATCAGACGAAATAGACTTTAAGATAAACACTGTTACAAGAAACAAACAAGGACACTACATACTGATAAAGGGATCAAACCAAGGAGAGGATATGACAAATGCGAATACTTATGAACACAACCGAGGATCACTTCACTACATAACATGTATCCTAACAGCCATAAAGCGAACTTGATAGTACCACCAAAAGAGTAGGGGACATTACCACCCCAATTCCACCAATGGACAGATCATCCAAAATGAAAAAAAATCAGGAAACATAAGTTTTAAATGACACATTGAACAGGAGGGACTTCATTCATATGTATACCACATTCTATTGCAAAACAACAGAAAACACTCTTTCCTCAGGTGCTCATGGAACATTCTCCAAGATATATTATATGTAGGACCACAAATAAAGCCTTAGAAAATTAAGAAAATTGAAACAGTATCAGGTATACTTTCCGCCCACAGTGCTATGAATCTAGATAGGAAGTAAAAGGAAAAAAAGCCCGTCAATAATACAAACACGGGGAAGCTAAAGAAAACGCTGTTACATAACCAAGATTTCACTGCAGAAAACCAAGATGGGATCAAAAATACCTGGGAAAAAGTGACAGTGGAAATACGACCACCCAAAACTATGGGATGAAGCAAACGCAACTGTAAAAGGAGAGCTGTGCGAAAAAAGAAGCCAAAGGGAAATCTCTCCCAGCAGCCGCAGGAAGAGTGGGTGAAATCTGCACATTCAACGTGAAGTACCCCGCATCTGTGGAACACCTGAATACACAAAGAATCAGCCCAAAATTGACGAGGTGGACTTTGTGAGCAAAGATATATTATTCTTTCCAGTTTTTCACTTTTTGAGACTGTGGAGGTGTATGCTGCTGTTTGCGATTTTGTCTGTATAGCTTAGCTTTAACCATTTGTGCTAGAGTTCTGTGTGGCTTTTTTTTTTTTTTACTTTTTAAAATTTTCTCGTAATAAATATTTTTTATTTTAATCACTTCATTTTATTTGATTTTACTTTATTTTGTTTTATTTTATCCTCATTCTTTGTTTCCTTCTCTTTCTTCTCCCACTTATTCTGAGCTGTGAGGATGAAAGTCTCTAGGTGCTCTAACCAGGAGTCAGTGCACTGCATCTGAGGTGGGAAAACCAACTTCAGGACACTGGTCCACAGGCGACCTGACAGCTCTACATAATATCAAATGGAGAAAATCTCCCAGTGATTTCCTTCTCACGTCCAAGACCCACATTCACTCAGTGACCAGAAGTCTACAGTGCTGGACACCGTATGCCAAACAATGAGCAAGACAGAAACAGCCCCATCCGTTATCAGAGAGGACGCCTTAAATCATAATAAGGACAGAGGCACCAAAATACACACCACCAGACGTGGAGGTGCCCACCAGAAAGTAAAGATCCAGCCTCATCTTCCAGAACACAAGCACACCTCCCCTCAACAAAGAAACATGCAGAACCCACTGAACAAACCTTAGCCGCTGGGGACAGACACCAAAAACCACAATAACGACGGGCATGACGCCTGTGAAAAGGAACCCCAAGCCCAGTAAGTTAAGCAAAATGAGGAGATCAAAAAACACACGTCGACGAAGCAGCAAGGTCAAAACGCACCAGACCTAACAAATGAAGAGGAAATAGGCAGTCCACCCGAAAAAGAATTCAGAATAATGATAGGAAAGACGATTCAACATCGTAGAAATAGGAGAGAGAAAATACAAGAAACGTTTCACAAGGGTCGACAAGAACTGAAGAGCAAACAAACAATGATGAAGAACACAATACATGAAAATAATTATTCTCTAGCACGGATCACTAGCACAGTAACTGAGGCAGAAGAACGGTTAAGTGTCCTGGAAGATAAAATAGTTCAAATAAATACTGCGGATCAAAATAAAGAACAAAGAAAGAAAGGAACGGAGGACCGTCTCAGCGACCCTTGGGACAACATTAAATGCACCATCATTCGAATTATATGGGTCTCAGAAGAAGAAGAGAAAGAGAAAAGGCGTGAGAATATATTTGAAGAGATTATAGTTGAAAACATCCCTAGTATGGGAAAGGAAACAGTTAATCAAGTCAAGGAAGCACAGAGAGTCCCATACAGGATAAATCCAAGGAGAAACACGCCAAGACACATGTTCATCAAACTATTAGAAACGAAATACATAGAAAGCATGTAAAAAGCAGCATGGGAAAAACAGCATATACCATACAAGGGAATCCACGTAAGTTAACAGCCGACCTTTCAGCAGAAATTCTGCAAGAGAGAAGGGAGTGCCAGTATACGTATTTCAAGAGATGAAAGGAAAAAACCTACAACCAATGTTACTGTTCTCAGCAAGAATCTCATTGAGATTGGACGGAGAAACCAAAAACTTTACAGAAAAAGACACGGAAAAAGAATTCAGCACCAACAACAGCTTTATAACAAAATATAAAGGAACTTCTCTAGGCAGGAATCACAAAGAAAAGAAAAGACCTCCTAGAACAAACCAAAAACAATTAACAAAACGGTAAGAAGAACATCCATATTAATAATAACGTTACATGTAAATGGATACATGGCTCCAACTACAACAGATAGACTCCCTGAAGGGATACAACATCAAGACCATTATATGTGCTGCCTAGAAGAGACCCACTTTACACCTAGGGAGATATACAGACTGAAAATGAGGAGATGGCAAGAGACATTCCATGCAAATGGAAATCAAAGGAAACCTGGAGTTACAATTCTCATATCAGACGAAATAGACTTTAAGATAAACACTGTTACAAGAAACAAACAAGGACACTACATACTGATAAAGGGATCAAACCAAGGAGAGGATATGACAAATGCGAATACTTATGAACACAACCGAGGATCACTTCACTACATAACATGTATCCTAACAGCCATAAAGGGGAACTTGATAGTACCACCAAAAGAGTAGGGGACATTACCACCCCAATTCCACCAATGGACAGATCATCCAAAATGAAAAAAAATCAGGAAACATAAGTTTTAAATGACACATTGAACAGGAGGGACTTCATTCATATGTATACCACATTCTATTGCAAAACAACAGAAAACACTCTTTCCTCAGGTGCTCATGGAACATTCTCCAAGATATATTATATGTAGGACCACAAATAAAGCCTTAGAAAATTAAGAAAATTGAAACAGTATCAGGTATACTTTCCGCCCACAGTGCTATGAATCTAGATAGGAAGTAAAAGGAAAAAAAGCCCGTCAATAATACAAACACAGGGAAGCTAAAGAAAACGCTGTTACATAACCAAGATTTCACTGCAGAAAACCAAGATGGGATCAAAAATACCTGGGAAAAAGTGACAGTGGAAATACGACCACCCAAAACTATGGGATGAAGCAAACGCAACTGTAAAAGGAGAGCTGTGCGAAAAAAGAAGCCAAAGGGAAATCTCTCCCAGCAGCCGCAGGAAGAGTGGGTGAAATCTGCACATTCAACGTGAAGTACCCCGCATCTGTGGAACACCTGAATACACAAAGAATCAGCCCAAAATTGACGAGGTGGACTTTGTGAGCAAAGATATATTATTCTTTCCAGTTTTTCACTTTTTGAGACTGTGGAGGTGTATGCTGCTGTTTGCGATTTTGTCTGTATAGCTTAGCTTTAACCATTTGTGCTAGAGTTCTGTGTGGCTTTTTTTTTTTTTACTTTTTAAAATTTTCTCGTAATAAATATTTTTTATTTTAATCACTTCATTTTATTTGATTTTACTTTATTTTGTTTTATTTTATCCTCATTCTTTGTTTCCTTCTCTTTCTTCTCCCACTTATTCTGAGCTGTGAGGATGAAAGTCTCTAGGTGCTCTAACCAGGAGTCAGTGCTCTGCATCTGAGGTGGGAAAACCAACTTCAGGACACTGGTCCACAGGCGACCTGACAGCTCTACATAATATCAAATGGAGAAAATCTCCCAGAGATTTCCTTCTCACGTCCAAGACCCACATTCACTCAGTGACCAGAAGTCTACAGTGCTGGACACCGTATGCCAAACAATGAGCAAGACAGAAAGAGCCCCATCCGTTATCAGAGAGGACGCCTTAAATCATAATAAGGACAGAGGCACCAAAATACACACCACCAGACGTGGAGGTGCCCACCAGAAAGTAAAGATCCAGCCTCATCTTCCAGAACACAAGCACACCTCCCCTCAACAAAGAAACATGCAGAACCCACTGAACAAACCTTAGCCGCTGGGGACAGACACCAAAAACCACAATAACGACGGGCATGACGCCTGTGAAAAGGAACCCCAAGCCCAGTAAGTTAAGCAAAATGAGGAGATCAAAAAACACACGTCGACGAAGCAGCAAGGTCAAAACGCACCAGACCTAACAAATGAAGAGGAAATAGGCAGTCCACCCGAAAAAGAATTCAGAATAATGATAGGAAAGACGATTCAACATCGTAGAAATAGGAGAGAGAAAATACAAGAAACGTTTCACAAGGGTCGACAAGAACTGAAGAGCAAACAAACAATGATGAAGAACACAATACATGAAAATAATTATTCTCTAGCATGGATCACTAGCACAATAACTGAGGCAGAAGAACGGTTAAGTGGCCTGGAAGATAAAATAGTTCCAATAAATACTGCGGATCAAAATAAAGAACAAAGAAAGAAAGGAACGGAGGACCGTCTCAGCGACCCTTGGGACAACCTTAAATGCACCAACATTCGAATTATATGAGTCTCAGAAGAAGAAGAGAAATAGAAAAGGCGTGAGAATATATTTGAAGAGATTATAGTTGAAAACATCCCTAGTATGGGAAAGGAAACAGTTAATCAAGTCAAGGAAGCACAGAGAGTCCCATACAGGATAAATCCAAGGAGAAACACGCCAAGACACATGTTCATCAAACTATTAGAAACGAAATACATAGAAAGCATGTAAAAAGCAGCATGGGAAAAACAGCATATACCATACAAGGGAATCCACGTAAGTTAACAGCCGACCTTTCAGCAGAAATTCTGCAAGAGAGAAGGGAGTGCCAGTATACGTATTTCAAGAGATGAAAGGAAAAAACCTACAACCAATGTTACTGTTCTCAGCAAGAATCTCATTGAGATTGGACGGAGAAACCAAAAACTTTACAGAAAAAGACACGGAAAAAGAATTCAGCACCAACAACAGCTTTATAACAAAGTATAAAGGAACTTCTCTAGGCAGGAATCACAAAGAAAAGAAAAGACCTCCTAGAACAAACCAAAAACAATTAACAAAACGGTAAGAAGAACATCCATATTAATAATAACGTTACATGTAAATGGATACATGGCTCCAACTACAAGAGATAGACTCCCTGAAGGGATACAACATCAAGACCATTATATGTGCTGCCTAGAAGAGACCCACTTTACACCTAGGGAGATATACAGACTGAAAATGAGGAGATGGCAAGAGACATTCCATGCAAATGGAAATCAAAGGAAACCTGGAGTTACAATTCTCATATCAGACGAAATAGACTTTAAGATAAACACTGTTACAAGAAACAAACAAGGACACTACATACTGATAAAGGGATCAAACCAAGGAGAGGATATGACAAATGCGAATACTTATGAACACAACAGAGGATCACTTCACTACATAACATGTATCCTAACAGCCATAAAGGGGAACTTGATAGTACCACCAAAAGAGTAGGGGACATTACCACCCCAATTCCACCAATGGACAGATCATCCAAAATGAAAAAAAATCAGGAAACATAAGTTTTAAATGACACATTGAACAGGAGGGACTTCATTCATATGTATACCACATTCTATTGCAAAACAACAGAAAACACTCTTTCCTCAGGTGCTCATGGAACATTCTCCAAGATATATTATATGTAGGACCACAAATAAAGCCTTAGAAAATTAAGAAAATTGAAACAGTATCAGGTATACTTTCCGCCCACAGTGCTATGAATCTAGATAGGAAGTAAAAGGAAAAAAAGCCCGTCAATAATACAAACACGGGGAAGCTAAAGAAAACGCTGTTACATAACCAAGATTTCACTGCAGAAAACCAAGATGGGATCAAAAATACCTGGGAAAAAGTGACAGTGGAAATACGACCACCCAAAACTATGGGATGAAGCAAACGCAACTGTAAAAGGAGAGCTGTGCGAAAAAAGAAGCCAAAGGGAAATCTCTCCCAGCAGCCGCAGGAAGAGTGGGTGAAATCTGCACATTCAACGTGAAGTACCCCGCATCTGTGGAACACCTGAATACACAAAGAATCAGCCCAAAATTGACGAGGTGGACTTTGTGAGCAAAGATATATTATTCTTTCCAGTTTTTCACTTTCTGAGACTGTGGAGGTGTATGCTGCTGTTTGCGATTTTGTCTGTATAGCTTAGCTTTAACCATTTGTGCTAGAGTTCTGTGTGGCTTTTTTTTTTTTTACTTTTTAAAATTTTCTCGTAATAAATATTTTTTATTTTAATCACTTCATTTTATTTGATTTTACTTTATTTTGTTTTATTTTATCCTCATTCTTTGTTTCCTCCTCTTTCTTCTCCCACTTATTCTGAGCTGTGAGGATGAAAGTCTCTAGGTGCTCTAACCAGGAGTCAGTGCTCTGCATCTGAGGTGGGAAAACCAACTTCAGGACACTGGTCCACAGGCGACCTGACAGCTCTACATAATATCAAATGGAGAAAATCTCCCAGAGATTTCCTTCTCACGTCCAAGACCCACATTCACTCAGTGACCAGAAGTCTACAGTGCTGGACACCGTATGCCAAACAATGAGCAAGACAGAAAGAGCCCCATCCGTTATCAGAGAGGACGCCTTAAATCATAATAAGGACAGAGGCACCAAAATACACACCACCAGACGTGGAGGTGCCCACCAGAAAGTAAAGATCCAGCCTCATCTTCCAGAACACAAGCACACCTCCCCTCAACAAAGAAACATGCAGAACCCACTGAACAAACCTTAGCCGCTGGGGACAGACACCAAAAACCACAATAACGACGGGCATGACGCCTGTGAAAAGGAACCCCAAGCCCAGTAAGTTAAGCAAAATGAGGAGATCAAAAAACACACGTCGACGAAGCAGCAAGGTCAAAACGCACCAGACCTAACAAATGAAGAGGAAATAGGCAGTCCACCCGAAAAAGAATTCAGAATAATGATAGGAAAGACGATTCAACATCGTAGAAATAGGAGAGAGAAAATACAAGAAACGTTTCACAAGGGTCGACAAGAACTGAAGAGCAAACAAACAATGATGAAGAACACAATACATGAAAATAATTATTCTCTAGCATGGATCACTAGCACAATAACTGAGGCAGAAGAACGGTTAAGTGGCCTGGAAGATAAAATAGTTCCAATAAATACTGCGGATCAAAATAAAGAACAAAGAAAGAAAGGAACGGAGGACCGTCTCAGCGACCCTTGGGACAACCTTAAATGCACCAACATTCGAATTATATGAGTCTCAGAAGAAGAAGAGAAATAGAAAAGGCGTGAGAATATATTTGAAGAGATTATAGTTGAAAACATCCCTAGTATGGGAAAGGAAACAGTTAATCAAGTCAAGGAAGCACAGAGAGTCCCATACAGGATAAATCCAAGGAGAAACACGCCAAGACACATGTTCATCAAACTATTAGAAACGAAATACATAGAAAGCATGTAAAAAGCAGCATGGGAAAAACAGCATATACCATACAAGGGAATCCACGTAAGTTAACAGCCGACCTTTCAGCAGAAATTCTGCAAGAGAGAAGGGAGTGCCAGTATACGTATTTCAAGAGATGAAAGGAAAAAACCTACAACCAATGTTACTGTTCTCAGCAAGAATCTCATTGAGATTGGACGGAGAAACCAAAAACTTTACAGAAAAAGACACGGAAAAAGAATTCAGCACCAACAACAGCTTTATAACAAAATATAAAGGAACTTCTCTAGGCAGGAATCACAAAGAAAAGAAAAGACCTCCTAGAACAAACCAAAAACAATTAACAAAACGGTAAGAAGAACATCCATATTAATAATAACGTTACATGTAAATGGATACATGGCTCCAACTACAAGAGATAGACTCCCTGAAGGGATACAACATCAAGACCATTATATGTGCTGCCTAGAAGAGACCCACTTTACACCTAGGGAGATATACAGACTGAAAATGAGGAGATGGCAAGAGACATTCCATGCAAATGGAAATCAAAGGAAACCTGGAGTTACAATTCTCATATCAGACGAAATAGACTTTAAGATAAACACTGTTACAAGAAACAAACAAGGACACTACATACTGATCAAGGGATCAAACCAAGGAGAGGATATGACAAATGCGAATACTTATGAACACAACCGAGGATCACTTCACTACATAACATGTATCCTAACAGCCATAAAGGGGAACTTGATAGTACCACCAAAAGAGTAGGGGACATTACCACCCCAATTCCACCAATGGACAGATCATCCAAAATGAAAAAAAATCAGGAAACATAAGTTTTAAATGACACATTGAACAGGAGGGACTTCATTCATATGTATACCACATTCTATTGCAAAACAACAGAAAACACTCTTTCCTCAGGTGCTCATGGAACATTCTCCAAGATATATTATATGTAGGACCACAAATAAAGCCTTAGAAAATTAAGAAAATTGAAACAGTATCAGGTATACTTTCCGCCCACAGTGCTATGAATCTAGATAGGAAGTAAAAGGAAAAAAAGCCCGTCAATAATACAAACACGGGGAAGCTAAAGAAAACGCTGTTACATAACCAAGATTTCACTGCAGAAAACCAAGATGGGATCAAAAATACCTGGGAAAAAGTGACAGTGGAAATACGACCACCCAAAACTATGGGATGAAGCAAACGCAACTGTAAAAGGAGAGCTGTGCGAAAAAAGAAGCCAAAGGGAAATCTCTCCCAGCAGCCGCAGGAAGAGTGGGTGAAATCTGCACATTCAACGTGAAGTACCCCGCATCTGTGGAACACCTGAATACACAAAGAATCAGCCCAAAATTGACGAGGTGGACTTTGTGAGCAAAGATATATTATTCTTTCCAGTTTTTCACTTTCTGAGACTGTGGAGGTGTATGCTGCTGTTTGCGATTTTGTCTGTATAGCTTAGCTTTAACCATTTGTGCTAGAGTTCTGTGTGGCTTTTTTTTTTTTTTACTTTTTAAAATTTTCTCGTAATAAATATTTTTTATTTTAATCACTTCATTTTATTTGATTTTACTTTATTTTGTTTTATTTTATCCTCATTCTTTGTTTCCTTCTCTTTCTTCTCCCACTTATTCTGAGCTGTGAGGATGAAAGTCTCTAGGTGGTCTAACCAGGAGTCAGTACTCTGCATCTGAGGTGGGAAAACCAACTTCAGGACACTGGTCCACAGGCGACCTGACAGCTCTACATAATATCAAATGGAGAAAATCTCCCAGAGATTTCCTTCTCACGTCCAAGACCCACATTCACTCAGTGACCAGAAGTCTACAGTGCTGGACACCGTATGCCAAACAATGAGCAAGACAGAAAGAGCCCCATCCGTTATCAGAGAGGACGCCTTAAATCATAATAAGGACAGAGGCACCAAAATACACACCACCAGACGTGGAGGTGCCCACCAGAAAGTAAAGATCCAGCCTCATCTTCCAGAACACAAGCACACCTCCCCTCAACAAAGAAACATGCAGAACCCACTGAACAAACCTTAGCCGCTGGGGACAGACACCAAAAACCACAATAACGACGGGCATGACGCCTGTGAAAAGGAACCCCAAGCCCAGTAAGTTAAGCAAAATGAGGAGATCAAAAAACACACGTCGACGAAGCAGCAAGGTCAAAACGCACCAGACCTAACAAATGAAGAGGAAATAGGCAGTCCACCCGAAAAAGAATTCAGAATAATGATAGGAAAGACGATTCAACATCGTAGAAATAGGAGAGAGAAAATACAAGAAACGTTTCACAAGGGTCGACAAGAACTGAAAAGCAAACAAACAATGATGAAGAACACAATACATGAAAATAATTATTCTCTAGCATGGATCACTAGCACAGTAACTGAGGCAGAAGAACGGTTAAGTGGCCTGGAAGATAAAATAGTTCAAATAAATACTGGGGATCAAAATAAAGAACAAAGAAAGAAAGGAACGGAGGACCGTCTCAGCGACCCTTGGGACAACCTTAAATGCACCAACATTCGAATTATATGGGTCTCAGAAGAAGAAGAGAAATAGAAAAGGCGTGAGAATATATTTGAAGAGATTATAGTTGAAAACATCCCTAGTATGGGAAAGGAAACAGTTAATCAAGTCAAGGAAGCACAGAGAGTCCCATACAGGATAAATCCAAGGAGAAACACGCCAAGACACATGTTCATCAAACTATTAGAAACTAAATACATAGAAGGCATGTAAAAAGCAGCATGGGAAAAACAGCATATACCATACAAGGGAATCCACGTAAGTTAACAGCCGACCTTTCAGCAGAAATTCTGCAAGAGAGAAGGGAGTGCCAGTATACGTACTTCAAGAGATGAAAGGAAAAAACCTACAACCAATGTTACTGTTCTCAGCAAGAATCTCATTGAGATTGGACGGAGAAACCAAAAACTTTACAGAAAAAGACAGGAAAAAGAATTCAGCACCAACAACAGCTTTATAACAAAGGATAAAGGAACTTCTCTAGGCAGGAATCACAAAGAAAAGAAAAGACCTCCTAGAACAAACCAAAAACAATTAACAAAACGGTAAGAGGAACATCCATATTAATAATAACGTTACATGTAAATGGATACATGGCTCCAACTACAACAGATAGACTCCCTGAAGGGATACAACATCAAGACCATTATATGTGCTGCCTAGAAGAGACCCACTTTACACCTAGGGAGATATACAGACTGAAAATGAGGAGATGGCAAGAGACATTCCATGCAAATGGAAATCAAAGGAAACCTGGAGTTACAATTCTCATATCAGACGAAATAGACTTTAAGATAAACACTGTTACAAGAAACAAACAAGGACACTACATACTGATAAAGGGATCAAACCAAGGAGAGGATATGACAAATGCGAATACTTATGAACACAACCGAGGATCACTTCACTACATAACATGTATCCTAACAGCCATAAAGGGGAACTTGATAGTACCACCAAAAGAGTAGGGGACATTACCACCCCAATTCCACCAATGGACAGATCATCCAAATGAAAAAAAATCAGGAAACATAAGTTTTAAATGACACATTGAACAGGAGGGACTTCATTCATATGTATACCACATTCTATTGCAAAACAACAGAAAACACTCTTTCCTCAGGTGCTCATGGAACATTCTCCAAGATATATTATATGTAGGACCACAAATAAAGCCTTAGAAAATTAAGAAAATTGAAACAGTATCAGGTATACTTTCCGCCCACAGTGCTATGAATCTAGATAGGAAGTAAAAGGAAAAAAAGCCCGTCAATAATACAAACACAGGGAAGCTAAAGAAAACGCTGTTACATAACCAAGATTTCACTGCAGAAAACCAAGATGGGATCAAAAATACCTGGGAAAAAGTGACAGTGGAAATACGACCACCCAAAACTAAGGGATGAAGCAAACGCAACTGTAAAAGGAGAGCTGTGCGAAAAAAGAAGCCAAAGGGAAATCTCTCCCAGCAGCCGCAGGAAGAGTGGGTGAAATCTGCACATTCAACGTGAAGTACCCCGCATCTGTGGAACACCTGAATACACAAAGAATCAGCCCAAAATTGACGAGGTGGACTTTGTGAGCAAAGATATATTATTCTTTCCAGTTTTTCACTTTTTGAGACTGTGGAGGTGTATGCTGCTGTTTGCGATTTTGTCTGTATAGCTTAGCTTTAACCATTTGTGCTAGAGTTCTGTGTGGCTTTTTTTTTTTTTTACTTTTTAAAATTTTCTCGTAATAAATATTTTTTATTTTAATCACTTCATTTTATTTGATTTTACTTTATTTTGTTTTATTTTATCCTCATTCTTTGTTTCCTTCTCTTTCTTCTCCCACTTATTCTGAGCTGTGAGGATGAAAGTCTCTAGGTGCTCTAACCAGGAGTCAGTGCACTGCATCTGAGGTGGGAAAACCAACTTCAGGACACTGGTCCACAGGCGACCTGACAGCTCTACATAATATCAAATGGAGAAAATCTCCCAGTGATTTCCTTCTCACGTCCAAGACCCACATTCACTCAGTGACCAGAAGTCTACAGTGCTGGACACCGTATGCCAAACAATGAGCAAGACAGAAACAGCCCCATCCGTTATCAGAGAGGACGCCTTAAATCATAATAAGGACAGAGGCACCAAAATACACACCACCAGACGTGGAGGTGCCCACCAGAAAGTAAAGATCCAGCCTCATCTTCCAGAACACAAGCACACCTCCCCTCAACAAAGAAACATGCAGAACCCACTGAACAAACCTTAGCCGCTGGGGACAGACACCAAAAACCACAATAACGACGGGCATGACGCCTGTGAAAAGGAACCCCAAGCCCAGTAAGTTAAGCAAAATGAGGAGATCAAAAAACACACGTCGACGAAGCAGCAAGGTCAAAACGCACCAGACCTAACAAATGAAGAGGAAATAGGCAGTCCACCCGAAAAAGAATTCAGAATAATGATAGGAAAGACGATTCAACATCGTAGAAATAGGAGAGAGAAAATACAAGAAACGTTTCACAAGGGTCGACAAGAACTGAAGAGCAAACAAACAATGATGAAGAACACAATACATGAAAATAATTATTCTCTAGCACGGATCACTAGCACAGTAACTGAGGCAGAAGAACGGTTAAGTGTCCTGGAAGATAAAATAGTTCAAATAAATACTGCGGATCAAAATAAAGAACAAAGAAAGAAAGGAACGGAGGACCGTCTCAGCGACCCTTGGGACAACATTAAATGCACCATCATTCGAATTATATGGGTCTCAGAAGAAGAAGAGAAAGAGAAAAGGCGTGAGAATATATTTGAAGAGATTATAGTTGAAAACATCCCTAGTATGGGAAAGGAAACAGTTAATCAAGTCAAGGAAGCACAGAGAGTCCCATACAGGATAAATCCAAGGAGAAACACGCCAAGACACATGTTCATCAAACTATTAGAAACTAAATACATAGAAAGCATGTAAAAAGCAGCATGGGAAAAACAGCATATACCATACAAGGGAATCCACGTAAGTTAACAGCCGACCTTTCAGCAGAAATTCTGCAAGAGAGAAGGGAGTGCCAGTATACGTATTTCAAGAGATGAAAGGAAAAAACCTACAACCAATGTTACTGTTCTCAGCAAGAATCTCATTGAGATTGGACGGAGAAACCAAAAACTTTACAGAAAAAGACACGGAAAAAGAATTCAGCACCAACAACAGCTTTATAACAAAATATAAAGGAACTTCTCTAGGCAGGAATCACAAAGAAAAGAAAAGACCTCCTAGAACAAACCAAAAACAATTAACAAAACGGTAAGAAGAACATCCATATTAATAATAACGTTACATGTAAATGGATACATGGCTCCAACTACAACAGATAGACTCCCTGAAGGGATACAACATCAAGACCATTATATGTGCTGCCTAGAAGAGACCCACTTTACACCTAGGGAGATATACAGACTGAAAATGAGGAGATGGCAAGAGACATTCCATGCAAATGGAAATCAAAGGAAACCTGGAGTTACAATTCTCATATCAGACGAAATAGACTTTAAGATAAACACTGTTACAAGAAACAAACAAGGACACTACATACTGATAAAGGGATCAAACCAAGGAGAGGATATGACAAATGCGAATACTTATGAACACAACCGAGGATCACTTCACTACATAACATGTATCCTAACAGCCATACAGGGGAACTTGATAGTACCACCAAAAGAGTAGGGGACATTACCACCCCAATTCCACCAATGGACAGATCATCCAAAATGAAAAAAAATCAGGAAACATAAGTTTTAAATGACACATTGAACAGGAGGGACTTCATTCATATGTATACCACATTCTATTGCAAAACAACAGAAAACACTCTTTCCTCAGGTGCTCATGGAACATTCTCCAAGATATATTATATGTAGGACCACAAATAAAGCCTTAGAAAATTAAGAAAATTGAAACAGTATCAGGTATACTTTCCGCCCACAGTGCTATGAATCTAGATAGGAAGTAAAAGGAAAAAAAGCCCGTCAATAATACAAACACGGGGAAGCTAAAGAAAACGCTGTTACATAACCAAGATTTCACTGCAGAAAACCAAGATGGGATCAAAAATACCTGGGAAAAAGTGACAGTGGAAATACGACCACCCAAAACTATGGGATGAAGCAAACGCAACTGTAAAAGGAGAGCTGTGCGAAAAAAGAAGCCAAAGGGAAATCTCTCCCAGCAGCCGCAGGAAGAGTGGGTGAAATCTGCACATTCAACGTGAAGTACCCCGCATCTGTGGAACACCTGAATACACAAAGAATCAGCCCAAAATTGACGAGGTGGACTTTGTGAGCAAAGATATATTATTCTTTCCAGTTTTTCACTTTTTGAGACTGTGGAGGTGTATGCTGCTGTTTGCGATTTTGTCTGTATAGCTTAGCTTTAACCATTTGTGCTAGAGTTCTGTGTGGCTTTTTTTTTTTTTTACTTTTTAAAATTTTCTCGTAATAAATATTTTTTATTTTAATCACTTCATTTTATTTGATTTTACTTTATTTTGTTTTATTTTATCCTCATTCTTTGTTTCCTTCTCTTTCTTCTCCCACTTATTCTGAGCTGTGAGGATGAAAGTCTCTAGGTGCTCTAACCAGGAGTCAGTGCACTGCATCTGAGGTGGGAAAACCAACTTCAGGACACTGGTCCACAGGCGACCTGACAGCTCTACATAATATCAAATGGAGAAAATCTCCCAGTGATTTCCTTCTCACGTCCAAGACCCACATTCACTCAGTGACCAGAAGTCTACAGTGCTGGACACCGTATGCCAAACAATGAGCAAGACAGAAACAGCCCCATCCGTTATCAGAGAGGACGCCTTAAATCATAATAAGGACAGAGGCACCAAAATACACACCACCAGACGTGGAGGTGCCCACCAGAAAGTAAAGATCCAGCCTCATCTTCCAGAACACAAGCACACCTCCCCTCAACAAAGAAACATGCAGAACCCACTGAACAAACCTTAGCCGCTGGGGACAGACACCAAAAACCACAATAACGACGGGCATGACGCCTGTGAAAAGGAACCCCAAGCCCAGTAAGTTAAGCAAAATGAGGAGATCAAAAAACACACGTCGACGAAGCAGCAAGGTCAAAACGCACCAGACCTAACAAATGAAGAGGAAATAGGCAGTCCACCCGAAAAAGAATTCAGAATAATGATAGGAAAGACGATTCAACATCGTAGAAATAGGAGAGAGAAAATACAAGAAACGTTTCACAAGGGTCGACAAGAACTGAAGAGCAAACAAACAATGATGAAGAACACAATACATGAAAATAATTATTCTCTAGCACGGATCACTAGCACAGTAACTGAGGCAGAAGAACGGTTAAGTGTCCTGGAAGATAAAATAGTTCAAATAAATACTGCGGATCAAAATAAAGAACAAAGAAAGAAAGGAACGGAGGACCGTCTCAGCGACCCTTGGGACAACATTAAATGCACCATCATTCGAATTATATGGGTCTCAGAAGAAGAAGAGAAAGAGAAAAGGCGTGAGAATATATTTGAAGAGATTATAGTTGAAAACATCCCTAGTATGGGAAAGGAAACAGTTAATCAAGTCAAGGAAGCACAGAGAGTCCCATACAGGATAAATCCAAGGAGAAACACGCCAAGACACATGTTCATCAAACTATTAGAAACTAAATACATAGAAAGCATGTAAAAAGCAGCATGGGAAAAACAGCATATACCATACAAGGGAATCCACGTAAGTTAACAGCCGACCTTTCAGCAGAAATTCTGCAAGAGAGAAGGGAGTGCCAGTATACGTATTTCAAGAGATGAAAGGAAAAAACCTACAACCAATGTTACTGTTCTCAGCAAGAATCTCATTGAGATTGGACGGAGAAACCAAAAACTTTACAGAAAAAGACACGGAAAAAGAATTCAGCACCAACAACAGCTTTATAACAAAATATAAAGGAACTTCTCTAGGCAGGAATCACAAAGAAAAGAAAAGACCTCCTAGAACAAACCAAAAACAATTAACAAAACGGTAAGAAGAACATCCATATTAATAATAACGTTACATGTAAATGGATACATGGCTCCAACTACAACAGATAGACTCCCTGAAGGGATACAACATCAAGACCATTATATGTGCTGCCTAGAAGAGACCCACTTTACACCTAGGGAGATATACAGACTGAAAATGAGGAGATGGCAAGAGACATTCCATGCAAATGGAAATCAAAGGAAACCTGGAGTTACAATTCTCATATCAGACGAAATAGACTTTAAGATAAACACTGTTACAAGAAACAAACAAGGACACTACATACTGATAAAGGGATCAAACCAAGGAGAGGATATGACAAATGCGAATACTTATGAACACAACCGAGGATCACTTCACTACATAACATGTATCCTAACAGCCATACAGGGGAACTTGATAGTACCACCAAAAGAGTAGGGGACATTACCACCCCAATTCCACCAATGGACAGATCATCCAAAATGAAAAAAAATCAGGAAACATAAGTTTTAAATGACACATTGAACAGGAGGGACTTCATTCATATGTATACCACATTCTATTGCAAAACAACAGAAAACACTCTTTCCTCAGGTGCTCATGGAACATTCTCCAAGATATATTATATGTAGGACCACAAATAAAGCCTTAGAAAATTAAGAAAATTGAAACAGTATCAGGTATACTTTCCGCCCACAGTGCTATGAATCTAGATAGGAAGTAAAAGGAAAAAAAGCCCGTCAATAATACAAACACGGGGAAGCTAAAGAAAACGCTGTTACATAACCAAGATTTCACTGCAGAAAACCAAGATGGGATCAAAAATACCTGGGAAAAAGTGACAGTGGAAATACGACCACCCAAAACTATGGGATGAAGCAAACGCAACTGTAAAAGGAGAGCTGTGCGAAAAAAGAAGCCAAAGGGAAATCTCTCCCAGCAGCCGCAGGAAGAGTGGGTGAAATCTGCACATTCAACGTGAAGTACCCCGCATCTGTGGAACACCTGAATACACAAAGAATCAGCCCAAAATTGACGAGGTGGACTTTGTGAGCAAAGATATATTATTCTTTCCAGTTTTTCACTTTTTGAGACTGTGGAGGTGTATGCTGCTGTTTGCGATTTTGTCTGTATAGCTTAGCTTTAACCATTTGTGCTAGAGTTCTGTGTGGCTTTTTTTTTTTTTTACTTTTTAAAATTTTCTCGTAATAAATATTTTTTATTTTAATCACTTCATTTTATTTGATTTTACTTTATTTTGTTTTATTTTATCCTCATTCTTTGTTTCCTTCTCTTTCTTCTCCCACTTATTCTGAGCTGTGAGGATGAAAGTCTCTAGGTGCTCTAACCAGGAGTCAGTGCTCTGCATCTGAGGTGGGAAAACCAACTTCAGGACACTGGTCCACAGGCGACCTGACAGCTCTACATAATATCAAATGGAGAAAATCTCCCAGAGATTTCCTTCTCACGTCCAAGACCCACATTCACTCAGTGACCAGAAGTCTACAGTGCTGGACACCGTATGCCAAACAATGAGCAAGACAGAAAGAGCCCCATCCGTTATCAGAGAGGACGCCTTAAATCATAATAAGGACAGAGGCACCAAAATACACACCACCAGACGTGGAGGTGCCCACCAGAAAGTAAAGATCCAGCCTCATCTTCCAGAACACAAGCACACCTCCCCTCAACAAAGAAACATGCAGAAACCACTGAACAAACCTTAGCCACTGGGGACAGACACCAAAAACCACAATAACGACGGGCATGACGCCTGTGAAAAGGAACCCCAAGCCCAGTAAGTTAAGCAAAATGAGGAGATCAAAAAACACACGTCGACGAAGCAGCAAGGTCAAAACGCACCAGACCTAACAAATGAAGAGGAAATAGGCAGTCCACCCGAAAAAGAATTCAGAATAATGATAGGAAAGACGATTCAACATCGTAGAAATAGGAGAGAGAAAAATATAAGAAACGTTTCACAAGGGTCGACAAGAACTGAAGAGCAAACAAACAATGATGAAGAACACAATACATGAAAATAATTATTCTCTAGCATGGATCACTAGCACAGTAACTGAGGCAGAAGAACGGTTAAGTGGCCTGGAAGATAAAATAGTTCAAATAAATACTGCGGATCAAAATAAAGAACAAAGAAAGAAAGGAACGGAGGACCGTCTCAGCGACCCTTGGGACAACATTAAATGCACCATCATTCGAATTATATGGGTCTCAGAAGAAGAAGAGAAATAGAAAAGGCGTGAGAATATATTTGAAGAGATTATAGTTGAAAACATCCCTAGTATGGGAAAGGAAACAGTTAATCAAGTCAAGGAAGCACAGAGAGTCCCATACAGGATAAATCCAAGGAGAAACACGCCAAGACACATGTTCATCAAACTATTAGAAACTAAATACATAGAAAGCATGTAAAAAGCAGCATGGGAAAAACAGCATATACCATACAAGGGAATCCACGTAAGTTAACAGCCGACCTTTCAGCAGAAATTCTGCAAGAGAGAAGGGAGTGCCAGTATACGTATTTCAAGAGATGAAAGGAAAAAACCTACAACCAGTGTTACTGTTCTCAGCAAGAATCTCATTGAGATTGGACGGAGAAACCAAAAACTTTACAGAAAAAGACACGGAAAAAGAATTCAGCACCAACAACAGCTTTATAACAAAGGATAAAGGAACTTCTCTAGGCAGGAATCACAAAGAAAAGAAAAGACCTCCTAGAACAAACCAAAAACAATTAACAAAACGGTAAGAAGAACATCCATATTAATAATAACGTTACATGTAAATGGATACATGGCTCCAACTACAACAGATAGACTCCCTGAAGGGATACAACATCAAGACCATTATATGTGCTGCCTAGAAGAGACCCACTTTACACCTAGGGAGATATACAGACTGAAAATGAGGAGATGGCAAGAGACATTCCATGCAAATGGAAATCAAAGGAAACCTGGAGTTACAATTCTCATATCAGACGAAATAGACTTTAAGATAAACACTGTTACAAGAAACAAACAAGGACACTACATACTGATAAAGGGATCAAACCAAGGAGAGGATATGACAAATGCGAATACTTATGAACACAACCGAGGATCACTTCACTACATAACATGTATCCTAAGAGCCATAAAGGGGAACTTGATAGTACCACCAAAAGAGTAGGGGACATTACCACCCCAATTCCACCAATGGACAGATCATCCAAAATGAAAAAAATTCAGGAAACATAAGTTTTAAATGACACATTGAACAGGAGGGACTTCATTCATATGTATACCACATTCTATTGCAAAACGACAGAAAACACTCTTTCCTCAGGTGCTCATGGAACATTCTCCAAGATATATTATATGTAGGACCACAAATAAAGCCTTAGAAAATTAAGAAAATTGAAACAGTATCAGGTATACTTTCCGCGCACAGTGCTATGAATCTAGATAGGAAGTAAAAGGAAAAAAAGCCCGTCAATAATACAAACACGGGGAAGCTAAAGAAAACGCTGTTACATAACCAAGATTTCACTGCAGAAAACCAAGATGGGATCAAAAATACCTGGGAAAAAGTGACAGTGGAAATACGACCACCCAAAACTATGGGATGAAGCAAACGCAACTGTAAAAGGAGAGCTGTGCGAAAAAAGAAGCCAAAGGGAAATCTCTCCCAGCAGCCGCAGGAAGAGTGGGTGAAATCTGCACATTCAACGTGAAGTACCCCGCATCTGTGGAACACCTGAATACACAAAGAATCAGCCCAAAATTGACGAGGTGGACTTTGTGAGCAAAGATATATTATTCTTTCCAGTTTTTCACTTTTTGAGACTGTGGAGGTGTATGCTGCTGTTTGCGATTTTGTCTGTATAGCTTAGCTTTAACCATTTGTGCTAGAGTTCTGTGTGGCTTTTTTTTTTTTACTTTTTAAAATTTTCTCGTAATAAATATTTTTTATTTTAATCACTTCATTTTATTTGATTTTACTTTATTTTGTTTTATTTTATCCTCATTCTTTGTTTCCTTCTCTTTCTTCTCCCACTTATTCTGAGCTGTGAGGATGAAAGTCTCTAGGTGCTCTAACCAGGAGTCAGTGCTCTGCAACTGAGGTGGGAAAACCAACTTCAGGACACTGGTCCACAGGCGACCTGACAGCTCCACATAATATCAAATGGAGAAAATCTCCCAGAGATTTCCTTCTCAAGTCCAAGACCCACATTCACTCAGTGACCAGAAGTCTACAGTGCTGAACACCGTAGTCCAAACAATGAGCAAGACAGAAACAGCCCCATCCGTTATCAGAGAGGACGCCTTAAATCATAATAAGGACAGAGGCACCAAAATACACACCACCAGACGTGGAGGTGCCCACCAGAAAGTAAAGATCCAGCCTCATCTTCCAGAACACAAGCACACCTCCCCTCAACAAAGAAACATGCAGAACCCACTGAACAAACCTTAGCCGCTGGGGACAGACACCAAAAACCACAATAACGACGGGCATGACGCCTGTGAAAAGGAACCCCAAGCCCAGTAAGTTAAGCAAAATGAGGAGATCAAAAAACACACGTCGACGAAGCAGCAAGGTTAAAACGCACCAGACCTAACAAATGAAGAGGAAATAGGCAGTCCACCCGAAAAAGAATTCAGAATAATGATAGGAAAGACGATTCAACATCGTAGAAATAGGAGAGAGAAAATACAAGAAACGTTTCACAAGGGTCGACAAGAAGTGAAGAGCAAACAAACAATGATGAAGAACACAATACATGAAAATAATTATTCTCTAGCATGGATCACTAGCACAATAACTGAGGCAGAAGAACGGTTAAGTGTCCTGGAAGATAAAAAAGTTCAAATAAATACTGGGGATCAAAATAAAGAACAAAGAAAGAAAGGAACGGAGGACCGTCTCAGCGACCCTTGGGACAACCTTAAATGCACCAACATTCGAATTATATGGGTCTCAGAAGAAGAAGAGAAATAGAAAAGGTGTGAGAATATATTTGAAGAGATTATAGTTGAAAACATCCCTAGTATGGGAAAGGAAACAGTTAATCAAGTCAAGGAAGCACAGAGAGTCCCATACAGGATAAATCCAAGGAGAAACACGCCAAGACACATGTTCATCAAACTATTAGAAACTAAATACATAGAAAGCATGTAAAAAGCAGCATGGGAAAAACAGCATATACCATACAAGGGAATCCACGTAAGTTAACAGCCGACCTTTCAGCAGAAATTCTTCAAGAGAGAAGGGAGTGCCAGTATACGTATTTCAAGAGATGAAAGGAAAAAACCTACAACCAATGTTACTGTTCTCAGCAAGAATCTCATTGAGATTGGACGGAGAAACCAAAAACTTTACAGAAAAAGACACGGAAAAAGAATTCAGCACCAACAACAGCTTTATAACAAAGGATAAAGGAACTTCTCTAGGCAGGAATCACAAAGAAAAGAAAAGACCTCCTAGAACAAACCAAAAACAATTAACATAACGGTAAGAGGAACATCCATATTAATAATAACGTTACATGTAAATGGATACATGGCTCCAACTACAACAGATAGACTCCCTGAAGGGATACAACATCAAGACCATTATATGTGCTGCCTAGAAGAGACCCACTTTACACCTAGGGAGATATACAGACTGAAAATGAGGAGATGGCAAGAGACATTCCATGCAAATGGAAATCAAAGGAAACCTGGAGTTACAATTCTCATATCAGACGAAATAGACTTTAAGATAAACACTGTTACAAGAAACAAACAAGGACACTACATACTGATAAAGGGATCAAACCAAGGAGAGGATATGACAAATGCGAATACTTATGAACACAACCGAGGATCACTTCACTACATAACATGTATCCTAAGAGCCATAAAGGGGAACTTGATAGTACCACCAAAAGAGTAGGGGACATTACCACCCCAATTCCACCAATGGACAGATCATCCAAAATGAAAAAAAATCAGGAAACATAAGTTTTAAATGACACATTGAACAGGAGGGACTTCATTCATATGTATACCACATTCTATTGCAAAACGACAGAAAACACTCTTTCCTCAGGTGCTCATGGAACATTCTCCAAGATATATTATATGTAGGACCACAAATAAAGCCTTAGAAAATTAAGAAAATTGAAACAGTATCAGGTATACTTTCCGCCCACAGTGCTATGAATCTAGATAGGAAGTAAAAGGAAAAAAAGCCCGTCAATAATACAAACACGGGGAAGCTAAAGAAAACGCTGTTACATAACCAAGATTTCACTGCAGAAAACCAAGATGGGATCAAAAATACCTGGGAAAAAGTGACAGTGGAAATACGACCACCCAAAACTATGGGATGAAGCAAACGCAACTGTAAAAGGAGAGCTGTGCGAAAAAAGAAGCCAAAGGGAAATCTCTCCCAGCAGCCGCAGGAAGAGTGGGTGAAATCTCCACATTCAACGTGAAGTACCCCGCATCTGTGGAACACCTGAATACACAAAGAATCAGCCCAAAATTGACGAGGTGGACTTTGTGAGCAAAGATATATTATTCTTTCCAGTTTTTCACTTTTTGAGACTGTGGAGGTGTATGCTGCTGTTTGCGATTTTGTCTGTATAGCTTAGCTTTAACCATTTGTGCTAGAGTTCTGTGTGGCTTTTTTTTTTTTTACTTTTTAAAATTTTCTCGTAATAAATATTTTTTATTTTAATCACTTCATTTTATTTGATTTTACTTTATTTTGTTTTATTTTATCCTCATTCTTTGTTTCCTTCTCTTTCTTCTCCCACTTATTCTGAGCTGTGAGGATGAAAGTCTCTTGGTGCTCTAACCAGGAGTCAGTGCTCTGCAACTGAGGTGGGAAAACCAACTTCAGGACACTGGTCCACAGGCGACCTGACAGCTCCACATAATATCAAATGGAGAAAATCTCCCAGAGATTTCCTTCTCAAGTCCAAGACCCACATTCACTCAGTGACCAGAAGTCTACAGTGCTGAACACCGTAGTCCAAACAATGAGCAAGACAGAAACAGCCCCATCCGTTATCAGAGAGGACGCCTTAAATCATAATAAGGACAGAGGCACCAAAATACACACCACCAGACGTGGAGGTGCCCACCAGAAAGTAAAGATCCAGCCTCATCTTCCAGAACACAAGCACACCTCCCCTCAACAAAGAAACATGCAGAACCCACTGAACAAACCTTAGCCGCTGGGGACAGACACCAAAAACCACAATAACGACGGGCATGACGCCTGTGAAAAGGAACCCCAAGCCCAGTAAGTTAAGCAAAATGAGGAGATCAAAAAACACACGTCGACGAAGCAGCAAGGTCAAAACGCACCAGACCTAACAAATGAAGAGGAAATAGGCAGTCCACCCGAAAAAGAATTCAGAATAATGATAGGAAAGACGATTCAACATCGTAGAAATAGGAGAGAGAAAATACAAGAAACGTTTCACAAGGGTCGACAAGAACTGAAGAGCAAACAAACAATGATGAAGAACACAATACATGAAAATAATTATTCTCTAGCATGGATCACTAGCACAATAACTGAGGCAGAAGAACGGTTAAGTGTCCTGGAAGATAAAAAAGTTCAAATAAATACTGGGGATCAAAATAAAGAACAAAGAAAGAAAGGAACGGAGGACCGTCTCAGCGACCCTTGGGACAACCTTAAATGCACCAACATTCGAATTATATGGGTCTCAGAAGAAGAAGAGAAATAGAAAAGGTGTGAGAATATATTTGAAGAGATTATAGTTGAAAACATCCCTAGTATGGGAAAGGAAACAGTTAATCAAGTCAAGGAAGCACAGAGAGTCCCATACAGGATAAATCCAAGGAGAAACACGGCAAGACACATGTTCATCAAACTATTAGAAACTAAATACATAGAAAGCATGTAAAAAGCAGCATGGGAAAAACAGCATATACCATACAAGGGAATCCACGTAAGTTAACAGCCGACCTTTCAGCAGAAATTCTGCAAGAGAGAAGGGAGTGCCAGTATACGTATTTCAAGAGATGAAAGGAAAAAACCTACAACCAATGTTACTGTTCTCAGCAAGAATCTCATTGAGATTGGACGGAGAAACCAAAAACTTTACAGAAAAAGACACGGAAAAAGAATTCAGCACCAACAACAGCTTTATAACAAAGGATAAAGGAACTTCTCTAGGCAGGAATCACAAAGAAAAGAAAAGACCTCCTAGAACAAACCAAAAACAATTAACAAAACGGTAAGAAGAACATCCATATTAATAATAACGTTACATGTAAATGGATACATGGCTCCAACTACAACAGATAGACTCCCTGAAGGGATACAACATCAAGACCATTATATGTGCTGCCTAGAAGAGACCCACTTTACACCTAGGGAGATATACAGACTGAAAATGAGGAGATGGCAAGAGACATTCCATGCAAATGGAAATCAAAGGAAACCTGGAGTTACAATTCTCATATCAGACGAAATAGACTTTAAGATAAACACTGTTACAAGAAACAAACAAGGACACTACATACTGATAAAGGGATCAAACCAAGGAGAGGATATGACAAATGCGAATACTTATGAACACAACCGAGGATCACTTCACTACATAACATGTATCCTAAGAGCCATAAAGGGGAACTTGATAGTACCACCAAAAGAGTAGGGGACATTACCACCCCAATTCCACCAATGGACAGATCATCCAAAATGAAAAAAAATCAGGAAACATAAGTTTTAAATGACACATTGAACAGGAGGGACTTCATTCATATGTATACCACATTCTATTGCAAAACGACAGAAAACACTCTTTCCTCAGGTGCTCATGGAACATTCTCCAAGATATATTATATGTAGGACCACAAATAAAGCCTTAGAAAATTAAGAAAATTGAAACAGTATCAGGTATACTTTCCGCCCACAGTGCTATGAATCTAGATAGGAAGTAAAAGGAAAAAAAGCCCGTCAATAATACAAACACGGGGAAGCTAAAGAAAACGCTGTTACATAACCAAGATTTCACTGCAGAAAACCAAGATGGGATCAAAAATACCTGGGAAAAAGTGACAGTGGAAATACGACCACCCAAAACTATGGGATGAAGCAAACGCAACTGTAAAAGGAGAGCTGTGCGAAAAAAGAAGCCAAAGGGAAATCTCTCCCAGCAGCCGCAGGAAGAGTGGGTGAAATCTGCACATTCAACGTGAAGTACCCCGCATCTGTGGAACACCTGAATACACAAAGAATCAGCCCAAAATTGACGAGGTGGACTTTGTGAGCAAAGATATATTATTCTTTCCAGTTTTTCACTTTTTGAGACTGTGGAGGTGTATGCTGCTGTTTGCGATTTTGTCTGTATAGCTTAGCTTTAACCATTTGTGCTAGAGTTCTGTGTGGCTTTTTTTTTTTTTACTTTTTAAAATTTTCTCGTAATAAATATTTTTTATTTTAATCACTTCATTTTATTTGATTTTACTTTATTTTGTTTTATTTTATCCTCATTCTTTGTTTCCTTCTCTTTCTTCTCCCACTTATTCTGAGCTGTGAGGATGAAAGTCTCTTGGTGCTCTAACCAGGAGTCAGTGCTCTGCAACTGAGGTGGGAAAACCAACTTCAGGACACTGGTCCACAGGCGACCTGACAGCTCCACATAATATCAAATGGAGAAAATCTCCCAGAGATTTCCTTCTCAAGTCCAAGACCCACATTCACTCAGTGACCAGAAGTCTACAGTGCTGAACACCGTAGTCCAAACAATGAGCAAGACAGAAACAGCCCCATCCGTTATCAGAGAGGACGCCTTAAATCATAATAAGGACAGAGGCACCAAAATACACACCACCAGACGTGGAGGTGCCCACCAGAAAGTAAAGATCCAGCCTCATCTTCCAGAACACAAGCACACCTCCCCTCAACAAAGAAACATGCAGAACCCACTGAACAAACCTTAGCCGCTGGGGACAGACACCAAAAACCACAATAACGACGGGCATGACGCCTGTGAAAAGGAACCCCAAGCCCAGTAAGTTAAGCAAAATGAGGAGATCAAAAAACACACGTCGACGAAGCAGCAAGGTCAAAACGCAGCAGACCTAACAAATGAAGAGGAAATAGGCAGTCCACCCGACAAAGAATTCAGAATAATGATAGGAAAGACGATTCAACATCGTAGAAATAGGAGAGAGAAAATACAAGAAACGTTTCACAAGGGTCGACAAGAACTGAAGAGCAAACAAACAATGATGAAGAACACAATACATGAAAATAATTATTCTCTAGCATGGATCACTAGCACAATAACTGAGGCAGAAGAACGGTTAAGTGTCCTGGAAGATAAAAAAGTTCAAATAAATACTGGGGATCAAAATAAAGAACAAAGAAAGAAAGGAACGGAGGACCGTCTCAGCGACCCTTGGGACAACCTTAAATGCACCAACATTCGAATTATATGGGTCTCAGAAGAAGAAGAGAAATAGAAAAGGTGTGAGAATATATTTGAAGAGATTATAGTTGAAAACATCCCTAGTATGGGAAAGGAAACAGTTAATCAAGTCAAGGAAGCACAGAGAGTCCCATACAGGATAAATCCAAGGAGAAACACGCCAAGACACATGTTCATCAAACTATTAGAAACTAAATACATAGAAAGCATGTAAAAAGCAGCATGGGAAAAACAGCATATACCATACAAGGGAATCCACGTAAGTTAACAGCCGACCTTTCAGCAGAAATTCTGCAAGAGAGAAGGGAGTGCCAGTATACGTATTTCAAGAGATGAAAGGAAAAAACCCACAAGCAGTGTTACTGTTCTCAGCAAGAATCTCATTGAGATTGGACGGAGAAACCAAAAACTTTACAGAAAAAGACACGGAAAAAGAATTCAGCACCAACAACAGCTTTATAACAAAGGATAAAGGAACTTCTCTAGGCAGGAATCACAAAGAAAAGAAAAGACCTCCTAGAACAAACCAAAAACAATTAACAAAACGGTAAGAAGAACATCCATATTAATAATAACGTTACATGTAAATGGATACATGGCTCCAACTACAACAGATAGACTCCCTGAAGGGATACAACATCAAGACCATTATATGTGCTGCCTAGAAGAGACCCACTTTACACCTAGGGAGATATACAGACTGAAAATGAGGAGATGGCAAGAGACATTCCATGCAAATGGAAATCAAAGGAAACCTGGAGTTACAATTCTCATATCAGACGAAATAGACTTTAAGATAAACACTGTTACAAGAAACAAACAAGGACACTACATACTGATCAAGGGATCAAACCAAGGAGAGGATATGACAAATGCGAATACTTATGAACACAACCGAGGATCACTTCACTACATAACATGTATCCTAACAGCCATAAAGGGGAACTTGATAGTACCACCAAAAGAGTAGGGGACATTACCACCCCAATTCCACCAATGGACAGATCATCCAAAATGAAAAAAAATCAGGAAACATAAGTTTTAAATGACACATTGAACAGGAGGGACTTCATTCATATGTATACCACATTCTATTGCAAAACAACAGAAAACACTCTTTCCTCAGGTGCTCATGGAACATTCTCCAAGATATATTATATGTAGGACCACAAATAAAGCCTTAGAAAATTAAGAAAATTGAAACAGTATCAGGTATACTT
This sequence comes from Balaenoptera physalus, assembly GCF_965194825.1. NCBI lineage: Eukaryota > Metazoa > Chordata > Mammalia > Artiodactyla > Balaenopteridae > Balaenoptera > Balaenoptera physalus. The sequence goes on along the minus strand of NC_138904.1, from coordinate 18,538,830 downwards.
TCCGCCCACAGTGCTATGAATCTAGATAGGAATTGAAAGGAAAAAAAGCCCGTCAATAATACAAACACGGGGAAGCTAAAGAAAACGCTGTTACATAACCAAGATTTCACTGCAGAAAACCAAGATGGGATCAAAAATACCTGGGAAAAAGTGACAGTGGAAATACGACCACCCAAAACTATGGGATGAAGCAAACGCAACTGTAAAAGGAGAGCTGTGCGAAAAAAGAAGCCAAAGGGAAATCTCTCCCAGCAGCCGCAGGAAGAGTGGGTGAAATCTGCACATTCAACGTGAAGTACCCCGCATCTGTGGAACACCTGAATACACAAAGAATCAGCCCAAAATTGACGAGGTGGACTTTGTGAGCAAAGATATATTATTCTTTCCAGTTTTTCACTTTTTGAGACTGTGGAGGTGTATGCTGCTGTTTGTGATTTTGTCTGTATAGCTTAGCTTTAACCATTTGTGCTAGAGTTCTGTGTGGCTTTTTTTTTTTTTTACTTTTTAAAATTTTCTCGTAATAAATATTTTTTATTTTAATCACTTCATTTTATTTGATTTTACTTTATTTTGTTTTATTTTATCCTCATTCTTTGTTTCCTTCTCTTTCTTCTCCCACTTATTCTGAGCTGTGAGGATGAAAGTCTCTAGGTGCTCTAACCAAGAGTCAGTGCTCTGCATCTGAGGTGGGAAAACCAACTTCAGGACACTGGTCCACAGGAGACCTGACAGCTCCACATAATATCAAATGGAGAAAATCTCCCAGAGATTTCGTTCTCAAGTCCAAGACCCACATTCACTCAGTGACCAGAAGTCTACAGTGCTGGACACCGTATGCCAAACAATGAGCAAGACAGAAACAGCCCCATCCGTTATCAGAGAGGATGCCTTAAATCATAATAAGGACAGAGGCACCAAAATACACACCACCAGACGTGGAGGTGCCCACCGGAAAGTAAAGATCCAGCCTCATCTTCCAGAACACAAGCACACCTCCCCTCAACAAAGAAACATGCAGAACCCACTGAACAAACCTTAGCCGCTGGGGACAGACACCAAAAACCACAATAACGACGGGCATGACGCCTGTGAAAAGGAACCCCAAGCCCAGTAAGTTAAGCAAAATGAGGAGATCAAAAAACACACGTCGACAAAGCAGCAAGGTCAAAACGCACCAGACCTAACAAATGAAGAGGAAATAGGCAGTCCACCGAAAAAGAATTCAGAATAATGATAGGAAAGACGATTCAACATCGTAGAAATAGGAGAGAGAAAATACAAGAAAGGTTTCACAAGGGTCGACAAGAACTGAAGAGCAAACAAACAATGATGAAGAACACAATACATGAAAATAATTATTCTCTAGCATGGATCACTAGCACAGTAACTGAGGCAGAAGAACGGTTAAGTGTCCTGGAAGATAAAATAGTTCAAATAAATACTGCGGATCAAAATAAAGAACTAAGAAAGAAAGGAATGGAGGACCGTCTCAGCGAACCTTGGGACAACATTAAATGCACCATCATTCGAATTATATGGGTCTCAGAAGAAGAAGAGAAATAGAAAAGGCGTGAGAATATATTTGAAGAGATTATAGTTGAAAACATCCCTAGTATGGGAAAGGAAACAGTTAATCAAGTCAAGGAAGCACAGAGAGTCCCATACAGGATAAATCCAAGGAGAAACACACCAAGACACATGTTCATCAAACTATTAGAAACTAAATACATAGAAAGCATGTAAAAAGCAGCATGGGAAAAACAGCATATACCATACAAGGGAATCCACGTAAGTTAACAGCTGACCTTTCAGCAGAAATTCTGCAAGAGAGAAGGGAGTGCCAGTATACGTATTTCAAGAGATGAAAGGAAAAAACCTACAACCAATGTTACTGTTCTCAGCAAGAATCTCATTGAGATTGGACGGAGAAACCAAAAACTTTACAGAAAAAGACACGGAAAATGAATTCAGCACCAACAACAGCTTTATAACAAAATATAAAGGAACTTCTCTAGGCAGGAATCACAAAGAAAAGAAAAGACCTCCTAGAACAAACCAAAAACAATTAACAAAACGGTAAGAAGAACATCCATATTAATAATAACGTTACATGTAAATGGATACATGGCTCCAACTACAACAGATAGACTCCCTGAAGGGATACAACATCAAGACCATTATATGTGCTGCCTAGAAGAGACCCACTTTACACCTAGGGAGATATACTGACTGAAAATGAGGAGATGGCAAGAGACATTCCATGCAAATGGAAATCAAAGGAAACCTGGAGTTACAATTCTCATATCAGACGAAATAGACTTTAAGATAAACACTGTTACAAGAAACAAACAAGGACACTACATACTGATCAAGGGATCAAACCAAGGAGAGGATATGACAAATGCGAATACTTATGAACACAACCGAGGATCACTTCACTACATAACATGTATCCTAACAGCCATAAAGGGGAACTTGATAGTACCACCAAAAGAGTAGGGGACATTACCACCCCAATTCCACCAATGGACAGATCATCCAAAATGAAAAAAAATCAGGAAACATAAGTTTTAAATGACACATTGAACAGGAGGGACTTCATTCATATGTATACCACATTCTATTGCAAAACAACAGAAAACACTCTTTCCTCAGGTGCTCATGGAACATTCTCCAAGATATATTATATGTAGGACCACAAATAAAGCCTTAGAAAATTAAGAAAATTGAAACAGTATCAGGTATACTTTCCGCCCACAGTGCTATGAATCTAGATAGGAATTGAAAGGAAAAAAAGCCCGTCAATAATACAAACACGGGGAAGCTAAAGAAAACGCTGTTACATAACCAAGATTTCACTGCAGAAAACCAAGATGGGATCAAAAATACCTGGGAAAAAGTGACAGTGGAAATACGACCACCCAAAACTATGGGATGAAGCAAACGCAACTGTAAAAGGAGAGCTGTGCGAAAAAAGAAGCCAAAGGGAAATCTCTCCCAGCAGCCGCAGGAAGAGTGGGTGAAATCTGCACATTCAACGTGAAGTACCCCGCATCTGTGGAACACCTGAATACACAAAGAATCAGCCCAAAATTGACGAGGTGGACTTTGTGAGCAAAGATATATTATTCTTTCCAGTTTTTCACTTTTTGAGACTGTGGAGGTGTATGCTGCTGTTTGCGATTTTGTCTGTATAGCTTAGCTTTAACCATTTGTGCTAGAGTTCTGTGTGGCTTTTTTTTTTTTTACTTTTTAAAATTTTCTCGTAATAAATATTTTTTATTTTAATCACTTCATTTTATTTGATTTTACTTTATTTTGTTTTATTTTATCCTCATTCTTTGTTTCCTTCTCTTTCTTCTCCCACTTATTCTGAGCTGTGAGGATGAAAGTCTCTAGGTGCTCTAACCAGGAGTCAGTGCTCTGCATCTGAGGTGGGAAAACCAACTTCAGGACACTGGTCCACAGGCGACCTGACAGCTCCACATAATATCAAATGGAGAAAATCTCCCAGAGATTTCCTTCTCAAGTCCAAGACCCACATTCACTCAGTGACCAGAAGTCTACAGTGCTGAACACCGTAGTCCAAACAATGAGCAAGACAGAAACAGCCCCATCCGTTATCAGAGAGGACGCCTTAAATCATAATAAGGACAGAGGCACCAAAATCCACACCACCAGACGTGGAGGTGCCCACCGGAAAGTAAAGATCCAGCCTCATCTTCCAGAACACAAGCACACCTCCCCTCAACAAAGAAACATGCAGAACCCACTGAACAAACCTTAGCCGCTGGGGACAGACACCAAAAACCACAATAACGACGGGCATGACGCCTGTGAAAAGGAACCCCAAGCCCAGTAAGTTAAGCAAAATGAGGAGATCAAAAAACACACGTCGACGAAGCAGCAAGGTCAAAACGCACCAGACCTAACAAATGAAGAGGAAATAGGCAGTCCACCCGAAAAAGAATTCAGAATAATGATAGGAAAGACGATTCAACATCGTAGAAATAGGAGAGAGAAAATACAAGAAACGTTTCACAAGGGTCGACAAGAACTGAAGAGCAAACAAACAATGATGAAGAACACAATACATGAAAATAATTATTCTCTAGCATGGATCACTAGCACAATAACTGAGGCAGAAGAACGGTTAAGTGTCCTGGAAGATAAAATAGTTCAAATAAATACTGGGGATCAAAATAAAGAACAAAGAAAGAAAGGAACGGAGGACCGTCTCAGCGACCCTTGGGACAACCTTAAATGCACCAACATTCGAATTATATGGGTCTCAGAAGAAGAAGAGAAATAGAAAAGGTGTGAGAATATATTTGAAGAGATTATAGTGGAAAACATCCCTAGTATGGGAAAGGAAACAGTTAATCAAGTCAAGGAAGCACAGAGAGTCCCATACAGGATAAATCCAAGGAGAAACACGCCAAGACACATGTTCATCAAACTATTAGAAACTAAATACATAGAAAGCATGTAAAAAGCAGCATGGGAAAAACAGCATATACCATACAAGGGAATCCACGTAAGTTAACAGCCGACCTTTCAGCAGAAATTCTGCAAGAGAGAAGGGAGTGCCAGTATACGTATTTCAAGAGATGAAAGGAAAAAACCTACAACCAGTGTTACTGTTCTCAGCAAGAATCTCATTGAGATTGGACGGAGAAACCAAAAACTTTACAGAAAAAGACACGGAAAAAGAATTCAGCACCAACAACAGCTTTATATCAAAGGATAAAGGAACTTCTCTAGGCAGGAATCACAAAGAAAAGAAAAGACCTCCTAGAACAAACCAAAAACAATTAACAAAACGCTAAGAGGAACATCCATATTAATAATAACGTTACATGTAAATGGATACATGGCTCCAACTACAACAGATAGACTCCCTGAAGGGATACAACATCAAGAACATTATATGTGCTGCCTAGAAGAGACCCACTTTACACCTAGGGAGATATACAGACTGAAAATGAGGAGATGGCAAGAGACATTCCATGCAAATGGAAATCAAAGGAAACCTGGAGTTACAATTCTCATATCAGACGAAATAGACTTTAAGATAAACACTGTTACAAGAAACAAACAAGGACACTACATACTGATCAAGGGATCAAACCAAGGAGAGGATATGACAAATGCGAATACTTATGAACACAACCGAGGATCACTTCACTACATAACATGTATCCTAACAGCCATAAAGGGGAACTTGATAGTACCACCAAAAGAGTAGGGGACATTACCACCCCAATTCCACCAATGGACAGATCATCCAAAATGAAAAAAAATCAGGAAACATAAGTTTTAAATGACACATTGAACAGGAGGGACTTCATTCATATGTATACCACATTCTATTGCAAAACAACAGAAAACACTCTTTCCTCAGGTGCTCATGGAACATTCTCCAAGATATATTATATGTAGGACCACAAATAAAGCCTTAGAAAATTAAGAAAATTGAAACAGTATCAGGTATACTTTCCGCCCACAGTGCTATGAATCTAGATAGGAAGTAAAAGGAAAAAAAGCACATCAATAATACAAACACGGGGAAGCTAAAGAAAACGGTGTTACATAACCAAGATTTCACTGCAGAAAACCAAGATGGGATCAAAAATACCTGGGAAAAAGTGACAGTGGAAATACGACCACCCAAAACTATGGGATGAAGCAAACGCAACTGTAAAAGGAGAGCTGTGCGAAAAAAGAAGCCAAAGGGAAATCTCTCCCAGCAGCCGCAGGAAGAGTGGGTGAAATCTGCACATTCAACGTGAAGTACCCCGCATCTGTGGAACACCTGAATACACAAAGAATCAGCCCAAAATTGACGAGGTGGACTTTGTGAGCTAAGATATATTATTCTTTCCAGTTTTTCACTTTTTGAGACTGTGGAGGTGTATGCTGCTGTTTGCGATTTTGTCTGTATAGCTTAGCTTTAACCATTTGTGCTAGAGTTCTGTGTGGCTTTTTTTTTTTTTACTTTTTAAAATTTTCTCGTAATAAATATTTTTTATTTTAATCACTTCATTTTATTTGATTTTACTTTATTTTGTTTTATTTTATCCTCATTCTTTGTTTCCTTCTCTTTCTTCTCCCACTTATTCTGAGCTGTGAGGATGAAAGTCTCTAGGTGCTCTAACCAGGAGTCAGTGCTCTGCATCTGAGGTGGGAAAACCAACTTCAGGACACTGGTCCACAGGCGACCTGACAGCTCTACATAATATCAAATGGAGAAAATCTCCCAGAGATTTCCTTCTCACGTCCAAGACCCACATTCACTCAGTGACCAGAAGTCTACAGTGCTGGACACCGTATGCCAAACAATGAGCAAGACAGAAACAGCCCCATCCGTTATCAGAGAGGATGCCTTAAATCATAATAAGGACAGAGGCACCAAAATACACACCACCAGACGTGGAGGTGCCCACCGGAAAGTAAAGATCCAGCCTCATCTTCCAGAACACAAGCACACCTCCCCTCAACAAAGAAACATGCAGAACCCACTGAACAAACCTTAGCCGCTGGGGACAGACACCAAAAACCACAATAACGACGGGCATGACGCTTGTGAAAAGGAACCCCAAGCCCAGTAAGTTAAGCAAAATGAGGAGATCAAAAAACACACGTCAACGAAGCAGCAAGATCAAAACGCACCAGACCTAACAAATGAAGAGGAAATAGGCAGTCCACCGAAAAAGAATTCAGAATAATGATAGGAAAGACGATTCAACATCGTAGAAATAGGAGAGAGAAAATACAAGAAAGGTTTCACAAGGGTCGACAAGAACTGAAGAGCAAACAAACAATGATGAAGAACACAATACATGAAAATAATTATTCTCTAGCATGGATCACTAGCACAGTAACTGAGGCAGAAGAACGGTTAAGTGTCCTGGAAGATAAAATAGTTCAAATAAATACTGCGGATCAAAATAAAGAACTAAGAAAGAAAGGAACGGAGGACCGTCTCAGCGACCCTTGGGACAACATTAAATGCACCATCATTCGAATTATATGGGTCTCAGAAGAAGAAGAGAAATAGAAAAGGCGTGAGAATATATTTGAAGAGATTATAGTTGAAAACATCCCTAATAAGGGAAAGGAAACAGTTAATCAAGTCAAGGAAGCACAGAGAGTCCCATACAGGATAAATCCAAGGAGAAACACACCAAGACACATGTTCATCAAACTATTAGAAACTAAATACATAGAAAGCATGTAAAAAGCAGCATGGGAAAAACAGCATATACCATACAAGGGAATCCACGTAAGTTAACAGCCGACCTTTCAGCAGAAATTCTGCAAGAGAGAAGGGAGTGCCAGTATACGTATTTCAAGAGATGAAAGGAAAAAACCTACAACCAATGTTACTGTTCTCAGCAAGAATCTCATTGAGATTGGACGGAGAAACCAAAAACTTTACAGAAAAAGACACGGAAAAAGAATTCAGCACCAACAACAGCTTTATAACAAAATATAAAGGAACTTCTCTAGGCAGGAATCACAAAGAAAAGAAAAGACCTCCTAGAACAAACCAAAAACAATTAACAAAACGGTAAGAAGAACATCCATATTAATAATAACGTTACATGTAAATGGATACATGGCTCCAACTACAACAGATAGACTCCCTGAAGGGATACAACATCAAGACCATTATATGTGCTGCCTAGAAGAGACCCACTTTACACCTAGGAAGATATACAGACTGAAAATGAGGAGATGGCAAGAGACATTCCATGCAAATGGAAATCAAAGGAAACCTGGAGTTACAATTCTCATATCAGACGAAATAGACTTTAAGATAAACACTGTTACAAGAAACAAACAAGGACACTACATACTGATCAAGGGATCAAACCAAGGAGAGGATATGACAAATGCGAATACTTATGAACACAACCGAGGATCACTTCACTACATAACATGTATCCTAACAGCCATAAAGGGGAACTTGATAGTACCACCAAAAGAGTAGGGGACATTACCACCCCAATTCCACCAATGGACAGATCATCCAAAATGAAAAAAAATCAGGAAACATAAGTTTTAAATGACACATTGAACAGGAGGGACTTCATTCATATGTATACCACATTCTATTGCAAAACAACAGAAAACACTCTTTCCTCAGGTGCTCATGGAACATTCTCCAAGATATATTATATGTAGGACCACAAATAAAGCCTTAGAAAATTAAGAAAATTGAAACAGTATCAGGTATACTTTCCGCCCACAGTGCTATGAATCTAGATAGGAATTAAAAGGAAAAAAAGCCCGTCAATAATACAAACACGGGGAAGCTAAAGAAAACGCTGTTACATAACCAAGATTTCACTGCAGAAAACCAAGATGGGATCAAAAATACCTGGGAAAAAGTGACAGTGGAAATACGACCACCCAAAACTATGGGATGAAGCAAACGCAACTGTATAAGGAGAGCTGTGCGAAAAAAGAAGCCAAAGGGAAATCTCTCCCAGCAGCCGCAGGAAGAGTGGGTGAAATCTGCACATTCAACGTGAAGTACCCCGCATCTGTGGAACACCTGAATACACAAAGAATCAGCCCAAAATTGACGAGGTGGACTTTGTGAGCAAAGATATATTATTCTTTCCAGTTTTTCAATTTTTGAGACTGTGGAGGTGTATGCTGCTGTTTGCGATTTTGTCTGTATAGCTTAGCTTTAACCATTTGTGCTAGAGTTCTGTGTGGCTTTTTTTTTTTTTACTTTTTAAAATTTTCTCGTAATAAATATTTTTTATTTTAATCACTTCATTTTATTTGATTTTACTTTATTTTGTTTTATTTTATCCTCATTCTTTGTTTCCTTCTCTTTCTTCTCCCACTTATTCTGAGCTGTGAGGATGAAAGTCTCTAGGTGCTCTAACCAAGAGTCAGTGCTCTGCATCTGAGGTGGGAAAACCAACTTTAGGACACTGGTCCACAGGAGACCTGACAGGTCCACATAATATCAAATGGAGAAAATCTCCCAGAGATTTCGTTCTCAAGTCCAAGACCCACATTGACTCAGTGACCAGAAGTCTACAGTGCTGGACACCGTATGCCAAACAATGAGCAAGACAGAAACAGCCCCATCCGTTATCAGAGAGGATGCCTTAAATCATAATAAGGACAGAGGCACCAAAATACACACCACCAGACGTGGAGGTGCCCACCGGAAAGTAAAGATCCAGCCTCATCTTCCAGAACACATGCACACTTCCCCTCAACAAAGAAACGTGCAGAACCCACTGAACAAACCTTAGCCGCTGGGGACAGACACCAAAAACCACAATAACGACGGGCATGACGCCTGTGAAAAGGAACCCCAAGCCCAGTAAGTTAAGCAAAATGAGGAGATCAAAAAACACACGTCGACGAAGCAGCAAGGTCAAAACGCACCAGACCTAACAAATGAAGAGGAAATAGGCAGTCCACCGAAAAAGAATTCAGAATAATGATAGGAAAGAGGATTCTACATCGTAGAAATAGGAGAGAGAAAATACAAGAAAGGTTTCACAAGGGTCGATAAGAACTGAAGAGCAAACAAACAATGATGAAGAACACAATACATGAAAATAATTATTCTCTAGCATGGATCACTAGCACAATAACTGAGGCAGAAGAACGGTTAAGTGGCCTGGAAGATAAAATAGTTCCAATAAATACTGTGGATCAAAATAAAGAACAAAGAAAGAAAGGAACGGAGGACCGTCTCAGCGACCCTTGGGACAACATTAAATGCACCAACATTCGAATTATATGGGTCTCAGAAGAAGAAGAGAAATAGAAAAGGCGTGACAATATATTTGAAGAGATTATAGTTGAAAACATCCCTAGTATGGGAAAGGAAACAGTTAATCAAGTCAAGGAAGCACAGAGAGTCCCATACAGGATAAATCCAAGGAGAAACACGCCAAGACACATGTTCATTAAACTATTAGAAACTAAATACATAGAAAGCATGTAAAAAGCAGCATGGGAAAAACAGCATATACCATACAAGGGAATCCACGTAAGTTAACAGCTGACCTTTCAGCAGAAATTCTGCAAGAGAGAAGGGAGTGCCAGTATACGTATTTCAAGAGATGAAAGGAAAAAACCTACAACCAATGTTACTGTTCTCAGCAAGAATCTCATTGAGATTGGACGGAGAAACCAAAAACTTTACAGAAAAAGACACGGAAAAAGAATTCAGCATCAACAACAGCTTTATAACAAAGGATAAAGGAACTTCTCTAGGCAGGAATCACAAAGAAAAGAAAAGACCTCCTAGAACAAACCAAAAACAGTTAACAAAACGGTAAGAGGAACATCCATATTAATAATAACGTTACATGTAAATGGATACATGGCTCCAACTACAACAGATAGACTCCCTGAAGGGATACAACATCAAGACCATTATATGTGCTGCCTAGAAGAGACCCACTTTACACCTAGGGAGATATACAGACTGAAAATGAGGAGATGGCAAGAGACATTCCATGCAAATGGAAATCAAAGGAAACCTGGAGTTACAATTCTCATATCAGACGAAATAGACTTTAAGATAAACACTGTTACAAGAAACAAACAAGGACACTACATACTGATCAAGGGATCAAACCAAGGAGAGGATATGACAAATGCGAATACTTATGAACACAACCGAGGATCACTTCACTACATAACATGTATCCTAACAGCCATAAAGGGGAACTTGATAGTACCACCAAAAGAGTAGGGGACATTACCACCCCAATTCCACCAATGGACAGATCATCCAAAATGAAAAAAAATCAGGAAACGTAAGTTTTAAATGACACATTGAACAGGAGGGACTTCATTCATACGTATACCACATTCTATTGCAAAACAACAGAAAACACTCTTTCCTCAGGTGCTCATGGAACATTCTCCAAGATATATTATATGTAGGACCACAAATAAAGCCTTAGAAAATTAAGAAAATTGAAACAGTATCAGGTATACTTTCCGCCCACAGTGCTATGAATCTAGATAGGAAGTAAAAGGAAAAAAAGCCCGTCAATAATACAAACACGGGGAAGCTAAAGAAAACGCTGTTACATAACCAAGATTTCACTGCAGAAAACCAAGATGGGATCAAAAATACCTGGGAAAAAGTGACAGTGGAAATACGACCACCCAAAACTATGGGATGAAGCAAACGCAACTGTAAAAGGAGAGCTGTGCGAAAAAAGAAGCCAAAGGGAAATCTCTCCCAGCAGCCGCAGGAAGAGTGGGTGAAATATGCACATTCAACGTGAAGTACCCCGCATCTGTGGAACACCTGAATACAAAAAGAATCAGCCCAAAATTGACGAGGTGGACTTTGTGAGCAAAGATATATTATTCTTTCCAGTTTTTCACTTTTTGTGACTGTGGAGGTGTATGCTGCTGTTTGCGATTTTGTCTGTATAGCTTAGCTTTAACCATTTGTGCTAGAGTTCTGTGTGGCTTTTTTTTTTTTTACTTTTTAAAATTTTCTCGTAATAAATATTTTTTATTTTAATCACTTCATTTTATTTGATTTTACTTTATTTTGTTTTATTTTATCCTCATTCTTTGTTTCCTTCTCTTTCTTCTCCCACTTATTCTGAGCTGTGAGGATGAAAGTCTCTAGGTGCTCTAACCAGGAGTCAGTGCTCTGCATCTGAGGTGGGAAAACCAACTTTAGGACACTGGTCCACAGGAGACCTGACAGCTCTACATAATATCAAATGGAGTAAATCTCCCAGAGATTTCCTTCTCACGTCCAAGACCCACATTCACTCAGTGACCAGAAGTCTACAGTGCTGGACACCGTATGCCAAACAATGAGTAAGACAGAAACAGCCCCATCCGTTATCAGAGAGGACGCCTTAAATCATAATAAGGACAGAGGCACCAAAATACACACCACCAGACGTGGAGGTGCCCACCAGAAAGTAAAGATCCTGCCTCATCTTCCAGAACACAAGCACACCTCCCCTCAACAAAGAAACATGCAGAACCCACTGAACAAACCTTAGCCGCTGGGGACAGACACCAAAAACCACAATAACGACGGGCATGACGCCTGTGAAAAGGAACCCCAAGCCCAGTAAGTTAAGCAAAATGAGGAGATCAAAAAACACACGTCGACGAAGCAGCAAGGTCAAAACGCACCAGACCTAACAAATGAAGAGGAAATAGGCAGTCCACCCGAAAAAGAATTCAGAATAATGATAGGAAAGACGATTCAACATCGTAGAAATAGGAGAGAGAAAATACAAGAAACGTTTCACAAGGGTCGACAAGAACTGAAGAGCAAACAAACAATGATGAAGAACACAATACATGAAAATAATTATTCTCTAGCATGGATCACTAGCACAATAACTGAGGCAGAAGAACGGTTAAGTGGCCTGGAAGATAAAATAGTTCCAATAAATACTGCGGATCAAAATAAAGAACAAAGAAAGAAAGGAACGGAGGACCGTCTCAGCGACCCTTGGGACAACCTTAAATGCACCAACATTCGAATTATATGGGTCTCAGAAGAAGAAGAGAAATAGAAAAGGCGTGAGAATATATTTGAAGAGATTATAGTTGAAAACATCCCTAGTATGGGAAAGGAAACAGTTAATCAAGTCAAGGAAGCACAGAGAGTCCCATACAGGATAAATCCAAGGAGAAACACGCCAAGACACATGTTCATCAAACTATTAGAAACTAAATACATAGAAAGCATGTAAAAAGCAGCATGGGAAAAACAGCATATACCATACAAGGGAATCCACGTAAGTTAACAGCTGACCTTTCAGCAGAAATTCTGCAAGAGAGAAGGGAGTGCCAGTATACGTATTTCAAGAGATGAAAGGAAAAAACCTACAACCAGTGTTACTGTTCTCAGCAAGAATCTCATTGAGATTGGACGGAGAAACCAAAAACTTTACAGAAAAAGACACGGAAAAAGAATTCAGCACCAACAACAGCTTTATAACAAAGGATAAAGGAACTTCTCTAGGCAGGAATCACAAAGAAAAGAAAAGACCTCCTAGAACAAACCAAAAACAATTAACAAAACGGTAAGAAGAACATCCATATTAATAATAACGTTACATGTAAATGGATACATGGCTCCAACTACAACAGATAGACTCCCTGAAGGGATACAACATCAAGACCATTATATGTGCTGCCTAGAAGAGACCCACTTTACACCTAGGGAGATATACAGACTGAAAATGAGGAGATGGCAAGAGACATTCCATGCAAATGGAAATCAAAGGAAACCTGGAGTTACAATTCTCATATCAGACGAAATAGACTTTAAGATAAACACTGTTACAAGAAACAAACAAGGACACTACATACTGATCAAGGGATCAAACCAAGGAGAGGATATGACAAATGCGAATACTTATGAACACAACCGAGGATCACTTCACTACATAACATGTATCCTAACAGCCATAAAGGGGAACTTGATAGTACCACCAAAAGAGTAGGGGACATTACCACCCCAATTCCACCAATGGACAGATCATCCAAAATGAAAAAAAATCAGGAAACATAAGTTTTAAATGACACATTGAACAGGAGGGACTTCATTCATATGTATACCACATTCTATTGCAAAACAACAGAAAACACTCTTTCCTCAGGTGCTCATGGAACATTCTCCAAGATATATTATATGTAGGACCACAAATAAAGCCTTAGAAAATTAAGAAAATTGAAACAGTATCAGGTATACTTTCCGCCCACAGTGCTATGAATCTAGATAGGAATTAAAAGGAAAAAAAGCCCGTCAATAATACAAACACGGGGAAGCTAAAGAAAACGCTGTTACATAACCAAGATTTCACTGCAGAAAACCAAGATGGGATCAAAAATACCTGGGAAAAAGTGACAGTGGAAATACGACCACCCAAAACTATGGGATGAAGCAAACGCAACTGTAAAAGGAGAGCTGTGCGAAAAAAAAAGCCAAAGGGAAATCTCTCCCAGCAGCCGTAGGAAGAGTGGGTGAAATCTGCACATTCAACGTGAAGTACCCCGCATCTGTGGAACACCTGAATACACAAAGAATCAGCCCAAAATTGACGAGGTGGACTTTGTGAGCAAAGACATATTATTCTTTCCAGTTTTTCACTTTTTGTGACTGTGGAGGTGTATGCTGCTGTTTGCGATTTTGTCTGTATAGCTTAGCTTTAACCATTTGTGCTAGAGTTCTGTGTGGCTTTTTTTTTTTTTTACTTTTTAAAATTTTCTCGTAATAAATATTTTTTATTTTAATCACTTCATTTTATTTGATTTTACTTTATTTTGTTTTATTTTATCCTCATTCTTTCTTTCCTTCTCTTTCTTCTCCCACTTATTCTGAGCTGTGAGGATGAAAGTCTCTAGGTGCTCTAACCAGGAGTCAGTGCTCTGCATCTGAGGTGGGAAAACCAACTTCAGGACACTGGTCCACAGGCGACCTGACAGCTCTACATAATATCAAATGGAGAAAATCTCCCAGAGATTTCCTTCTCAAGTCCAAGACCCACATTCACTCAGTGACCAGAAGTCTACAGTGCTGGACACCGTATGCCAAACAATGAGCAAGACAGAAACAGCCCCATCCGTTATCAGAGAGGACGCCTTAAATCATAATAAGGACAGAGGCACCAAAATACACACCACCAGACGTGGAGGTGCCCACCAGAAAGTAAAGATCCTGCCTCATCTTCCAGAACACAAGCACACCTCCCCTCAACAAAGAAACATGCAGAACCCACTGAACAAACCTTAGCCGCTGGGGACAGACACCAAAAACCACAATAACGACGGGCATGACGCCTGTGAAAAGGAACCCCAAGCCCAGTAAGTTAAGCAAAATGAGGAGATCAAAAAACACACGTCGACGAAGCAGCAAGGTCAAAACGCAGCAGACCTAACAAATGAAGAGGAAATAGGCAGTCCACCCGAAAAAGAATTCAGAATAATGATAGGAATGACGATTCAACATCGTAGAAATAGGAGAGAGAAAATACAAGAAACGTTTCACAAGGGTCGACAAGAACTGAAGAGCAAACAAACAATGATGAAGAACACAATACATGAAAATAATTATTCTCTAGCATGGATCACTAGCACAATAACTGAGGCAGAAGAACGGTTAAGTGGCCTGGAAGATAAAATAGTTCCAATAAATACTGCGGATCAAAATAAAGAACAAAGAAAGAAAGGAACGGAGGACCGTCTCAGCGACCCTTGGGACAACATTAAATGCACCAACATTCGAATTATATGGGTCTCAGAAGAAGAAGAGAAATAGAAAAGGCGTGAGAATATATTTGAAGAGATTATAGTTGAAAACATCCCTAGTATGGGAAAGGAAACAGTTAATCAAGTCAAAGAAGCACAGAGAGTTCCATACAGGATAAATCCAAGGAGAAACACGCCAAGACACATGTTCATCAAACTATTAGAAACTAAATACATAGAAAGCATGTAAAAAGCAGCATGGGAAAAACAGTATATACCATAAAAGGGAATCCACGTAAGTTAACAGCTGACCTTTCAGCAGAAATTCTGCAAGAGAGAAGGGAGTGCCAGTATACGTATTTCAAGAGATGAAAGGAAAAAACCTACAACCAATGTTACTGTTCTCAGCAAGAATCTCATTGAGATTGGACGGAGAAACCAAAAACTTTACAGAAAAAGACACGGAAAAAGAATTCAGCACCAACAACAGCTTTATAACAAAGGATAAAGGAACTTCTCTAGGCAGGAATCACAAAGAAAAGAAAAGACCTCCTAGAACAAACCAAAAACAAGTAACAAAACGGTAAGAGGAACATCCATATTAATAAGAACGTTACATGTAAATGGATACATGGCTCCAACTACAACAGATAGACTCCCTGAAGGGATACAACATCAAGACCATTATATGTGCTGCCTAGAAGAGACCCACTTTACACCTAGGGAGATATACAGACTGAAAATGAGGAGATGGCAAGAGACATTCCATGCAAATGGAAATCAAAGGAAACCTGGAGTTACAATTCTCATATCAGACGAAATAGACTTTAAGATAAACACTGTTACAAGAAACAAACAAGGACACTACATACTGATCAAGGGATCAAACCAAGGAGAGGATATGACAAATGCGAATACTTATGAACACAACCGAGGATCACTTCACTACATAACATGTATCCTAACAGCCATAAAGGGGAACTTGATAGTACCACCAAAAGAGTAGGGGACATTACCACCCCAATTCCACCAATGGACAGATCATCCAAAATGAAAAAAAATCAGGAAACATAAGTTTTAAATGACACATTGAACAGGAGGGACTTCATTCATATGTATACCACATTCTATTGCAAAACAACAGAAAACACTCTTTCCTCAGGTGCTCATGGAACATTCTCCAAGATATATTATATGTAGGACCACAAATAAAGCCTTAGAAAATTAAGAAAATTGAAACAGTATCAGGTATACTTTCCGCCCACAGTGCTATGAATCTAGATAGGAATTAAAAGGAGAAAAAGCCCGTCAATAATACAAACACGGGGAAGCTAAAGAAAACGCTGTTACATAACCAAGATTTCACTGCAGAAAACCAAGATGGGATCAAAAATACCTGGGAAAAAGTGACAGTGGAAATACGACCACCCAAAACTATGGGATGAAGCAAACGCAACTGTAAAAGGAGAGCTGTGCGAAAAAAGAAGCCAAAGGGAAATCTCTCCCAGCAGCCGCAGGAAGAGTGGGTGAAATCTGCACACTCAACGTGAAGTACCCCGCATCTGTGGAACACCTGAATACACAAAGAATCAGCCCAAAATTGACGAGGTGGACTTTGTGAGCAAAGATATATTATTCTTTCCAGTTTTTCACTTTTTGAGACTGTGGAGGTGTATGCTGCTGTTTGCGATTTTGTCTGTATAGCTTAGCTTTAACCATTTGTGCTAGAGTTCTGTGTGGCTTTTTTTTTTTTTACTTTTTAAAATTTTCTCGTAATAAATATTTTTTATTTTAATCACTTCATTTTATTTGATTTTACTTTATTTTGTTTTATTTTATCCTCATTCTTTGTTTCCTTCTCTTTCTTCTCCCACTTATTCTGAGCTGTGAGGATGAAAGTCTCTAGGTGCTCTAACCAAGAGTCAGTGCTCTGCATCTGAGGTGGGAAAACCAACTTCAGGACACTGGTCCACAGGAGACCTGACAGCTCCACATAATATCAAATGGAGAAAATCTCCCAGAGATTTCGTTCTCAAGTCCAAGACCCACATTCACTCAGTGACCAGAAGTCTACAGTGCTGGACACCGTATGCCAAACAATGAGCAAGACAGAAACAGCCCCATCCGTTATCAGAGAGGATGCCTTAAATCATAATAAGGACAGAGGCACCAAAATACACACCACCAGACGTGGAGGTGCCCACCGGAAAGTAAAGATCCAGCCTCATCTTCCAGAACACAAGCACACCTACCCTCAACAAAGAAACATGCAGAACCCACTGAACAAACCTTAGCCGCTGGGGACAGACACCAAAAACCACAATAACGACGGGCATGACGCCTGTGAAAAGGAACCCCAAGCCCAGTAAGTTAAGCAAAATGAGGAGATCAAAAAACACACGTCGACGAAGCAGCAAGGTCAAAACGCACCAGACCTAACAAATGAAGAGGAAATAGGCAGTCCACCGAAAAAGAATTCAGAATAATGATAGGAAAGACGATTCAACATCGTAGAAATAGGAGAGAGAAAATACAAGAAAGGTTTCACAAGGGTCGACAAGAACTGAAGAGCAAACAAACAATGATGAAGAACACAATACATGAAAATAATTATTCTCTAGCATGGATCACTACCACAGTAACTGAGGCAGAAGAACGGTTAAGTGTCCTGGAAGATAAAATAGTTCAAATAAATACTGCGGATCAAAATAAAGAACTAAGAAAGAAAGGAACGGAGGACCGTCTCAGCGACCCTTGGGACAACATTAAATGCACCATCATTCGAATTATATGGGTCTCAGAAGAAGAAGAGAAATAGAAAAGGCGTGAGAATATATTTGAAGAGATTATAGTTGAAAACATCCCTAATAAGGGAAAGGAAACAGTTAATCAAGTCAAGGAAGCACAGAGAGTCCCATACAGGATAAATCCAAGGAGAAACACACCAAGACACATGTTCATCAAACTATTAGAAACTAAATACATAGAAAGCATGTAAAAAGCAGCATGGGAAAAACAGCATATACCATACAAGGGAATCCACGTAAGTTAACAGCCGACCTTTCAGCAGAAATTCTGCAAGAGAGAAGGGAGTGCCAGTATACCTATTTCAAGAGATGAAAGGAAAAAACCTACAACCAATGTTACTGTTCTCAGCAAGAATCTCATTGAGATTGGACGGAGAAACCAAAAACTTTACAGAAAAAGACACGGAAAAAGAATTCAGCACCAACAACAGCTTTATAACAAAATATAAAGGAACTTCTCTAGGCAGGAATCACAAAGAAAAGAAAAGACCTCCTAGAACAAACCAAAAACAATTAACAAAACGGTAAGAAGAACATCCATATTAATAATAACGTTACATGTAAATGGATACATGGCTCCAACTACAACAGATAGACTCCCTGAAGGGATACAACATCAAGACCATTATATGTGCTGCCTAGAAGAGACCCACTTTACACCTAGGGAGATATACAGACTGAAAATGAGGAGATGGCAAGAGACATTCCATGCAAATGGAAATCAAAGGAAACCTGGAGTTACAATTCTCATATCAGACGAAATAGACTTTAAGATAAACACTGTTACAAGAAACAAACAAGGACACTACATACTGATCAAGGGATCAAACCAAGGAGAGGATATGACAAATGCGAATACTTATGAACACAACCGAGGATCACTTCACTACATAACATGTATCCTAACAGCCATAAAGGGGAACTTGATAGTACCACCAAAAGAGTAGGGGACATTACCACCCCAATTCCACCAATGGACAGATCATCCAAAATGAAAAAAAATCAGGAAACATAAGTTTTAAATGACACATTGAACAGGAGGGACTTCATTCATATGTATACCACATTCTATTGCAAAACAACAGAAAACACTCTTTCCTCAGGTGCTCATGGAACATTCTCCAAGATATATTATATGTAGGACCACAAATAAAGCCTTAGAAAATTAAGAAAATTGAAACAGTATCAGGTATACTTTCCGCCCACAGTGCTATGAATCTAGATAGGAATTAAAAGGAAAAAAAGCCCGTCAATAATACAAACACGGGGAAGCTAAAGAAAACGCTGTTACATAACCAAGATTTCACTGCAGAAAACCAAGATGGGATCAAAAATACCTGAGAAAAAGTGACAGTGGAAATACGACCACCCAAAACTATGGGATGAAGCAAACGCAACTGTAAAAGGAGAGCTGTGCGAAAAAAGAAGCCAAAGGGAAATCTCTCCCAGCAGCCGCAGGAAGAGTGGGTGAAATCTGCACATTCAACGTGAAGTACCCCGCATCTGTGGAACACCTGAATACACAAAGAATCAGCCCAAAATTGACGAGGTGGACTTTGTGAGCAAAGATATATTATTCTTTCCAGTTTTTCAATTTTTGAGACTGTGGAGGTGTATGCTGCTGTTTGCGATTTTGTCTGTATAGCTTAGCTTTAACCATTTGTGCTAGAGTTCTGTGTGGCTTTTTTTTTTTTACTTTTTAAAATTTTCTCGTAATAAATATTTTTTATTTTAATCACTTCATTTTATTTGATTTTACTTTATTTTGTTTTATTTTATCCTCATTCTTTGTTTCCTTCTCTTTCTTCTCCCACTTATTCTGAGCTGTGAGGATGAAAGTCTCTAGGTGCTCTAACCAAGAGTCAGTGCTCTGCATCTGAGGTGGGAAAAACAACTTTAGGACACTGGTCCACAGGAGACCTCACAGCTCCACATAATATCAAATGGAGAAAATCTCCCAGAGATTTCGTTCTCAAGTCCAAGACCCACATTGACTCAGTGACCAGAAGTCTACAGTGCTGGACACCGTATGCCAAACAATGAGCAAGACAGAAACAGCCCCATCCGTTATCAGAGAGGATGCCTTAAATCATAATAAGGACAGAGGCACCAAAATACACACCACCAGACGTGGAGGTGCCCACCGGAAAGTAAAGATCCAACCTCATCTTCCAGAACACATGCACACCTCCCCTCAACAAAGAAACGTGCAGAACCCACTGAACAAACCTTAGCCGCTGGGGTCAGACACCAAAAACCACAATAACGACGGGCATGACGCCTGTGAAAAGGAACCCCAAGCCCAGTAAGTTAAGCAAAATGAGGAGATCAAAAAACACACGTCGACGAAGCAGCAAGGTCAAAACGCACCAGACCTAACAAATGAAGAGGAAATAGGCAGTCCACCGAAAAAGAATTCAGAATAATGATAGGAAAGAGGATTCAACATCGTAGAAATAGGAGAGAGAAAATACAAGAAAGGTTTCACAAGGGTCGACAAGAACTGAAGAGCAAACAAACAATGATGAAGAACACAATACATGAAAATAATTATTCTCTAGCATGGATCACTAGCACAATAACTGAGGCAGAAGAACGGTTAAGTGGCCTGGAAGATAAAATAGTTCCAATAAATACTGTGGATCAAAATAAAGAACAAAGAAAGAAAGGAACGGAGGACCGTCTCAGCGACCCTTGGGACAACATTAAATGCACCAACATTCGAATTATATGGGTCTCAGAAGAAGAAGAGAAATAGAAAAGGCGTGAGAATATATTTGAAGAGATTATAGTTGAAAACATCCCTAGTATGGGAAAGGAAACAGTTAATCAAGTCAAGGAAGCACAGAGAGTCCCATACAGGATAAATCCAAGGAGAAACACGCCAAGACACATGTTCATCAAACTATTAGAAACTAAATACATAGAAAGCATGTAAAAAGCAGCATGGGAAAAACAGCATATACCATACAAGGGAATCCACGTAAGTTAACAGCTGACCTTTCAGCAGAAATTCTGCAAGAGAGAAGGGAGTGCCAGTATACGTATTTCAAGAGATGAAAGGAAAAAACCTACAACCAATGTTACTGTTCACAGCAAGAATCTCATTGAGATTGGACGGAGAAACCAAAAACTTTACAGAAAAAGACACGGAAAAAGAATTCAGCATCAACAACAGCTTTATAACAAAGGATAAAGGAACTTCTCTAGGCAGGAATCACAAAGAAAAGAAAAGACCTCCTAGAACAAACCAAAAACAGTTAACAAAACGGTAAGAGGAACATCCATATTAATAATAACGTTACATGTAAATGGATACATGGCTCCAACTACAACAGATAGACTCCCTGAAGGGATACAACATCAAGACCATTATATGTGCTGCCTAGAAGAGACCCACTTTACACCTAGGGAGATATACAGACTGAAAATGAGGAGATGGCAAGAGACATTCCATGCAAATGGAAATCAAAGGAAACCTGGAGTTACAATTCTCATATCAGACGAAATAGACTTTAAGATAAACACTGTTACAAGAAACAAACAAGGACACTACATACTGATCAAGGGATCAAACCAAGGAGAGGATATGACAAATGCGAATACTTATGAACACAACCGAGGATCACTTCACTACATAACATGTATCCTAACAGCCATAAAGGGGAACTTGATAGTACCACCAAAAGAGTAGGGGACATTACCACCCCAATTCCACCAAGGGACAGATCATCCAAAATGAAAAAAAATCAGGAAACGTAAGTTTTAAATGACACATTGAACAGGAGGGACTTCATTCATACGTATACCACATTCTATTGCAAAACAACAGAAAACACTCTTTCCTCAGGTGCTCATGGAACATTCTCCAAGATATATTATATGTAGGACCACAAATAAAGCCTTAGAAAATTAAGAAAATTGAAACAGTATCAGGTATACTTTCCGCCCACAGTGCTATGAATCTAGATAGGAAGTAAAAGGAAAAAAAGCCCGTCAATAATACAAACACGGGGAAGCTAAAGAAAACGCTGTTACATAACCAAGATTTCACTGCAGAAAACCAAGATGGGATCAAAAATACCTGGGAAAAAGTGACAGTGGAAATACGACCACCCAAAACTATGGGATGAAGCAAACGCAACTGTAAAAGGAGAGCTGTGCGAAAAAAGAAGCCAAAGGGAAATCTCTCCCAGCAGCCGCAGGAAGAGTGGGTGAAATATGCACATTCAACGTGAAGTACCCCGCATCTGTGGAACACCTGAATACAAAAAGAATCAGCCCAAAATTGACGAGGTGGACTTTGTGAGCAAAGATATATTATTCTTTCCAGTTTTTCACTTTTTGTGACTGTGGAGGTATATGCTGCTGTTTGCGATTTTGTCTGTATAGCTTAGCTTTAACCATTTGTGCTAGAGTTCTGTGTGGCTTTTTTTTTTTTTTACTTTTTAAAATTTTCTCGTAATAAATATTTTTTATTTTAATCACTTCATTTTATTTGAGTTTACTTTATTTTGTTTTATTTTATCCTCATTCTTTCTTTCCTTCTCTTTCTTCTCCCACTTATTCTGAGCTGTGAGGATGAAAGTCTCTAGGTGCTCTAACCAGGAGTCAGTGCTCTGCATCTGAGGTGGGAAAACCAACTTCAGGACACTGGTCCACAGGAGACCTGACAGCTCCACATAATATCAAATGGAGTAAATCTCCCAGAGATTTCCTTCTCACGTCCAAGACCCACATTCACTCAGTGACCAGAAGTCTACAGTGCTGGACACCGTATGCCAAACAATGAGCAAGACAGAAACAGCCCCATCTGTTATCAGAGAGGACGCCTTAAATCATAATAATGACAGAGGCACCAAAATACCCACCACCAGACGTGGAAGTGCCCACCAGAAAGTAAAGATCCAGCCTCATCTTCCAGAACACAAGCACACCTCCCCTCAACAAAGAAACATGCAGAACCCACTGAACAAACCTTAGCCGCTGGGGACAGACACCAAAAACCACAATAACGACGGGCATGACGCCTGTGAAAAGGAACCCCAAGCCCAGTAAGTTAAGCAAAATGAGGAGATCAAAAAACACACGTCGACGAAGCAGCAAGGTCAAAACGCAGCAGACCTAACAAATAAAGAGGAAATAGGCAGTCCACCCGAAAAAGAATTCAGAATAATGATAGGAAAGACGATTCAACATCGTAGAAATAGGAGAGAGAAAATACAAGAAACGTTTCACAAGGGTCGACAAGAACTGAAGAGCAAACAAACAATGATGAAGAACACAATACATGAAAATAATTATTCTCTAGCATGGATCACTAGCACAATAACTGAGGCAGAAGAACGGTTAAGTGGCCTGGAAGATAAAATAGTTCCAATAAATACTGCGGATCAAAATAAAGAACAAAGAAAGAAAGGAACGGAGGACCGTCTCAGCGACCCTTGGGACAACATTAAATGCACCAACATTCGAATTATATGGGTCTCAGAAGAAGAAGAGAAATAGAAAAGGCGTGAGAATATATTTGAAGAGATTATAGTTGAAAACATCCCTAGTATGGGAAAGGAAACAGTTAATCAAGTCAAGGAAGCACAGAGAGTCCCATACAGGATAAATCCAAGGAGAAACACGCCAAGACACATGTTCATCAAACTATTAGAAACTAAATACATAGAAAGCATGTAAAAAGCAGCATGGGAAAAACAGCATATACCATACAAGGGAATCCCCGTAAGTTAACAGCTGACCTTTCAGCAGAAATTCTGCAAGAGAGAAGGGAGTGCCAGTATACGTATTTCAAGAGATGAAAGGAAAAAACCTACAACCAATGTTACTGTTCTCAGCAAGAATCTCATTGAGATTGGACGGAGAAACCAAAAACTTTACAGAAAAAGACACGGAAAAAGAATTCAGCATCAACAACAGCTTTATAACAAAGGATAAAGGAACTTCTCTAGGCAGGAATCACAAAGAAAAGAAAAGACCTCCTAGAACAAACCAAAAACAGTTAACAAAACGGTAAGAGGAACATCCATATTAATAATAACGTTACAGGTAAATGGATACATGGCTCCAACTACAACAGATAGACTCCCTGAAGGGATACAACATCAAGACCATTATATGTGCTGCCTAGAAGAGACCCACTTTACACTTAGGGAGATATACAGACTGAAAATGAGGAGATGGCAAGAGACATTCCATGCAAATGGAAATCAAAGGAAACCTGGAGTTACAATTCTCATATCAGACGAAATAGACTTTAAGATAAACACTGTTACAAGAAACAAACAAGGACACTACATACTGATAAAGGGATCAAACCAAGGAGAGGATATGACAAATGCGAATACTTATGAACACAACCGAGGATCACTTCACTACATAACATGTATCCTAACAGCCATAAAGGGGAACTTGATAGTACCACCAAAAGAGTAGGGGACATTACCACCCCAATTCCACCAATGGACAGATCATCCAAAATGAAAAAAAATCAGGAAACATAAGTTTTAAATGACACATTGAACAGGAGGGACTTCATTCATATGTATACTACATTCTATTACAAAACAACAGAAAACACTCTTTCCTCAGGTGCTCATGGAACATTCTCCAAGATATATTATATGTAGGACCACAAATAAAGCCTTAGAAAATTAAGAAAATTGAAACAGTATCAGGTATACTTTCCGCCCACAGTGCTATGAATCTAGATAGGAATTAAAAGGAAAAAAAGCCCGTCAATAATACAAACACGGGGAAGCTAAAGAAAACGCTGTTACATAACCAAGATTTCACTGCAGAAAACCAAGATGGGATCAAAAATACCTGGGAAAAACTGACAGTGGAAATACGACCACCCAAAACTATGGAATGAATCAAACGCAACTGTAAAAGGAGAGCTGTGTGAAAAAGAAGCCAAAGGGAAATCTCCCCCAGCAGCCGCAGGAAGAGTGGGTGAAATCTGCACATTCAACGTGAAGTACCCCGCATCTGTGGAACACCTGAATACACAAAGAATCAGCCCAAAATTGACGAGGTGGACTTTGTGAGCAAAGATATATTATTCTTTCCAGTTTTTCAGTTTTTGAGACTGTGGAGGTGTATGCTGCTGTTTGCGATTTTTTCTGTATAGCTTAGCTTTAACCATTTGTGCTAGAGTTCTGTGTGGCTTTTTTTTTTTTTACTTTTTAAAATTTTCTCGTAATAAATATTTTTTATTTAAATCACTTCATTTTATTTGATTTTACTTTATTTTGTTTTATTTTATCCTCATTCTTTGTTTCCTTCTCTTTCTTCTCCCACTTATTCTGAGCTGTGAGGATGAAAGTCTCTAGGTGCTCTAACCAGGAGTCAGTGCTCTGCATCTGAGGTGGGAAAACCAACTTCAGGACACTGGTCCACAGGAGACCTGACAGCTCCACATAATATCAAATGGAGAAAATCTCCCAGAGATTTCCTTCTCAAGTCCAAGACCCACATTCACTCAGTGACCAGAAGTCTACAGTGCTGGACACCGTATGCCAAACAATGAGCAAGACAGAAACAGCCCCATCCGGTATCAGAGAGGACGCCTTAAATCATAATAAGGACAGAGGAACCAAAATCCACACCACCAGACGTGGAGGTGCCCACCAGAAAGTAAAGATCCAGCCTCATCTTCCAGAACACAAGCACACCTCCCCTCAACAAAGAAACATGCAGAACCCACTGAACAAACCTTAGCCGCTGGGGACAGACACCAAAAACCACAAAAACGACGGGCATGACGCCTGTGAAAAGGAACCCCAAGCCCAGTAAGTTAAGCAAAATGAGGAGATCAAAAAACACACGTCGACGAAGCAGCAAGGTCAAAACGCACCAGACCTAACAAATGAAGAGGAAATAGGCAGTCCACCCGAAAAAGAATTCAGAATAATGATAGGAAAGACGATTCAACATCGTAGAAATAGGAGAGAGAAAATACAAGAAACGTTTCACAAGGGTCGACAAGAACTGAAGAGCAAACAAACAATGATGAAGAACACAATACATGAAAATAATTATTCTCTAGCATGGATCACTAGCACAATAACTGAGGCAGAAGAACGGTTAAGTGTCCTGGAAGATAAAATAGTTCAAATAAATACTGGGGATCAAAATAAAGAACAAAGAAAGAAAGGAACGGAGGGCCGTCTCAGCGACCCTTGGGACAACCTTAAATGCACCAACATTCGAATTATATGGGTCTCAGAAGAAGAAGAGAAATAGAAAAGGCGTGAGAATATATTTGAAGAGATTATAGTTGAAAACATCCCTAGTATGGGAAAGGAAACAGTTAATCAAGTCAAAGAAGCACAGAGAGTTCCATACAGGATAAATCCAAGGAGAAACACGCCAAGACACATGTTCATCAAACTATTAGAAACTAAATACATAGAAAGCATGTAAAAAGCAGCATGGGAAAAACAGCATATACCATAAAAGGGAATCCACGTAAGTTAACAGCTGACCTTTCAGCAGAAATTCTGCAAGAGAGAAGGGAGTGCCAGTATACGTATTTCAAGAGATGAAAGGAAAAAACCTACAACCAATGTTACTGTTCTCAGCAAGAATCTCATTGAGATTGGACGGAGAAACCAAAAACTTTACAGAAAAAGACACGGAAAAAGAATTCAGCACCAACAACAGCTTTATAACAAAGGATAAAGGAACTTCTCTAGGCAGGAATCACAAAGAAAAGAAAAGACCTCCTCGAACAAACCAAAAACAAGTAACAAAACGGTAAGAGGAACATCCATATTAATAAGAACGTTACATGTAAATGGATACATGGCTCCAACTACAACAGATAGACTCCCTGAAGGGATACAACATCAAGACCATTATATGTGCTGCCTAGAAGAGACCCACTTTACACCTAGGGAGATATACAGACTGAAAATGAGGAGATGGCAAGAGACATTCCATGCAAATGGAAATCAAAGGAAACCTGGAGTTACAATTCTCATATCAGACGAAATAGACTTTAAGATAAACACTGTTACAAGAAACAAACAAGGACACTACATACTGATCAAGGGATCAAACCAAGGAGAGGATATGACAAATGCGAATACTTATGAACACAACCGAGGATCACTTCACTACATAACATGTATCCTAACAGCCATAAAGGGGAACTTGATAGTACCACCAAAAGAGTAGGGGACATTACCACCCCAATTCCACCAATGGACAGATCATCCAAAATGAAAAAAAATCAGGAAACATAAGTTTTAAATGACACATTGAACAGGAGGGACTTCATTCATATGTATACTACATTCTATTGCAAAACAACAGAAAACACTCTTTCCTCAGGTGCTCATGGAACATTCTCCAAGATATATTATATGTAGGACCACAAATAAAGCCTTAGAAAATTAAGAAAATTGAAACAGTATCAGGTATACTTTCCGCCCACAGTGCTATGAATCTAGATAGGAATTAAAAGGAAAAAAAGCCCGTCAATAATACAAACACGGGGAAGCTAAAGAAAACGCTGTTACATAACCAAGATTTCACTGCAGAAAACCAAGATGGGATCAAAAATACCTGGGAAAAAGTGACAGTGGAAATACGACCACCCAAAACTATGGGATGAAGCAAACGCAACTGTAAAAGGAGAGCTGTGCGAAAAAAGAAGCCAAAGGGAAATCTCTCCCAGCAGCCGCAGGAAGAGTGGGTGAAATCTGCACACTCAACGTGAAGTACCCCGCATCTGTGGAACACCTGAATACACAAAGAATCAGCCCAAAATTGACGAGGTGGACTTTGTGAGCAAAGATATATTATTCTTTCCAGTTTTTCACTTTTTGTGACTGTGGAGGTGTATGCTGCTGTTTGCGATTTTGTCTGTATAGCTTAGCTTTAACCATTTGTGCTAGAGTTCTGTGTGGCTTTTTTTTTTTTTTTACTTTTTAAAATTTTCTCGTAATAAATATTTTATATTTTAATCACTTCATTTTATTTGATTTTACTTTATTTTGTTTTATTTTATCCTCATTCTTTGTTTCCTTCTCTTTCTTCTCCCACTTATTCTGAGCTGTGAGGATGAAAGTCTCTAGGTGCTCTAACCAGGAGTCAGTGCTCTGCATCTGAGGTGGGAAAACCAACTTCAGGACACTGGTCCACAGGAGACCTGACAGCTCAACATAATATCAAATGGAGAAAATCTCCCAGAGATTTCCTTCTCACGTCCAAGACCCACATTCACTCAGTGACCAGAAGTCTACAGTGCTGGACACCGTATGCCAAACAATGAGCAAGACAGAAACAGCCCCATCCGTTATCAGAGAGGACGCCTTAAATCATAATAAAGACAGAGGCACCAAAATACACACCACCAGACGTGGAGGTGCCCACCAGAAAGTAAAGATCCAGCCTCATCTTCCAGAACACAAGCACACCTCCCCTCAACAAAGAAACATGCAGAACCCACTGAACAAACCTTAGCCGCTGGGGACAGACACCAAAAACCACAATAACGACGGGCATGACGCCTGTGAAAAGGAACCCCAAGCCCAGTAAGTTAAGCAAAATGAGGAGATCAAAAAACACACGTCGACGAAGCAGCAAGGTCAAAACGCACCAGACCTAACAAATGAAGAGGAAATAGGCAGTCCACCCGAAAAAGAATTCAGAATAATGATAGGAAAGACGATTCAACATCGTAGAAATAGGAGAGAGAAAATACAAGAAACGTTTCACAAGGGTCGACAAGAACTGAAGAGCAAACAAACAATGATGAAGAACACAATACATGAAAATAATTATTCTCTAGCATGGATCACTAGCACAATAACTGAGGCAGAAGAACGGTTAAGTGTCCTGGAAGATAAAATAGTTCAAATAAATACTGGGGATCAAAATAAAGAACAAAGAAAGAAAGGAACGGAGGGCCGTCTCAGCGACCCTTGGGACAACCTTAAATGCAACAACATTCGAATTATATGGGTCTCAGAAGAAGAAGAGAAATAGAAAAGGCGTGAGAATATATTTGAAGAGATTATAGTTGAAAACATCCCTAGTATGGGAAAGGAAACAGTTAATCAAGTCAAAGAAGCACAGAGAGTTCCATACAGGATAAATCCATGGAGAAACACGCCAAGACACATGTTCATCAAACTATTAGAAACTAAATACATAGAAAGCATGTAAAAAGCAGCATGGGAAAAACAGCATATACCATAAAAGGGAATCCACGTAAGTTAACAGCTGACCTTTCAGCAGAAATTCTGCAAGAGAGAAGGGAGTGCCAGTATACGTATTTCAAGAGATGAAAGGAAAAAACCTACAACCAATGTTACTGTTCTCAGCAAGAATCTCATTGAGATTGGACGGAGAAACCAAAAACTTTACAGAAAAAGACACGGAAAAAGAATTCAGCACCAACAACAGCTTTATAACAAAGGATAAAGGAACTTCTCTAGGCAGGAATCACAAAGAAAAGAAAAGACCTCCTCGAACAAACCAAAAACAAGTAACAAAACGGTAAGAGGAACATCCATATTAATAAGAACGTTACATGTAAATGGATACATGGCTCCAACTACAACAGATAGACTCCCTGAAGGGATACAACATCAAGACCATTATATGTGCTGCCTAGAAGAGACCCACTTTACACCTAGGGAGATATACAGACTGAAAATGAGGAGATGGCAAGAGACATTCCATGCAAATGGAAATCAAAGGAAACCTGGAGTTACAATTCTCATATCAGACGAAATAGACTTTAAGATAAACACTGTTACAAGAAACAAACAAGGACACTACATACCGATCAAGGGATCAAACCAAGGAGAGGATATGACAAATGCGAATACTTATGAACACAACCGAGGATCACTTCACTACATAACATGTATCCTAACAGCCATAAAGGGGAACTTGATAGTACCACCAAAAGAGTAGGGGACATTACCACCCCAATTCCACCAATGGACAGATCATCCAAAATGAAAAAAAATCAGGAAACATAAGTTTTAAATGACACATTGAACAGGAGGGACTTCATTCATATGTATACTACATTCTATTGCAAAACAACAGAAAACACTCTTTCCTCAGGTGCTCATGGAACATTCTCCAAGATATATTATATGTAGGACCACAAATAAAGCCTTAGAAAATTAAGAAAATTGAAACAGTATCAGGTATACTTTCCGCCCACAGTGCTATGAATCTAGATAGGAATTAAAAGGAAAAAAAGCCCGTCAATAATACAAACACGGGGAAGCTAAAGAAAACGCTGTTACATAACCAAGATTTCACTGCAGAAAACCAAGATGGGATCAAAAATACCTGGGAAAAAGTGACAGTGGAAATACGACCACCCAAAACTATGGGATGAAGCAAACGCAACTGTAAAAGGAGAGCTGTGCGAAAAAAGAAGCCAAAGGGAAATCTCTCCCAGCAGCCGCAGGAAGAGTGGGTGAAATCTGCACATTCAACGTGAAGTACCCCGCATCTGTGGAACACCTGAATACACAAAGAATCAGCCCAAAATTGACGAGGTGGACTTTGTGAGCAAAGATATATTATTCTTTCCAGTTTTTCAATTTTTGAGACTGTGGAGGTGTATGCTGCTGTTTGCGATTTTGTCTGTATAGCTTAGCTTTAACCATTTGTGCTAGAGTTCTGTGTGGCTTTTTTTTTTTTACTTTTTAAAATTTTCTCGTAATAAATATTTTTTATTTTAATCACTTCATTTTATTTGATTTTACTTTATTTTGTTTTATTTTATCCTCATTCTTTGTTTCCTTCTCTTTCTTCTCCCACTTATTCTGAGCTGTGAGGATGAAAGTCTCTAGGTGCTCTAACCAAGAGTCAGTGCTCTGCATCTGAGGTGGGAAAACCAACTTTAGGACACTGGTCCACAGGAGACCTGACAGGTCCACATAATATCAAATGGAGAAAATCTCCCAGAGATTTCGTTCTCAAGTCCAAGACCCACATTGACTCAGTGACCAGAAGTCTACAGTGCTGGACACCGTATGCCAAACAATGAGCAAGACAGAAACAGCCCCATCCGTTATCAGAGAGGATGCCTTAAATCATAATAAGGACAGAGGCACCAAAATACACACCACCAGACGTGGAGGTGCCCACCGGAAAGTAAAGATCCAGCCTCATCTTCCAGAACACATGCACACCTCCCCTCAACAAAGAAACGTGCAGAACCCACTGAACAAACCTTAGCCGCTGGGGTCAGACACCAAAAACCACAATAACGACGGGCATGACGCCTGTGAAAAGGAACCCCAAGCCCAGTAAGTTAAGCAAAATGAGGAGATCAAAAAACACACGTCGACGAAGCAGCAAGGTCAAAACGCACCAGACCTAACAAATGAAGAGGAAATAGGCAGTCCACCGAAAAAGAATTCAGAATAATGATAGGAAAGAGGATTCAACATCGTAGAAATAGGAGAGAGAAAATACAAGAAAGGTTTCACAAGGGTCGACAAGAACTGAAGAGCAAACAAACAATGATGAAGAACACAATACATGAAAATAATTATTCTCTAGCATGGATCACTAGCACAATAACTGAGGCAGAAGAACGGTTAAGTGGCCTGGAAGATAAAATAGTTCCAATAAATACTGTGGATCAAAATAAAGAACAAAGAAAGAAAGGAACGGAGGACCGTCTCAGCGACCCTTGGGACAACATTAAATGCACCAACATTCGAATTATATGGGTCTCAGAAGAAGAAGAGAAATAGAAAAGGCGTGAGAATATATTTGAAGAGATTATAGTTGAAAACATCCCTAGTATGGGAAAGGAAACAGTTAATCAAGTCAAGGAAGCACAGAGAGTCCCATACAGGATAAATCCAAGGAGAAACACGCCAAGACACATGTTCATCAAACTATTAGAAACTAAATACATAGAGAGCATGTAAAAAGCAGCATGGGAAAAACAGCATATACCATACAAGGGAATCCACGTAAGTTAACAGCTGACCTTTCAGCAGAAATTCTGCAAGAGAGAAGGGAGTGCCAGTATACGTATTTCAAGAGATGAAAGGAAAAAACCTACAACCAATGTTACTGTTCACAGCAAGAATCTCATTGAGATTGGACGGAGAAACCAAAAACTTTACAGAAAAAGACACGGAAAAAGAATTCAGCATCAACAACAGCTTTATAACAAAGGATAAAGGAACTTCTCTAGGCAGGAATCACAAAGAAAAGAAAAGACCTCCTAGAACAAACCAAAAACAGTTAACAAAACGGTAAGAGGAACATCCATATTAATAATAACGTTACATGTAAATGGATACATGGCTCCAACTACAACAGATAGACTCCCTGAAGGGATACAACATCAAGACCATTATATGTGCTGCCTAGAAGAGACCCACTTTACACCTAGGGAGATATACAGACTGAAAATGAGGAGATGGCAAGAGACATTCCATGCAAATGGAAATCAAAGGAAACCTGGAGTTACAATTCTCATATCAGACGAAATAGACTTTAAGATAAACACTGTTACAAGAAACAAACAAGGACACTACATACTGATCAAGGGATCAAACCAAGGAGAGGATATGACAAATGCGAATACTTATGAACACAACCGAGGATCACTTCACTACATAACATGTATCCTAACAGCCATAAAGGGGAACTTGATAGTACCACCGAAAGAGTAGGGGACATTACCACCCCAATTCCACCAAGGGACAGATCATCCAAAATGAAAAAAAATCAGGAAACGTAAGTTTTAAATGACACATTGAACAGGAGGGACTTCATTCATACGTATACCACATTCTATTGCAAAACAACAGAAAACATTCTTTCCTCAGGTGCTCATGGAACATTCTCCAAGATATATTATATGTAGGACCACAAATAAAGCCTTAGAAAATTAAGAAAATTGAAACAGTATCAGGTATACTTTCCGCCCACAGTGCTATGAATCTAGATAGGAAGTAAAAGGAAAAAAAGCCCGTCAATAATACAAACACGGGGAAGCTAAAGAAAACGCTGTTACATAACCAAGATTTCACTGCAGAAAACCAAGATGGGATCAAAAATACCTGGGAAAAAGTGACAGTGGAAATACGACCACCCAAAACTATGGGATGAAGCAAACGCAACTGTAAAAGGAGAGCTGTGCGAAAAAAGAAGCCAAAGGGAAATCTCTCCCAGCAGCCGCAGGAAGAGTGGGTGAAATATGCACATTCAACGTGAAGTACCCCGCATCTGTGGAACACCTGAATACAAAAAGAATCAGCCCAAAATTGACGAGGTGGACTTTGTGAGCAAAGATATATTATTCTTTCCAGTTTTTCACTTTTTGTGACTGTGGAGGTATATGCTGCTGTTTGCGATTTTGTCTGTATAGCTTAGCTTTAACCATTTGTGCTAGAGTTCTGTGTGGCTTTTTTTTTTTTTTACTTTTTAAAATTTTCTCGTAATAAATATTTTTTATTTTAATCACTTCATTTTATTTGAGTTTACTTTATTTTGTTTTATTTTATCCTCATTCTTTCTTTCCTTCTCTTTCTTCTCCCACTTATTCTGAGCTGTGAGGATGAAAGTCTCTAGGTGCTCTAACCAGGAGTCAGTGCTCTGCATCTGAGGTGGGAAAACCAACTTCAGGACACTGGTCCACAGGAGACCTGACAGCTCCACATAATATCAAATGGAGTAAATCTCCCAGAGATTTCCTTCTCACGTCCAAGACCCACATTCACTCAGTGACCAGAAGTCTACAGTGCTGGACACCGTATGCCAAACAATGAGCAAGACAGAAACAGCCCCATCTGTTATCAGAGAGGACGCCTTAAATCATAATAATGACAGAGGCACCAAAATACCCACCACCAGACGTGGAAGTGCCCACCA
Source organism: Balaenoptera physalus (assembly GCF_965194825.1). Lineage (NCBI taxonomy): Eukaryota > Metazoa > Chordata > Mammalia > Artiodactyla > Balaenopteridae > Balaenoptera > Balaenoptera physalus. Next base: position 18,504,895 of record NC_138904.1, on the reverse strand, counting down.
GAAAGTAAAGATCCAGCCTCATCTTCCAGAACACAAGCACACCTCCCCTCAACAAAGAAACATGCAGAACCCACTGAACAAACCTTAGCCGCTGGGGACAGACACCAAAAACCACAATAACGACGGGCATGACGCCTGTGAAAAGGAACCCCAAGCCCAGTAAGTTAAGCAAAATGAGGAGATCAAAAAACACACGTCGACGAAGCAGCAAGGTCAAAACGCAGCAGACCTAACAAATAAAGAGGAAATAGGCAGTCCACCCGAAAAAGAATTCAGAATAATGATAGGAAAGACGATTCAACATCGTAGAAATAGGAGAGAGAAAATACAAGAAACGTTTCACAAGGGTCGACAAGAACTGAAGAGCAAACAAACAATGATGAAGAACACAATACATGAAAATAATTATTCTCTAGCATGGATCACTAGCACAATAACTGAGGCAGAAGAACGGTTAAGTGGCCTGGAAGATAAAATAGTTCCAATAAATACTGCGGATCAAAATAAAGAACAAAGAAAGAAAGGAACGGAGGACCGTCTCAGCGACCCTTGGGACAACATTAAATGCACCAACATTCGAATTATATGGGTCTCAGAAGAAGAAGAGAAATAGAAAAGGCGTGAGAATATATTTGAAGAGATTATAGTTGAAAACATCCCTAGTATGGGAAAGGAAACAGTTAATCAAGTCAAGGAAGCACAGAGAGTCCCATACAGGATAAATCCAAGGAGAAACACGCCAAGACACATGTTCATCAAACTATTAGAAACTAAATACATAGAAAGCATGTAAAAAGCAGCATGGGAAAAACAGCATATACCATACAAGGGAATCCCCGTAAGTTAACAGCTGACCTTTCAGCAGAAATTCTGCAAGAGAGAAGGGAGTGCCAGTATACGTATTTCAAGAGATGAAAGGAAAAAACCTACAACCAATGTTACTGTTCTCAGCAAGAATCTCATTGAGATTGGACGGAGAAACCAAAAACTTTACAGAAAAAGACACGGAAAAAGAATTCAGCATCAACAACAGCTTTATAACAAAGGATAAAGGAACTTCTCTAGGCAGGAATCACAAAGAAAAGAAAAGACCTCCTAGAACAAACCAAAAACAGTTAACAAAACGGTAAGAGGAACATCCATATTAATAATAACGTTACAGGTAAATGGATACATGGCTCCAACTACAACAGATAGACTCCCTGAAGGGATACAACATCAAGACCATTATATGTGCTGCCTAGAAGAGACCCACTTTACACTTAGGGAGATATACAGACTGAAAATGAGGAGATGGCAAGAGACATTCCATGCAAATGGAAATCAAAGGAAACCTGGAGTTACAATTCTCATATCAGACGAAATAGACTTTAAGATAAACACTGTTACAAGAAACAAACAAGGACACTACATACTGATAAAGGGATCAAACCAAGGAGAGGATATGACAAATGCGAATACTTATGAACACAACCGAGGATCACTTCACTACATAACATGTATCCTAACAGCCATAAAGGGGAACTTGATAGTACCACCAAAAGAGTAGGGGACATTACCACCCCAATTCCACCAATGGACAGATCATCCAAAATGAAAAAAAATCAGGAAACATAAGTTTTAAATGACACATTGAACAGGAGGGACTTCATTCATATGTATACTACATTCTATTACAAAACAACAGAAAACACTCTTTCCTCAGGTGCTCATGGAACATTCTCCAAGATATATTATATGTAGGACCACAAATAAAGCCTTAGAAAATTAAGAAAATTGAAACAGTATCAGGTATACTTTCCGCCCACAGTGCTATGAATCTAGATAGGAATTAAAAGGAAAAAAAGCCCGTCAATAATACAAACACGGGGAAGCTAAAGAAAACGCTGTTACATAACCAAGATTTCACTGCAGAAAACCAAGATGGGATCAAAAATACCTGGGAAAAAGTGACAGTGGAAATACGACCACCCAAAACTATGGAATGAATCAAACGCAACTGTAAAAGGAGAGCTGTGTGAAAAAGAAGCCAAAGGGAAATCTCCCCCAGCAGCCGCAGGAAGAGTGGGTGAAATCTGCACATTCAACGTGAAGTACCCCGCATCTGTGGAACACCTGAATACACAAAGAATCAGCCCAAAATTGACGAGGTGGACTTTGTGAGCAAAGATATATTATTCTTTCCAGTTTTTCAGTTTTTGAGACTGTGGAGGTGTATGCTGCTGTTTGCGATTTTTTCTGTATAGCTTAGCTTTAACCATTTGTGCTAGAGTTCTGTGTGGCTTTTTTTTTTTTTACTTTTTAAAATTTTCTCGTAATAAATATTTTTTATTTAAATCACTTCATTTTATTTGATTTTACTTTATTTTGTTTTATTTTATCCTCATTCTTTGTTTCCTTCTCTTTCTTCTCCCACTTATTCTGAGCTGTGAGGATGAAAGTCTCTAGGTGCTCTAACCAGGAGTCAGTGCTCTGCATCTGAGGTGGGAAAACCAACTTCAGGACACTGGTCCACAGGAGACCTGACAGCTCCACATAATATCAAATGGAGAAAATCTCCCAGAGATTTCCTTCTCAAGTCCAAGACCCACATTCACTCAGTGACCAGAAGTCTACAGTGCTGGACACCGTATGCCAAACAATGAGCAAGACAGAAACAGCCCCATCCGGTATCAGAGAGGACGCCTTAAATCATAATAAGGACAGAGGCACCAAAATCCACACCACCAGACGTGGAGGTGCCCACCAGAAAGTAAAGATCCAGCCTCATCTTCCAGAACACAAGCACACCTCCCCTCAACAAAGAAACATGCAGAACCCACTGAACAAACCTTAGCCGCTGGGGACAGACACCAAAAACCACAAAAACGACGGGCATGACGCCTGTGAAAAGGAACCCCAAGCCCAGTAAGTTAAGCAAAATGAGGAGATCAAAAAACACACGTCGACGAAGCAGCAAGGTCAAAACGCACCAGACCTAACAAATGAAGAGGAAATAGGCAGTCCACCCGAAAAAGAATTCAGAATAATGATAGGAAAGACGATTCAACATCGTAGAAATAGGAGAGAGAAAATACAAGAAACGTTTCACAAGGGTCGACAAGAACTGAAGAGCAAACAAACAATGATGAAGAACACAATACATGAAAATAATTATTCTCTAGCATGGATCACTAGCACAATAACTGAGGCAGAAGAACGGTTAAGTGTCCTGGAAGATAAAATAGTTCAAATAAATACTGGGGATCAAAATAAAGAACAAAGAAAGAAAGGAACGGAGGGCCGTCTCAGCGACCCTTGGGACAACCTTAAATGCACCAACATTCGAATTATATGGGTCTCAGAAGAAGAAGAGAAATAGAAAAGGCGTGAGAATATATTTGAAGAGATTATAGTTGAAAACATCCCTAGTATGGGAAAGGAAACAGTTAATCAAGTCAAGGAAGCACAGAGAGTTCCATACAGGATAAATCCAAGGAGAAACACGCCAAGACACATGTTCATCAAACTATTAGAAACTAAATACATAGAAAGCATGTAAAAAGCAGCATGGGAAAAACAGCATATACCATACAAGGGAATCCACGTAAGTTAACAGCTGACCTTTCAGCAGAAATTCTGCAAGAGAGAAGGGAGTGCCAGTATACGTATTTCAAGAGATGAAAGGAAAAAACCTACAACCAATGTTACTGTTCTCAGCAAGAATCTCATTGAGATTGGACGGAGAAACCAAAAACTTTACAGAAAAAGACACGGAAAAAGAATTCAGCACCAACAACAGCTTTATAACAAAGGATAAAGGAACTTCTCTAGGCAGGAATCACAAAGAAAAGAAAAGACCTCCTCGAACAAACCAAAAACAAGTAACAAAACGGTAAGAGGAACATCCATATTAATAAGAACGTTACATGTAAATGGATACATGGCTCCAACTACAACAGATAGACTCCCTGAAGGGATACAACATCAAGACCATTATATGTGCTGCCTAGAAGAGACCCACTTTACACCTAGGGAGATATACAGACTGAAAATGAGGAGATGGCAAGAGACATTCCATGCAAATGGAAATCAAAGGAAACCTGGAGTTACAATTCTCATATCAGACGAAATAGACTTTAAGATAAACACTGTTACAAGAAACAAACAAGGACACTACATACCGATCAAGGGATCAAACCAAGGAGAGGATATGACAAATGCGAATACTTATGAACACAACCGAGGATCACTTCACTACATAACATGTATCCTAACAGCCATAAAGGGGAACTTGATAGTACCACCAAAAGAGTAGGGGACATTACCACCCCAATTCCACCAATGGACAGATCATCCAAAATGAAAAAAAATCAGGAAACGTAAGTTTTAAATGACACATTGAACAGGAGGGACTTCATTCATATGTATACTACATTCTATTGCAAAACAACAGAAAACACTCTTTCCTCAGGTGCTCATGGAACATTCTCCAAGATATATTATATGTAGGACCACAAATAAAGCCTTAGAAAATTAAGAAAATTGAAACAGTATCAGGTATACTTTCCGCCCACAGTGCTATGAATCTAGATAGGAATTAAAAGGAGAAAAAGCCCGTCAATAATACAAACACGGGGAAGCTAAAGAAAACGCTGTTACATAACCAAGATTTCACTGCAGAAAACCAAGATGGGATCAAAAATACCTGGGAAAAAGTGACAGTGGAAATACGACCACCCAAAACTATGGGATGAAGCAAACGCAACTGTAAAAGGAGAGCTGTGCGAAAAAAGAAGCCAAAGGGAAATCTCTCCCAGCAGCCGCAGGAAGAGTGGGTGAAATCTGCACACTCAACGTGAAGTACCCCGCATCTGTGGAACACCTGAATACACAAAGAATCAGCCCAAAATTGACGAGGTGGACTTTGTGAGCAAAGATATATTATTCTTTCCAGTTTTACACTTTTTGTGACTGTGGAGGTGTATGCTGCTGTTTGCGATTTTGTCTGTATAGCTTAGCTTTAACCATTTGTGCTAGAGTTCTGTGTGGCTTTTTTTTTTTTTTACTTTTTAAAATTTTCTCGTAATAAATATTTTATATTTTAATCACTTCATTTTATTTGATTTTACTTTATTTTGTTTTATTTTATCCTCATTCTTTGTTTCCTTCTCTTTCTTCTCCCACTTATTCTGAGCTGTGAGGATGAAAGTCTCTAGGTGCTCTAACCAGGAGTCAGTGCTCTGCATCTGAGGTGGGAAAACCAACTTCAGGACACTGGTCCACAGGAGACCTGACAGCTCCACATAATATCAAATGGAGAAAATCTCCCAGAGATTTCCTTCTCACGTCCAAGACCCACATTCACTCAGTGACCAGAAGTCTACAGTGCTGGACACCGTATGCCAAACAATGAGCAAGACAGAAACAGCCCCATCCGTTATCAGAGAGGACGCCTTAAATCATAATAAGGACAGAGGCACCAAAATACACACCACCAGACGTGGAGGTGCCCACCAGAAAGTAAAGATCCAGCCTCATCTTCCAGAACACAAGCACACCTCCCCTCAACAAAGAAACATGCAGAACCCACTGAACAAACCTTAGCCGCTGGGGACAGACACCAAAAACCACAATAACGACGGGCATGACGCCTGTGAAAAGGAACCCCAAGCCCAGTAAGTTAAGCAAAATGAGGAGATCAAAAAACACACGTCGACGAAGCAGCAAGGTCAAAACGCACCAGACCTAACAAATGAAGAGGAAATAGGCAGTCCACCCGAAAAAGAATTCAGAATAATGATAGGAAAGACGATTCAACATCGTAGAAATAGGAGAGAGAAAATACAAGAAACGTTTCACAAGGGTCGACAAGAACTGAAGAGCAAACAAACAATGATGAAGAACACAATACATGAAAATAATTATTCTCTAGCATGGATCACTAGCACAATAACTGAGGCAGAAGAACGGTTAAGTGTCCTGGAAGATAAAATAGTTCAAATAAATACTGGGGATCAAAATAAAGAACAAAGAAAGAAAGGAACGGAGGGCCGTCTCAGCGACCCTTGGGACAACCTTAAATGCACCAACATTCGAATTATATGGGTCTCAGAAGAAGAAGAGAAATAGAAAAGGCGTGAGAATATATTTGAAGAGATTATAGTTGAAAACATCCCTAGTATGGGAAAGGAAACAGTTAATCAAGTCAAGGAAGCACAGAGAGTTCCATACAGGATAAATCCAAGGAGAAACACGCCAAGACACATGTTCATCAAACTATTAGAAACTAAATACATAGAAAGCATGTAAAAAGCAGCATGGGAAAAACAGCATATACCATACAAGGGAATCCACGTAAGTTAACAGCTGACCTTTCAGCAGAAATTCTGCAAGAGAGAAGGGAGTGCCAGTATACGTATTTCAAGAGATGAAAGGAAAAAACCTACAACCAATGTTACTGTTCTCAGCAAGAATCTCATTGAGATTGGACGGAGAAACCAAAAACTTTACAGAAAAAGACACGGAAAAAGTATTCAGCACCAACAACAGCTTTATAACAAAGGATAAAGGAACTTCTCTAGGCAGGAATCACAAAGAAAAGAAAAGACCTCCTCGAACAAACCAAAAACAAGTAACAAAACGGTAAGAGGAACATCCATATTAATAAGAACGTTACATGTAAATGGATACATGGCTCCAACTACAACAGATAGACTCCCTGAAGGGATACAACATCAAGACCATTATATGTGCTGCCTAGAAGAGACCCACTTTACACCTAGGGAGATATACAGACTGAAAATGAGGAGATGGCAAGAGACATTCCATGCAAATGGAAATCAAAGGAAACCTGGAGTTACAATTCTCATATCAGACGAAATAGACTTTAAGATAAACACTGTTACAAGAAACAAACAAGGACACTACATACTGATCAAGGGATCAAACCAAGGAGAGGATATGACAAATGCGAATACTTATGAACACAACCGAGGATCACTTCACTACATAACATGTATCCTAACAGCCATAAAGGGGAACTTGATAGTACCACCAAAAGAGTAGGGGACATTACCACCCCAATTCCACCAATGGACAGATCATCCAAAATGAAAAAAAATCAGGAAACGTAAGTTTTAAATGACACATTGAACAGGAGGGACTTCATTCATATGTATACCACATTCTATTGCAAAACAACAGAAAACACTCTTTCCTCAGGTGCTCATGGAACATTCTCCAAGATATATTATTTGTAGGACCACAAATAAAGCCTTAGAAAATTAAGAAAATTGAAACAGTATCAGGTATACTTTCCGCCCACAGTGCTATGAATCTAGATAGGAATTAAAAGGAGAAAAAGCCCGTCAATAATACAAACACGGGGAAGCTAAAGAAAACGCTGTTACATAACCAAGATTTCACTGCAGAAAACCAAGATGGGATCAAAAATACCTGGGAAAAAGTGACAGTGGAAATACGACCACCCAAAACTATGGGATGAAGCAAACGCAACTGTAAAAGGAGAGCTGTGCGAAAAAAGAAGCCAAAGGGAAATCTCTCCCAGCAGCCGCAGGAAGAGTGGGTGAAATCTGCACACTCAACGTGAAGTACCCCGCATCTGTGGAACACCTGAATACACAAAGAATCAGCCCAAAATTGACGAGGTGGACTTTGTGAGCAAAGATATATTATTCTTTCCAGTTTTTCACTTTTTGTGACTGTGGAGGTGTATGCTGCTGTTTGCGATTTTGTCTGTATAGCTTAGCTTTAACCATTTGTGCTAGAGTTCTGTGTGGCTTTTTTTTTTTTTTACTTTTTAAAATTTTGTCGTAATAAATATTTTATATTTTAATCACTTCATTTTATTTGATTTTACTTTATTTTGTTTTATTTTATCCTCATTCTTTGTTTCCTTCTCTTTCTTCTCCCACTTATTCTGAGCTGTGAGGATGAAAGTCTCTAGGTGCTCTAACCAGGAGTCAGTGCTCTGCATCTGAGGTGGGAAAACCAACTTCAGGACACTGGTCCACAGGAGACCTGACAGCTCCACATAATATCAAATGGAGAAAATCTCCCAGAGATTTCCTTCTCACGTCCAAGACCCACATTCACTCAGTGACCAGAAGTCTACAGTGCTGGACACCGTATGCCAAACAATGAGCAAGACAGAAACAGCCCCATCCGTTATCAGAGAGGACGCCTTAAATCATAATAAGGACAGAGGCACCAAAATACACACCACCAGACGTGGAGGTGCCCACCAGAAAGTAAAGATCCAGCCTCATCTTCCAGAACACAAGCACACCTCCCCTCAACAAAGAAACATGCAGAACCCACTGAACAAACCTTAGCCGCTGGAGACAGACACCAAAAACCACAATAACGACGGGCATGACGCCTGTGAAAAGGAACCCCAAGCCCAGTAAGTTAAGCAAAATGAGGAGATCAAAAAACACACGTCGACGAAGCAGCAAGGTCAAAACGCACCAGACCTAACAAATGAAGAGGAAATAGGCAGTCCACCCGAAAAAGAATTCAGAATAATGATAGGAAAGACGATTCAACATTGTAGAAATAGGAGAGAGAAAATACAAGAAACGTTTCACAAGGGTCGACAAGAACTGAAGAGCAAACAAACAATGATGAAGAACACAATACATGAAAATAATTATTCTCTAGCATGGATCACTAGCACAATAACTGAGGCAGAAGAACGGTTAAGTGTCCTGGAAGATAAAATAGTTCAAATAAATACTGGGGATCAAAATAAAGAACAAAGAAAGAAAGGAACGGAGGACCGTCTCAGCGACCCTTGGGACAACATTAAATGCACCAACATTCGAATTATATGGGTCTCAGAAGAAGAAGAGAAATAGAAAAGGCGTGAGAATATATTTGAAGAGATTATAGTTGAAAACATCCCTAGTATGGGAAAGGAAACAGTTAATCAAGTCAAGGAAGCACAGAGAGTTCCATACAGGATAAATCCAAGGAGAAACACGCCAAGACACATGTTCATCAAACTATTAGAAACTAAATACATAGAAAGCATGTAAAAAGCAGCATGGGAAAAACAGCATATACCATACAAGGGAATCCACGTAAGTTAACAGCTGACCTTTCAGCAGAAATTCTGCAAGAGAGAAGGGAGTGCCAGTATACGTATTTCAAGAGATGAAAGGAAAAAACCTACAACCAATGTTACTGTTCTCATCAAGAATCTCATTGAGATTGGACGGAGAAACCAAAAACTTTACAGAAAAAGACACGGAAAAAGAATTCAGCACCAACAACAGCTTTATAACAAAGGATAAAGGAACTTCTCTAGGCAGGAATCACAAAGAAAAGAAAAGACCTCCTAGAACAAACCAAAAACAATTAACAAAACGGTAAGAGGAACATCCATATTAATAAGAACGTTACATGTAAATGGATACATGGCTCCAACTACAACAGATAGACTCCCTGAAGGGATACAACATCAAGACCATTATATGTGCTGCCTAGAAGAGACCCACTTTACACCTAGGGAGATATACAGACTGAAAATGAGGAGATGGCAAGAGACATTCCATGCAAATGGAAATCAAAGGAAACCTGGAGTTACAATTCTCATATCAGACGAAATAGACTTTAAGATAAACACTGTTACAAGAAACAAACAAGGACACTACATACTGATAAAGGGATCAAACCAAGGAGAGGATATGACAAATGCGAATACTTATGAACACAACCGAGGATCACTTCACTACATAACATGTATCCTAACAGCCATAAAGGGGAACTTGATAGTACCACCAAAAGAGTAGGGGACATTACCACCCCAATTCCACCAATGGACAGATCATCCAAAATGAAAAAAAATCAGGACACATAAGTTTTAAATGACACATTGAACAGGAGGGACTTCATTCATATGTATACCACATTCTATTGCAAAACAACAGAAAACACTCTTTCCTCAGGTGCTCATGGAACATTCTCCAAGATATATTATATGTAGGACCACAAATAAAGCCTTAGAAAATTAAGAAAATTGAAACAGTATCAGGTATACTTTCCGCCCACAGTGCTATGAATCTAGATAGGAATTAAAAGGAGAAAAAGCCCGTCAATAATACAAACACGGGGAAGCTAAAGAAAACGCTGTTACATAACCAAGATTTCACTGCAGAAAACCAAGATGGGATCAAAAATACCTGGGAAAAAGTGACAGTGGAAATACGACCACCCAAAACTATGGGATGAAGCAAACGCAACTGTAAAAGGAGAGCTGTGCGAAAAAAGAAGCCAAAGGGAAATCTCTCCCAGCAGCCGCAGGAAGAGTGGGTGAAATCTGCACACTCAACGTGAAGTACCCCGCATCTGTGGAACACCTGAATACACAAAGAATCAGCCCAAAATTGACGAGGTGGACTTTGTGAGCAAAGATATATTATTCTTTCCAGTTTTTCACTTTTTGTGACTGTGGAGGTGTATGCTGCTGTTTGCGATTTTGTCTGTATAGCTTAGCTTTAACCATTTGTGCTAGAGTTCTGTGTGGCTTTTTTTTTTTTTTTACTTTTTAAAATTTTGTCGTAATAAATATTTTATATTTTAATCACTTCATTTTATTTGATTTTACTTTATTTTGTTTTATTTTATCCTCATTTTTTGTTTCCTTCTCTTTCTTCTCCCACTTATTCTGAGCTGTGAGGATGAAAGTCTCTAGGTGCTCTAACCAGGAGTCAGTGCTCTGCATCTGAGGTGGGAAAACCAACTTCAGGACACTGGTCCACAGGAGACCTGACAGCTCCACATAATATCAAATGGATAAAATCTCCCAGAGATTTCCTTCTCACGTCCAAGACCCACATTCACTCAGTGACCAGAAGTCTACAGTGCTGGACACCGTATGATCAGAGAGGACGCCTTAAATCATAATAAGGACAGAGGCACCAAAATACACACCACCAGACGTGGAGGTGCCCACCAGAAAGTAAAGATCCAGCCTCATCTTCCAGAACACAAGCACACCTCCCCTCAACAAAGAAACATGCAGAACCCACTGAACAAACCTGAGCCGCTGGGGACAGACACCAAAAACCACAATAACGACGGGCATGACGCCTGTGAAAAGGAACCCCAAGCCCAGTAAGTTAAGCAAAATGAGGAGATCAAAAAACACACGTCGACGAAGCAGCAAGGTCAAAACGCACCAGACCTAACAAATGAAGAGGAAATAGGCAGTCCACCCGAAAAAGAATTCAGAATAATGATAGGAAAGACGATTCAACATCGTAGAAATAGGAGAGAGAAAATACAAGAAACGTTTCACAAGGGTCGACAAGAACTGAAGAGCAAACAAACAATGATGAAGAACACAATACATGAAAATAATTATTCTCTAGCATGGATCACTAGCACAATAACTGAGGCAGAAGAACGGTTAAGTGTCCTGGAAGATAAAATAGTTCAAATAAATACTGGGGATCAAAATAAAGAACAAAGAAAGAAAGGAACGGAGGGCCGTGTCAGCGACCTTTGGGACAACCTTAAATGCACCAACATTCGAATTATATGGGTCTCAGAAGAAGAAGAGAAATAGAAAAGGCGTGAGAATATATTTGAAGAGATTATAGTTGAAAACATCCCTAGTATGGGAAAGGAAACAGTTAATCAAGTCAAGGAAGCACAGAGAGTCCCATACAGGATAAATCCAAGGAGAAACACGCCAAGACACATGTTCATCAAACTATTAGAAACTAAATACATAGAAAGCATGTAAAAAGCAGCATGGGAAAAACAGCATATACCATACAAGGGAATCCACGTAAGTTAACAGCTGACCTTTCAGCAGAAATTCTGCAAGAGAGAAGGGAGTGCCAGTATACGTATTTCAAGAGATGAAAGGAAAAAACCTACAACCAATGTTACTGTTCTCAGCAAGAATCTCATTGAGATTGGACGGAGAAACCAAAAACTTTACAGAAAAAGACACGGAAAAAGAATTCAGCACCAACAACAGCTTTATAACAAAGGATAAAGGAACTTCTCTAGACAGGAATCACAAAGAAAAGAAAAGACCTCCTAGAACAAACCAAAAACAATTAACAAAACGGTAAGAGGAATATCCATATTAATAAGAACGTTACATGTAAATGGATACATGGCTCCAACTACAACAGATAGACTCCCTGAAGGGATACAACATCAAGACCATTATATGTGCTGCCTAGAAGAGACCCACTTTACACCTAGGGAGATATACAGACTGAAAATGAGGAGATGGCAAGAGACATTCCATGCAAATGGAAATCAAAGGAAACCTGGAGTTACAATTCTCATATCAGACGAAATAGACTTTAAGATAAACACTGTTACAAGAAACAAACAAGGACACTACATACTGATCAAGGGATCAAACCAAGGAGAGGATATGACAAATGCGAATACTTATGAACACAACCGAGGATCACTTCACTACATAACATGTATCCTAACAGCCATAAAGGGGAACTTGATAGTACCACCAAAAGAGTAGGGGACATTACCACCCCAATTCCACCAATGGACAGATCATCCAAAATGAAAAAAAATCAGGAAACATAAGTTTTAAATGACACATTGAACAGGAGGGACTTCATTCATATGTATACCACATTCTATTGCAAAACAACAGAAAACACTCTTTCCTCAGGTGCTCATGGAACATTCTCCAAGATACATTATATGTAGGACCACAAATAAAGCCTTAGAAAATTAAGAAAATTGAAACAGTATCAGGTATACTTTCCGCCCACAGTGCTATGAATCTAGATAGGAATTAAAAGGAAAAAAAGCCCGTCAATAATACAAACACGGGGAAGCTAAAGAAAACGCTGTTACATAACCAAGATTTCACTGCAGAAAACCAAGATGGGATCAAAAATACCTGGGAAAAAGTGACAGTGGAAATACGACCACCCAAAACTATGGGATGAAGCAAACGCAACTGTAAAAGGAGAGCTGTGCGAAAAAAGAAGCCAAAGGGAAATCTCTCCCAGCAGCCGCAGGAAGAGTGGGTGAAATCTGCACACTCAACGTGAAGTACCCCGCATCTGTGGAACACCTGAATACACAAAGAATCAGCCCAAAATTGACGAGGTGGACTTTGTGAGCAAAGATATATTATTCTTTCCAGTTTTACACTTTTTGTGACTGTGGAGGTGTATGCTGCTGTTTGCGATTTTGTCTGTATAGCTTAGCTTTAACCATTTGTGCTAGAGTTCTGTGTGGCTTTTTTTTTTTTTAATTTTTAAAATTTTCTCGTAATAAATATTTTTTATTTTAATCACTTCATTTTATTTGATTTTACTTTATTTTGTTTTATTTTATCCTCATTCTTTGTTTCCTTCTCTTTCTTCTCCCACTTATTCTGAGCTGTGAGGATGAAAGTCTCTAGGTGCTCTAACCAGGAGTCAGTGCTCTGCATCTGAGGTGGGAAAACCAACTTCAGGACACTGGTCCACAGGAGACCTGACAGCTCCACATAATATCAAATGGAGAAAATCTCCCAGAGATTTCCTTCTCAAGTCCAAGACCCACATTCACTCAGTGACCAGAAGTCTACAGTGCTGGACACCGTATGCCAAACAATGAGCAAGACAGAAAGAGCCCCATCCGGTATCAGAGAGGACGCCTTAAATCATAATAAGGACAGAGGCACCAAAATACACACCACCAGACGTGGAGGGGCACACCAGAAAGTAAAGATCCAGCCTCATCTTCCAGAACACAAGCACACCTCCCCTCAACAAAGAAACATGCAGAACCCACTGAACAAACCTTAGCCGCTGGGGACAGACACCAAAAACCACAATAACGACGGGCATGACGCCTGTAAGAAGGAACCCCAAGCCCACTAAGTTAAGCAAAATGAGGAGATCAAAAAACACACGTCGACGAAGCAGCAAGGTCAAAACGCACCAGACCTAACAAATGAAGAGGAAATAGGCAGTCCACCCGAAAAAGAATTCAGAATAATGATAGGAAAGACGATTCAACATTGTAGAAATAGGAGAGAGAAAATACAAGAAACGTTTCACAAGGGTCGACAAGAACTGAAGAGCAAACAAACAATGATGAAGAACACAATACATGAAAATAATTATTCTCTAGCATGGATCACTAGCACAATAACTGAGGCAGAAGAACGGTTAAGTGTCCTGGAAGATAAAATAGTTCAAATAAATACTGGGGATCAAAATAAAGAACAAAGAAAGAAAGGAACGGAGGGCCGTCTCAGCGACCCTTGGGACAACCTTAAATGCACCAACATTCGAATTATATGGGTCTCAGAAGAAGAAGAGAAATAGAAAAGGCGTGAGAATATATTTGAAGAGATTATAGTTGAAAACATCCCTAGTATGGGAAAGGAAACAGTTAATCAAGTCAAGGAAGCACAGAGAGTCCCATACAGGATAAATCCAAGGAGAAACACGCCAAGACACATGTTCATCAAACTATTAGAAACTAAATACATAGAAAGCATGTAAAAAGCAGCATGGGAAAAACAGCATATACCATACAAGGGAATCCACGTAAGTTAACAGCTGACCTTTCAGCAGAAATTCTGCAAGAGAGAAGGGAGTGCCAGTATACGTATTTCAAGAGATGAAAGGAAAAAACCTACAACCAATGTTACTGTTCTCACCAAGAATCTCATTGAGATTGGACGGAGAAACCAAAAACTTTACAGAAAAAGACACGGAAAAAGAATTCAGCACCAACAACAGCTTTATAACAAAGGATAAAGGAACTTCTCTAGGCAGGAATCACAAAGAAAAGAAAAGACCTCCTAGAACAAACCAAAAACAATTAACAAAACGGTAAGAGGAACATCCATATTAATAAGAACGTTACATGTAAATGGATACATGGCTCCAACTACAACAGATAGACTCCCTGAAGGGATACAACATCAAGACCATTATATGTGCTGCCTAGAAGAGACCCACTTTACACCTAGGGAGATATACAGACTGAAAATGAGGAGATGGCAAGAGACATTCCATGCAAATGGAAATCAAAGGAAACCTGGAGTTACAATTCTCATATCAGACGAAATAGACTTTAAGATAAACACTGTTACAAGAAACAAACAAGGACACTACATACTGATCAAGGGATCAAACCAAGGAGAGGATATTACAAATGCGAATACTTATGAACACAACCGA
The DNA here is from genome assembly GCF_965194825.1 of Balaenoptera physalus. NCBI lineage: Eukaryota > Metazoa > Chordata > Mammalia > Artiodactyla > Balaenopteridae > Balaenoptera > Balaenoptera physalus. Next base: position 18,489,707 of record NC_138904.1, on the reverse strand, counting down.
GGATCACTTCACTACATAACATGTATCCTAACAGCCATAAAGGGGAACTTGATAGTACCACCAAAAGAGTAGGGGACATTACCACCCCAATTCCACCAATGGACAGATCATCCAAAATGAAAAAAAATCAGGAAACATAAGTTTTAAATGACACATTGACCAGGAGGGACTTCATTCATATGTATACCACATTCTATTGCAAAACAACAGAAAACACTCTTTCCTCAGATGCTCATGGAACATTCTCCAAGATACATTATATGTAGGACCACAAATAAAGCCTTAGAAAATTAAGAAAATTGAAACAGTATCAGGTATACTTTCCGCCCACAGTGCTATGAATCTAGATAGGAATTAAAAGGAAAAAAAGCCCGTCAATACTACAAACACGGGGAAGCTAAAGAAAACGCTGTTACATAACCAAGATTTCACTGCAGAAAACCAAGATGGGATCAAAAATACCTGGGAAAAAGTGACAGTGGAAATACGACCACCCAAAACTATGGGATGAAGCAAACGCAACTGTAAAAGGAGAGCTGTGCGAAAAAAGAAGCCAAAGGGAAATCTCTCCCAGCAGCCGCAGGAAGAGTGGGTGAAATCTGCACACTCAACGTGAAGTACCCCGCATCTGTGGAACACCTGAATACACAAAGAATCAGCCCAAAATTGACGAGGTGGACTTTGTGAGCAAAGATATATTATTCTTTCCAGTTTTACACTTTTTGTGACTGTGGAGGTGTATGCTGCTGTTTGCGATTTTGTCTGTATAGCTTAGCTTTAACCATTTGTGCTACAGTTCTGTGTGGCTTTTTTTTTTTTTAATTTTTAAAATTTTCTCGTAATAAATATTTTTTATTTTAATCACTTCATTTTATTTGAGTTTACTTTATTTTGTTTTATTTTATCCTCATTCTTTCTTTCCTTCTCTTTCTTCTCCCACTTATTCTGAGCTGTGAGGATGAAAGTCTCTAGGTGCTCTAACCAGGAGTCAGTGCTCTGCATCTGAGGTGGGAAAACCAACTTCAGGACACTGGTCCACAGGAGACCTGACAGCTCCACATAATATCAAATGGAGAAAATCTCCCAGAGATTTCCTTCTCAAGTCCAAGACCCACATTCACTCAGTGACCAGAAGTCTACAGTGCTGGACACCGTATGCCAAACAATGAGCAAGACAGAAAGAGCCCCATCCGGTATCAGAGAGGACGCCTTAAATCATAATAAGGACAGCGGCACCAAAATACACACCACCAGACGTGGAGGTGCCCACCAGAAAGTAAAGATCCAGCCTCATCTTCCAGAACACAAGCACACCTCCCCTCAACAAAGAAACATGCAGAACCCACTGAACAAACCTTAGCCGCTGGGGACAGACACCAAAAACCACAATAACGACGGGCATGACGCCTGTGAAAAGGAACCCCAAGCCCAGTAAGTTAAGCAAAATGAGGAGATCAAAAAACACACGTCGACGAAGCAGCAAGGTCAAAACGCACCAGACCTAACAAATGAAGAGGAAATAGGCAGTCCACCCGAAAAAGAATTCAGAATAATGATAGGAAAGACGATTCAACATCGTAGAAATAGGAGAGAGAAAATACAAGAAACGTTTCACAAGGGTCGACAAGAACTGAAGAGCAAACAAACAATGATGAAGAACACAATACATGAAAATAATTATTCTCTAGCATGGATCACTAGCACAATAACTGAGGCAGAAGAACGGTTAAGTGTCCTGGAAGATAAAATAGTTCAAATAAATACTGGGGATCAAAATAAAGAACAAAGAAAGAAAGGAACGGAGGGCCGTCTCAGCGACCCTTGGGACAACCTTAAATGCACCAACATTCGAATTATATGGGTCTCAGAAGAAGAAGAGAAATAGAAAAGGCGTGAGAATATATTTGAAGAGATTATAGTTGAAAACATCCCTAGTATGGGAAAGGAAACAGTTAATCAAGTCAAGGAAGCACAGAGAGTCCCATACAGGATAAATCCAAGGAGAAACACGCCAAGACACATGTTCATCAAACTATTAGAAACTAAATACATAGAAAGCATGTAAAAAGCAGCATGGGAAAAACAGCATATACCATACAAGGGAATCCACGTAAGTTAACAGCTGACCTTTCAGCAGAAATTCTGCAAGAGAGAAGGGAGTGCCAGTATACGTATTTCAAGAGATGAAAGGAAAAAACCTACAACCAATGTTACTGTTCTCACCAAGAATCTCATTGAGATTGGACGGAGAAACCAAAAACTTTACAGAAAAAGACACGGAAAAAGAATTCAGCACCAACAACAGCTTTATAACAAAGGATAAAGGAACTTCTCTAGGCAGGAATCACAAAGAAAAGAAAAGACCTCCTAGAACAAACCAAAAACAATTAACAAAACGGTAAGAGGAACATCCATATTAATAAGAACGTTACATGTAAATGGATACATGGCTCCAACTACAACAGATAGACTCCCTGAAGGGATACAACATCAAGACCATTATATGTGCTGCCTAGAAGAGACCCACTTTACACCTAGGGAGATATACAGACTGAAAATGAGGAGATGGCAAGAGACATTCCATGCAAATGGAAATCAAAGGAAACCTGGAGTTACAATTCTCATATCAGACGAAATAGACTTTAAGATAAACACTGTTACAAGAAACAAACAAGGACACTACATACTGATCAAGGGATCAAACCAAGGAGAGGATATGACAAATGCGAATACTTATGAACACAACCGAGGATCACTTCACTACATAACATGTATCCTAACAGCCATAAAGGGGAACTTGATAGTACCACCAAAAGAGTAGGGGACATTACCACCCCAATTCCACCAATGGACAGATCATCCAAAATGAAAAAAAATCAGGAAACATAAGTTTTAAATGACACATTGAACAGGAGGGACTTCATTCATATGTATACCACATTCTATTGCAAAACAACAGAAAACACTCTTTCCTCAGGTGCTCATGGAACATTCTCCAAGATATATTATATGTAGGACCACAAATAAAGCCTTAGAAAATTAAGAAAATTGAAACAGTATCAGGTATACTTTCCGCCCACAGTGCTATGAATCTAGATAGGAATTAAAAGGAAAAAAAGCCCGTCAATAATACAAACACGGGGAAGCTAAAGAAAACGCTGTTACATAACCAAGATTTCACTGCAGAAAACCAAGATGGGATCAAAAATACCTGGGAAAAAGTGACAGTGGAAATACGACCACCCAAAACTATGGGATGAAGCAAACGCAACTGTAAAAGGAGAGCTGTGCGAAAAAAGAAGCCAAAGGGAAATCTCTCCCAGCAGCCGCAGGAAGAGTGGGTGAAATCTGCACACTCAACGTGAAGTACCCCGCATCTGTGGAACACCTGAATACACAAAGAATCAGCCCAAAATTGACGAGGTGGACTTTGTGAGCAAAGATATATTATTCTTTCCAGTTTTACACTTTTTGTGACTGTGGAGGTGTATGCTGCTGTTTGCGATTTTGTCTGTATAGCTTAGCTTTAACCATTTGTGCTAGAGTTCTGTGTGGCTTTTTTTTTTTTTTACTTTTTAAAATTTTCTCGTAATAAATATTTTTTATTTTAATCACTTCATTTTATTTTATTTTACTTTATTTTGTTTTATTTTATCCTCATTCTTTGTTTCCTTCTCTTTCTTCTCCCACTTATTCTGAGCTGTGAGGATGAAAGTCTCTAGGTGCTCTAACCAGGAGTCAGTGCTCTGCATCTGAGGTGGGAAAACCAACTTCAGGACACTGGTCCACAGGAGACCTGACAGCTCCACATAATATCAAATGGAGAAAATCTCCCAGAGATTTCCTTCTCAAGTCCAAGACCCACATTCACTCAGTGACCAGAAGTCTACAGTGCTGGACACCGTATGCCAAACAATGAGCAAGACAGAAACAGCCCCATCCGGTATCAGAGAGGACGCCTTAAATCATAATAAGGACAGAGGCACCAAAATACACACCACCAGACGTGGAGGTGCCCACCAGAAAGTAAAGATCCAGCCTCATCTTCCAGAACACAAGCACACCTCCCCTCAACAAAGAAACATGCAGAACCCACTGAACAAACCTTAGCCGCTGGGGACAGACACCAAAAACCACAATAACGACGGGCATGACGCCTGTGAAAAGGAACCCCAAGCCCAGTAAGTTAAGCAAAATGAGGAGATCAAAAAACACACGTCGACGAAGCAGCAAGGTCAAAACGCACCAGACCTAACAAATGAAGAGGAAATAGGCAGTCCACCCGAAAAAGAATTCAGAATAATGATAGGAAAGACGATTCAACATCGTAGAAATAGGAGAGAGAAAATACAAGAAACGTTTCACAAGGGTCGACAAGAACTGAAGAGCAAACAAACAATGATGAAGAACACAATACATGAAAATAATTATTCTCTAGCATGGATCACTAGCACAATAACTGAGGCAGAAGAACGGTTAAGTGTCCTGGAAGATAAAATAGTTCAAATAAATACTGGGGATCAAAATAAAGAACAAAGAAAGAAAGGAACGGAGGGCCGTCTCAGCGACCTTTGGGACAACCTTAAATGCACCAACATTCGAATTATATGGGTCTCAGAAGAAGAAGAGAAATAGAAAAGGCGTGAGAATATATTTGAAGAGATTATAGTTGAAAACATCCCTAGTATGGGAAAGGAAACAGTTAATCAAGTCAAGGAAGCACAGAGAGTCCCATACAGGATAAATCCAAGGAGAAACACGCCAAGACACATGTTCATCAAACTATTAGAAACTAAATACATAGAAAGCATGTAAAAAGCAGCATGGGAAAAACAGCATATACCATACAAGGGAATCCACGTAAGTTAACAGCTGACCTTTCAGCAGAAATTCTGCAAGAGAGAAGGGAGTGCCAGTATACGTATTTCAAGAGATGAAAGGAAAAAACCTACAACCAATGTTACTGTTCTCACCAAGAATCTCATTGAGATTGGACGGAGAAACCAAAAACTTTACAGAAAAAGACACGGAAAAAGAATTCAGCACCAACAACAGCTTTATAACAAAGGATAAAGGAACTTCTCTAGGCAGGAATCACAAAGAAAAGAAAAGACCTCCTAGAACAAACCAAAAACAATTAACAAAACGGTAAGAGGAACATCCATATTAATAAGAACGTTACATGTAAATGGATACATGGCTCCAACTACAACAGATAGACTCCCTGAAGGGATACAACATCAAGACCATTATATGTGCTGCCTAGAAGAGACCCACTTTACACCTAGGGAGATATACAGACTGAAAATGAGGAGATGGCAAGAGACATTCCATGCAAATGGAAATCAAAGGAAACCTGGAGTTACAATTCTCATATCAGACGAAATAGACTTTAAGATAAACACTGTTACAAGAAACAAACAAGGACACTACATACTGATCAAGGGATCAAACCAAGGAGAGGATATGACAAATGCGAATACTTATGAACACAACCGAGGATCACTTCACTACATAACATGTATCCTAACAGCCATAAAGGGGAACTTGATAGTACCACCAAAAGAGTAGGGGACATTACCACCCCAATTCCACCAATGGACAGATCATCCAAAATGAAAAAAAATCAGGAAACATAAGTTTTAAATGACACATTGAACAGGAGGGACTTCATTCATATGTATACCACATTCTATTGCAAAACAACAGAAAACACTCTTTCCTCAGGTGCTCATGGAACATTCTCCAAGATATATTATATGTAGGACCACAAATAAAGCCTTAGAAAATTAAGAAAATTGAAACAGTATCAGGTATACTTTCTGCCCACAGTGCTATGAATCTAGATAGGAATTAAAAGGAGAAAAAGCCCGTCAATAATACAAACACGGGGAAGCTAAAGAAAACGCTGTTACATAACCAAGATTTCACTGCAGAAAACCAAGATGGGATCAAAAATACCTGGGAAAAAGTGACAGTGGAAATACGACCACCCAAAACTATGGGATGAAGCAAACGCAACTGTAAAAGGAGAGCTGTGCGAAAAAAGAAGCCAAAGGGAAATCTCTCCCAGCAGCCGCAGGAAGAGTGGGTGAAATCTGCACACTCAACGTGAAGTACCCCGCATCTGTGGAACACCTGAATACACAAAGAATCAGCCCAAAATTGACGAGGTGGACTTTGTGAGCAAAGATATATTATTCTTTCCAGTTTTACACTTTTTGTGACTGTGGAGGTGTATGCTGCTGTTTGCGATTTTGTCTGTATAGCTTAGCTTTAACCATTTGTGCTAGAGTTCTGTGTGGCTTTTTTTTTTTTTAATTTTTAAAATTTTCTCGTAATAAATATTTTTTATTTTAATCACTTCATTTTATTTGATTTTACTTTATTTTGTTTTATTTTATCCTCATTCTTTGTTTCCTTCTCTTTCTTCTCCCACTTATTCTGAGCTGTGAGGATGAAAGTCTCTAGGTGCTCTAACCAGGAGTCAGTGCTCTGCATCTGAGGTGGGAAAACCAACTTCAGGACACTGGTCCACAGGAGACCTGACAGCTCCACATAATATCAAATGGAGAAAATCTCCCAGAGATTTCCTTCTCAAGTCCAAGACCCACATTCACTCAGTGACCAGAAGTCTACAGTGCTGGACACCGTATGCCAAACAATGAGCAAGACAGAAACAGCCCCATCCGGTATCAGAGAGGACGCCTTAAATCATAATAAGGACAGAGGCACCAAAATACACACCACCAGACGTGGAGGTGCCCACCAGAAAGTAAAGATCCAGCCTCATCTTCCAGAACACAAGCACACCTCCCCTCAACAAAGAAACATGCAGAACCCACTGAACAAACCTTAGCCGCTGGGGACAGACACCAAAAACCACAATAACGACGGGCATGACGCCTGTAAGAAGGAACCCCAAGCCCACTAAGTTAAGCAAAATGAGGAGATCAAAAAACACACGTCGACGAAGCAGCAAGGTCAAAACGCACCAGACCTAACAAATGAAGAGGAAATAGGCAGTCCACCCGAAAAAGAATTCAGAATAATGATAGGAAAGACGATTCAACATCGTAGAAATAGGAGAGAGAAAATACAAGAAACGTTTCACAAGGGTCGACAAGAACTGAAGAGCAAACAAACAATGATGAAGAACACAATACATGAAAATAATTATTCTCTAGCATGGATCACTAGCACAATAACTGAGGCAGAAGAACGGTTAAGTGTCCTGGAAGATAAAATAGTTCAAATAAATACTGGGGATCAAAATAAAGAACAAAGAAAGAAAGGAACGGAGGGCCGTCTCAGCGACCCTTGGGACAACCTTAAATGCACCAACATTCGAATTATATGGGTCTCAGAAGAAGAAGAGAAATAGAAAAGGCGTGAGAATATATTTGAAGAGATTATAGTTGAAAACATCCCTAGTATGGGAAAGGAAACAGTTAATCAAGTCAAGGAAGCTCAGAGAGTCCCATACAGGATAAATCCAAGGAGAAACACGCCAAGACACATGTTCATCAAACTATTAGAAACTAAATACATAGAAAGCATGTAAAAAGCAGCATGGGAAAAACAGCATATACCATACAAGGGAATCCACGTAAGTTAACAGCTGACCTTTCAGCAGAAATTCTGCAAGAGAGAAGGGAGTGCCAGTATACGTATTTCAAGAGATGAAAGGAAAAAACCTACAACCAATGTTACTGTTCTCACCAAGAATCTCATTGAGATTGGACGGAGAAACCAAAAACTTTACAGAAAAAGACACGGAAAAAGAATTCAGCACCAACAACAGCTTTATAACAAAGGATAAAGGAACTTCTCTAGGCAGGAATCACAAAGAAAAGAAAAGACCTCCTAGAACAAACCAAAAACAATTAACAAAACGGTAAGAGGAACATCCATATTAATAAGAACGTTACATGTAAATGGATACATGGCTCCAACTACAACAGATAGACTCCCTGAAGGGATACAACATCAAGACCATTATATGTGCTGCCTAGAAGAGACCCACTTTACACCTAGGGAGATATACAGACTGAAAATGAGGAGATGGCAAGAGACATTCCATGCAAATGGAAATCAAAGGAAACCTGGAGTTACAATTCTCATATCAGACGAAATAGACTTTAAGATAAACACTGTTACAAGAAACAAACAAGGACACTACATACTGATCAAGGGATCAAACCAAGGAGAGGATATTACAAATGCGAATACTTATGAACACAACCGAGGATCACTTCACTACATAACATGTATCCTAACAGCCATAAAGGGGAACTTGATAGTACCACCAAAAGAGTAGGGGACATTACCACCCCAATTCCACCAATGGACAGATCATCCAAAATGAAAAAAAATCAGGAAACATAAGTTTTAAATGACACATTGACCAGGAGGGACTTCATTCATATGTATACCACATTCTATTGCAAAACAACAGAAAACACTCTTTCCTCAGGTGCTCATGGAACATTCTCCAAGATACATTATATGTAGGACCACAAATAAAGCCTTAGAAAATTAAGAAAATTGAAACAGTATCAGGTATACTTTCCGCCCACAGTGCTATGAATCTAGATAGGAATTAAAAGGAAAAAAAGCCCGTCAATACTACAAACACGGGGAAGCTAAAGAAAACGCTGTTACATAACCAAGATTTCACTGCAGAAAACCAAGATGGGATCAAAAATACCTGGGAAAAAGTGACAGTGGAAATACGACCACCCAAAACTATGGGATGAAGCAAACGCAACTGTAAAAGGAGAGCTGTGCGAAAAAAGAAGCCAAAGGGAAATCTCTCCCAGCAGCCGCAGGAAGAGTGGGTGAAATCTGCACACTCAACGTGAAGTACCCCGCATCTGTGGAACACCTGAATACACAAAGAATCAGCCCAAAATTGACGAGGTGGACTTTGTGAGCAAAGATATATTATTCTTTCCAGTTTTACACTTTTTGTGACTGTGGAGGTGTATGCTGCTGTTTGCGATTTTGTCTGTATAGCTTAGCTTTAACCATTTGTGCTACAGTTCTGTGTGGCTTTTTTTTTTTTTACTTTTTAAAATTTTCTCGTAATAAATATTTTTTATTTTAATCACTTCATTTTATTTGATTTTACTTTATTTTGTTTTATTTTATCCTCATTCTTTGTTTCCTTCTCTTTCTTCTCCCACTTATTCTGAGCTGTGAGGATGAAAGTCTCTAGGTGCTCTAACCAGGAGTCAGTGCTCTGCATCTGAGGTGGGAAAACCAACTTCAGGACACTGGTCCACAGGAGACCTGACAGCTCCACATAATATCAAATGGAGAAAATCTCCCAGAGATTTCCTTCTCAAGTCCAAGACCCACATTCACTCAGTGACCAGAAGTCTACAGTGCTGGACACCGTATGCCAAACAATGAGCAAGACAGAAACAGCCCCATCCGGTATCAGAGAGGACGCCTTAAATCATAATAAGGACAGAGGCACCAAAATACACACCACCAGACGTGGAGGTGCCCACCAGAAAGTAAAGATCCAGCCTCATCTTCCAGAACACAAGCACACCTCCCCTCAACAAAGAAACATGCAGAACCCACTGAACAAACCTTAGCCGCTGGGGACAGACACCAAAAACCACAATAACGACGGGCATGACGCCTGTGAAAAGGAACCCCAAGCCCACTAAGTTAAGCAAAATGAGGAGATCAAAAAACACACGTCGACGAAGCAGCAAGGTCAAAACGCACCAGACCTAACAAATGAAGAGGAAATAGGCAGTCCACCCGAAAAAGAATTCAGAATAATGATAGGAAAGACGATTCAACATCGTAGAAATAGGAGAGAGAAAATACAAGAAACGTTTCACAAGGGTCGACAAGAACTGAAGAGCAAACAAACAATGATGAAGAACACAATACATGAAAATAATTATTCTCTAGCATGGATCACTAGCACAATAACTGAGGCAGAAGAACGGTTAAGTGTCCTGGAAGATAAAATAGTTCAAATAAATACTGGGGATCAAAATAAAGAACAAAGAAAGAAAGGAACGGAGGGCCGTCTCAGCGACCCTTGGGACAACCTTAAATGCACCAACATTCGAATTATATGGGTCTCAGAAGAAGAAGAGAAATAGAAAAGGCGTGAGAATATATTTGAAGAGATTATAGTTGAAAACATCCCTAGTATGGGAAAGGAAACAGTTAATCAAGTCAAGGAAGCACAGAGAGTCCCATACAGGATAAATCCAAGGAGAAACACGCCAAGACACATGTTCATCAAACTATTAGAAACTAAATACATAGAAAGCATGTAAAAAGCAGCATGGGAAAAACAGCATATACCATACAAGGGAATCCACGTAAGTTAACAGCTGACCTTTCAGCAGAAATTCTGCAAGAGAGAAGGGAGTGCCAGTATACGTATTTCAAGAGATGAAAGGAAAAAACCTACAACCAATGTTACTGTTCTCACCAAGAATCTCATTGAGATTGGACGGAGAAACCAAAAACTTTACAGAAAAAGACACGGAAAAAGAATTCAGCACCAACAACAGCTTTATAACAAAGGATAAAGGAACTTCTCTAGGCAGGAATCACAAAGAAAAGAAAAGACCTCCTAGAACAAACCAAAAACAATTAACAAAACGGTAAGAGGAACATCCATATTAATAAGAACGTTACATGTAAATGGATACATGGCTCCAACTACAACAGATAGACTCCCTGAAGGGATACAACATCAAGACCATTATATGTGCTGCCTAGAAGAGACCCACTTTACACCTAGGGAGATATACAGACTGAAAATGAGGAGATGGCAAGAGACATTCCATGCAAATGGAAATCAAAGGAAACCTGGAGTTACAATTCTCATATCAGACGAAATAGACTTTAAGATAAACACTGTTACAAGAAACAAACAAGGACACTACATACTGATCAAGGGATCAAACCAAGGAGAGGATATGACAAATGCGAATACTTATGAACACAACCGAGGATCACTTCACTACATAACATGTATCCTAACAGCCATAAAGGGGAACTTGATAGTACCACCAAAAGAGTAGGGGACATTACCACCCCAATTCCACCAATGGACAGATCATCCAAAATGAAAAAAAATCAGGAAACATAAGTTTTAAATGACACATTGAACAGGAGGGACTTCATTCATATGTATACCACATTCTATTGCAAAACAACAGAAAACACTCTTTCCTCAGGTGCTCATGGAACATTCTCCAAGATATATTATATGTAGGACCACAAATAAAGCCTTAGAAAATTAAGAAAATTGAAACAGTATCAGGTATACTTTCCGCCCACAGTGCTATGAATCTAGATAGGAATTAAAAGGAAAAAAAGCCCGTCAATAATACAAACACGGGGAAGCTAAAGAAAACGCTGTTACATAACCAAGATTTCACTGCAGAAAACCAAGATGGGATCAAAAATACCTGGGAAAAAGTGACAGTGGAAATACGACCACCCAAAACTATGGGATGAAGCAAACGCAACTGTAAAAGGAGAGCTGTGCGAAAAAAGAAGCCAAAGGGAAATCTCTCCCAGCAGCCGCAGGAAGAGTGGGTGAAATCTGCACACTCAACGTGAAGTACCCCGCATCTGTGGAACACCTGAATACACAAAGAATCAGCCCAAAATTGACGAGGTGGACTTTGTGAGCAAAGATATATTATTCTTTCCAGTTTTACACTTTTTGTGACTGTGGAGGTGTATGCTGCTGTTTGCGATTTTGTCTGTATAGCTTAGCTTTAACCATTTGTGCTAGAGTTCTGTGTGGCTTTTTTTTTTTTTTACTTTTTAAAATTTTCTCGTAATAAATATTTTTTATTTTAATCACTTCATTTTATTTGATTTTACTTTATTTTGTTTTATTTTATCCTCATTCTTTGTTTCCTTCTCTTTCTTCTCCCACTTATTCTGAGCTGTGAGGATGAAAGTCTCTAGGTGCTCTAACCAGGAGTCAGTGCTCTGCATCTGAGGTGGGAAAACCAACTTCAGGACACTGGTCCACAGGAGACCTGACAGCTCCACATAATATCAAATGGAGAAAATCTCCCAGAGATTTCCTTCTCAAGTCCAAGACCCACATTCACTCAGTGACCAGAAGTCTACAGTGCTGGACACCGTATGCCAAACAATGAGCAAGACAGAAACAGCCCCATCCGGTATCAGAGAGGACGCCTTAAATCATAATAAGGACAGAGGCACCAAAATACACACCACCAGACGTGGAGGTGCCCACCAGAAAGTAAAGATCCAGCCTCATCTTCCAGAACACAAGCACACCTCCCCTCAACAAAGAAACATGCAGAACCCACTGAACAAACCTTAGCCGCTGGGGACAGACACCAAAAACCACAATAACGACGGGCGTGACGCCTGTGAAAAGGAACCCTAAGCCCACTAAGTTAAGCAAAATGAGGAGATCAAAAAACACACGTCGACGAAGCAGCAAGGTCAAAACGCACCAGACCTAACAAATGAAGAGGAAATAGGCAGTCCACCCGAAAAAGAATTCAGAATAATGATAGGAAAGACGATTCAACATCGTAGAAATAGGAGAGAGAAAATACAAGAAACGTTTCACAAGGGTCGACAAGAACTGAAGAGCAAACAAACAATGATGAAGAACACAATACATGAAAATAATTATTCTCTAGCATGGATCACTAGCACAATAACTGAGGCAGAAGAACGGTTAAGTGTCCTGGAAGATAAAATAGTTCAAATAAATACTGGGGATCAAAATAAAGAACAATGAAAGAAAGGAACGGAGGGCCGTCTCAGCGACCTTTGGGACAACCTTAAATGCACCAACATTCGAATTATATGGGTCTCAGAAGAAGAAGAGAAATAGAAAAGGCGTGAGAATATATTTGAAGAGATTATAGTTGAAAACATCCCTAGTATGGGAAAGGAAACAGTTAATCAAGTCAAGGAAGCACAGAGAGTCCCATACAGGATAAATCCAAGGAGAAACACGCCAAGACACATGTTCATCAAACTATTAGAAACTAAATACATAGAAAGCATGTAAAAAGCAGCATGGGAAAAACAGCATATACCATACAAGGGAATCCACGTAAGTTAACAGCTGACCTTTCAGCAGTAATTCTGCAAGAGAGAAGGGAGTGCCAGTATACGTATTTCAAGAGATGAAAGGAAAAAACCTACAACCAATGTTACTGTTCTCAGCAAGAATCTCATTGAGATTGGACGGAGAAACCAAAAACTTTACAGAAAAAGACACGGAAAAAGAATTCAGCACCAACAACAGCTTTATAACAAAGGATAAAGGAACTTCTCTAGGCAGGAATCACAAAGAAAAGAAAAGACCTCCTAGAACAAACCAAAAACAATTAACAAAACGGTAAGAGGAATATCCATATTAATAAGAACGTTACATGTAAATGGATACATGGCTCCAACTACAACAGATAGACTCCCTGAAGGGATACAACATCAAGACCATTATATGTGCTGCCTAGAAGAGACCCACTTTACACCTAGGGAGATATACAGACTGAAAATGAGGAGATGGCAAGAGACATTCCATGCAAATGGAAATCAAAGGAAACCTGGAGTTACAATTCTCATATCAGACGAAATAGACTTTAAGATAAACACTGTTACAAGAAACAAACAAGGACACTACATACTGATCAAGGGATCAAACCAAGGAGAGGATATGACAAATGCGAATACTTATGAACACAACCGAGGATCACTTCACTACATAACATGTATCCTAACAGCCATAAAGGGGAACTTGATAGTACCACCAAAAGAGTAGGGGACATTACCACCCCAATTCCACCAATGGACAGATCATCCAAAATGAAAAAAAATCAGGAAACATAAGTTTTAAATGACACATTGACCAGGAGGGACTTCATTCATATGTATACCACATTCTATTGCAAAACAACAGAAAACACTCTTTCCTCAGGTGCTCATGGAACATTCTCCAAGATACATTATATGTAGGACCACAAATAAAGCCTTAGAAAATTAAGAAAATTGAAACAGTATCAGGTATACTTTCCGCCCACAGTGCTATGAATCTAGATAGGAATTAAAAGGAAAAAAAGCCCGTCAATACTACAAACACGGGGAAGCTAAAGAAAACGCTGTTACATAACCAAGATTTCACTGCAGAAAACCAAGATGGGATCAAAAATACCTGGGAAAAAGTGACAGTGGAAATACGACCACCCAAAACTATGGGATGAAGCAAACGCAACTGTAAAAGGAGAGCTGTGCGAAAAAAGAAGCCAAAGGGAAATCTCTCCCAGCAGCCGCAGGAAGAGTGGGTGAAATCTGCACACTCAACGTGAAGTACCCCGCATCTGTGGAACACCTGAATACACAAAGAATCAGCCCAAAATTGACGAGGTGGACTTTGTGAGCAAAGATATATTATTCTTTCCAGTTTTACACTTTTTGTGACTGTGGAGGTGTATGCTGCTGTTTGCGATTTTGTCTGTATAGCTTAGCTTTAACCATTTGTGCTACAGTTCTGTGTGGCTTTTTTTTTTTTTACTTTTTAAAATTTTCTCGTAATAAATATTTTTTATTTTAATCACTTCATTTTATTTGATTTTACTTTATTTTGTTTTATTTTATCCTCATTCTTTGTTTCCTTCTCTTTCTTCTCCCACTTATTCTGAGCTGTGAGGATGAAAGTCTCTAGGTGCTCTAACCAGGAGTCAGTGCTCTGCATCTGAGGTGGGAAAACCAACTTCAGGACACTGGTCCACAGGAGACCTGACAGCTCCACATAATATCAAATGGAGAAAATCTCCCAGAGATTTCCTTCTCAAGTCCAAGACCCACATTCACTCAGTGACCAGAAGTCTACAGTGCTGGACACCGTATGCCAAACAATGAGCAAGACAGAAACAGCCCCATCCGGTATCAGAGAGGACGCCTTAAATCATAATAAGGACAGAGGCACCAAAATACACACCACCAGACGTGGAGGTGCCCACCAGAAAGTAAAGATCCAGCCTCATCTTCCAGAACACAAGCACACCTCCCCTCAACAAAGAAACATGCAGAACCCACTGAACAAATCTTAGCCGCTGGGGACAGACACCAAAAACCACAATAACGACGGGCATGACGCCTGTGAAAAGGAACCCCAAGCCCACTAAGTTAAGCAAAATGAGGAGATCAAAAAACACACGTCGACGAAGCAGCAAGGTCAAAACGCACCAGACCTAACAAATGAAGAGGAAATAGGCAGTCCACCCGAAAAAGAATTCAGAATAATGATAGGAAAGACGATTCAACATCGTAGAAATAGGAGAGAGAAAATACAAGAAACGTTTCACAAGGGTCGACAAGAACTGAAGAGCAAACAAACAATGATGAAGAACACAATACATGAAAATAATTATTCTCTAGCATGGATCACTAGCACAATAACTGAGGCAGAAGAACGGTTAAGTGTCCTGGAAGATAAAATAGTTCAAATAAATACTGGGGATCAAAATAAAGAACAAAGAAAGAAAGGAACGGAGGGCCGTCTCAGCGACCCTTGGGACAACCTTAAATGCACCAACATTCGAATTATATGGGTCTCAGAAGAAGAAGAGAAATAGAAAAGGCGTGAGAATATATTTGAAGAGATTATAGTTGAAAACATCCCTAGTATGGGAAAGGAAACAGTTAATCAAGTCAAGGAAGCACAGAGAGTCCCATACAGGATAAATCCAAGGAGAAACACGCCAAGACACATGTTCATCAAACTATTAGAAACTAAATACATAGAAAGCATGTAAAAAGCAGCATGGGAAAAACAGCATATACCATACAAGGGAATCCACGTAAGTTAACAGCTGACCTTTCAGCAGTAATTCTGCAAGAGAGAAGGGAGTGCCAGTATACGTATTTCAAGAGATGAAAGGAAAAAACCTACAACCAATGTTACTGTTCTCAGCAAGAATCTCATTGAGATTGGACGGAGAAACCAAAAACTTTACAGAAAAAGACACGGAAAAAGAATTCAGCACCAACAACAGCTTTATAACAAAGGATAAAGGAACTTCTCTAGGCAGGAATCACAAAGAAAAGAAAAGACCTCCTAGAACAAACCAAAAACAATTAACAAAACGGTAAGAGGAACATCCATATTAATAAGAACGTTACATGTAAATGGATACATGGCTCCAACTACAACAGATAGACTCCCTGAAGGGATACAACATCAAGACCATTATATGTGCTGCCTAGAAGAGACCCACTTTACACCTAGGGAGATATACAGACTGAAAATGAGGAGATGGCAAGAGACATTCCATGCAAATGGAAATCAAAGGAAACCTGGAGTTACAATTCTCATATCAGACGAAATAGACTTTAAGATAAACACTGTTACAAGAAACAAACAAGGACACTACATACTGATCAAGGGATCAAACCAAGGAGAGGATATGACAAATGCGAATACTTATGAACACAACCGAGGATCACTTCACTACATAACATGTATCCTAACAGCCATAAAGGGGAACTTGATAGTACCACCAAAAGAGTAGGGGACATTACCACCCCAATTCCACCAATGGACAGATCATCCAAAATGAAAAAAAATCAGGAAACATAAGTTTTAAATGACACATTGAACAGGAGGGACTTCATTCATATGTATACCACATTCTATTGCAAAACAACAGAAAACACTCTTTCCTCAGGTGCTCATGGAACATTCTCCAAGATATATTATATGTAGGACCACAAATAAAGCCTTAGAAAATTAAGAAAATTGAAACAGTATCAGGTATACTTTCCGCCCACAGTGCTATGAATCTAGATAGGAATTAAAAGGAAAAAAAGCCCGTCAATAATACAAACACGGGGAAGCTAAAGAAAACGCTGTTACATAACCAAGATTTCACTGCAGAAAACCAAGATGGGATCAAAAATACCTGGGAAAAAGTGACAGTGGAAATACGACCACCCAAAACTATGGGATGAAGCAAACGCAACTGTAAAAGGAGAGCTGTGCGAAAAAAGAAGCCAAAGGGAAATCTCTCCCAGCAGCCGCAGGAAGAGTGGGTGAAATCTGCACACTCAACGTGAAGTACCCCGCATCTGTGGAACACCTGAATACACAAAGAATCAGCCCAAAATTGACGAGGTGGACTTTGTGAGCAAAGATATATTATTCTTTCCAGTTTTACACTTTTTGTGACTGTGGAGGTGTATGCTGCTGTTTGCGATTTTGTCTGTATAGCTTAGCTTTAACCATTTGTGCTAGAGTTCTGTGTGGCTTTTTTTTTTTTTTACTTTTTAAAATTTTCTCGTAATAAATATTTTTTATTTTAATCACTTCATTTTATTTGATTTTACTTTATTTTGTTTTATTTTATCCTCATTCTTTGTTTCCTTCTCTTTCTTCTCCCACTTATTCTGAGCTGTGAGGATGAAAGTCTCTAGGTGCTCTAACCAGGAGTCAGTGCTCTGCATCTGAGGTGGGAAAACCAACTTCAGGACACTGGTCCACAGGAGACCTGACAGCTCCACATAATATCAAATGGAGAAAATCTCCCAGAGATTTCCTTCTCAAGTCCAAGACCCACATTCACTCAGTGACCAGAAGTCTACAGTGCTGGACACCGTATGCCAAACAATGAGCAAGACAGAAACAGCCCCATCCGGTATCAGAGAGGACGCCTTAAATCATAATAAGGACAGAGGCACCAAAATACACACCACCAGACGTGGAGGTGCCCACCAGAAAGTAAAGATCCAGCCTCATCTTCCAGAACACAAGCACACCTCCCCTCAACAAAGAAACATGCAGAACCCACTGAACAAACCTTAGCCGCTGGGGACAGACACCAAAAACCACAATAACGACGGGCGTGACGCCTGTGAAAAGGAACCCTAAGCCCACTAAGTTAAGCAAAATGAGGAGATCAAAAAACACACGTCGACGAAGCAGCAAGGTCAAAACGCACCAGACCTAACAAATGAAGAGGAAATAGGCAGTCCACCCGAAAAAGAATTCAGAATAATGATAGGAAAGACGATTCAACATCGTAGAAATAGGAGAGAGAAAATACAAGAAACGTTTCACAAGGGTCGACAAGAACTGAAGAGCAAACAAACAATGATGAAGAACACAATACATGAAAATAATTATTCTCTAGCATGGATCACTAGCACAATAACTGAGGCAGAAGAACGGTTAAGTGTCCTGGAAGATAAAATAGTTCAAATAAATACTGGGGATCAAAATAAAGAACAAAGAAAGAAAGGAACGGAGGGCCGTCTCAGCGACCTTTGGGACAACCTTAAATGCACCAACATTCGAATTATATGGGTCTCAGAAGAAGAAGAGAAATAGAAAAGGCGTGAGAATATATTTGAAGAGATTATAGTTGAAAACATCCCTAGTATGGGAAAGGAAACAGTTAATCAAGTCAAGGAAGCACAGAGAGTCCCATACAGGATAAATCCAAGGAGAAACACGCCAAGACACATGTTCATCAAACTATTAGAAACTAAATACATAGAAAGCATGTAAAAAGCAGCATGGGAAAAACAGCATATACCATACAAGGGAATCCACGTAAGTTAACAGCTGACCTTTCAGCAGTAATTCTGCAAGAGAGAAGGGAGTGCCAGTATACGTATTTCAAGAGATGAAAGGAAAAAACCTACAACCAATGTTACTGTTCTCAGCAAGAATCTCATTGAGATTGGACGGAGAAACCAAAAACTTTACAGAAAAAGACACGGAAAAAGAATTCAGCACCAACAACAGCTTTATAACAAAGGATAAAGGAACTTCTCTAGGCAGGAATCACAAAGAAAAGAAAAGACCTCCTAGAACAAACCAAAAACAATTAACAAAACGGTAAGAGGAATATCCATATTAATAAGAACGTTACATGTAAATGGATACATGGCTCCAACTACAACAGATAGACTCCCTGAAGGGATACAACATCAAGACCATTATATGTGCTGCCTAGAAGAGACCCACTTTACACCTAGGGAGATATACAGACTGAAAATGAGGAGATGGCAAGAGACATTCCATGCAAATGGAAATCAAAGGAAACCTGGAGTTACAATTCTCATATCAGACGAAATAGACTTTAAGATAAACACTGTTACAAGAAACAAACAAGGACACTACATACTGATCAAGGGATCAAACCAAGGAGAGGATATGACAAATGCGAATACTTATGAACACAACCGAGGATCACTTCACTACATAACATGTATCCTAACAGCCATAAAGGGGAACTTGATAGTACCACCAAAAGAGTAGGGGACATTACCACCCCAATTCCACCAATGGACAGATCATCCAAAATGAAAAAAAATCAGGAAACATAAGTTTTAAATGACACATTGAACAGGAGGGACTTCATTCATATGTATACCACATTCTATTGCAAAACAACAGAAAACACTCTTTCCTCAGGTGCTCATGGAACATTCTCCAAGATACATTATATGTAGGACCACAAATAAAGCCTTAGAAAATTAAGAAAATTGAAACAGTATCAGGTATACTTTCCGCCCACAGTGCTATGAATCTAGATAGGAATTAAAAGGAAAAAAAGACCGTCAATAATACAAACACGGGGAAGCTAAAGAAAACGCTGTTACATAACCAAGATTTCACTGCAGAAAACCAAGATGGGATCAAAAATACCTGGGAAAAAGTGACAGTGGAAATACGACCACCCAAAACTATGGGATGAAGCAAACGCAACTGTAAAAGGAGAGCTGAGCGAAAAAAGAAGCCAAAGGGAAATCTCTCCCAGCAGCCACAGGAAGAGTGGGTGAAATCTGCACACTCAACGTGAAGTACCCCGCATCTGTGGAACACCTGAATACACAAAGAATCAGCCCAAAATTGACGAGGTGGACTTTGTGAGCAAAGATATATTATTCTTTCCAGTTTTACACTTTTTGTGACTGTGGAGGTGTATGCTGCTGTTTGCGATTTTGTCTGTATAGCTTAGCTTTAACCATTTGTGCTAGAGTTCTGTGTGGCTTTTTTTTTTTTTACTTTTTAAAATTTTCTCGTAATAAATATTTTTTATTTTAATCACTTCATTTTATTTGATTTTACTTTATTTTGTTTTATTTTATCCTCATTCTTTGCTTCCTTCTCTTTCTTCTCCCACTTATTCTGAGCTGTGAGGATGAAAGTCTCTATGTGCTCTAACCAGGAGTCAGTGCTCTGCATCTGAGGTGGGAAAACCAACTTCAGGACACTGGTCCACAGGAGACCTGACAGCTCTACATAATATCAAATGGAGAAAATCTCCCAGAGATTTCCTTCTCACGTCCAAGACCCACATTCACTCTGTGACCAGAAGTCTACAGTGCTGGACACCGTATGCCAAACAATGAGTAAGACAGAAACAGCCCCATCCGTTATCAGAGAGGACGCCTTGAATCATAATAAGGACAGAAGGACCAAAATACACACCACCAGACGTGGAGGTGCCCACCAGAAAGTAAAGATCCAGCCTCATCTTCCAGAACACAAGCACACCTCCCCTCAACAAAGAAACATGCAGAACCCACTGAACAAACCTTAGCCGCTGGGGACAGACACCAAAAACCACAATAACGACGGGCGTGACGCCTGTGAAAAGGAACCCTAAGCCCACTAAGTTAAGCAAAATGAGGAGATCAAAAAACACACGTCGACGAAGCAGCAAGGTCAAAACGCACCAGACCTAACAAATGAAGAGGAAATAGGCAGTCCACCCGAAAAAGAATTCAGAATAATGATAGGAAAGACGATTCAACATCTAAAAATAGGAGAGAGAAAATACAAGAAACGTTTCACAAGGGTCGACAAGAACTGAAGAGCAAACAAACAATGATGAAGAACACAATACATGAAAATAATTATTCTCTAGCATGGATCACTAGCACAATAACTGAGGCAGAAGAACGGTTAAGTGTCCTGGAAGATAAAATAGTTCAAATAAATACTGGGGATCAAAATAAAGAACAAAGAAAGAAAGGAACGGAGGGCCGTCTCAGCGACCTTTGGGACAACCTTAAATGCACCAACATTCGAATTATATGGGTCTCAGAAGAAGAAGAGAAATAGAAAAGGCGTGAGAATATATTTGAAGAGATTATAGTTGAAAACATCCCTAGTATGGGAAAGGAAACAGTTAATCAAGTCAAGGAAGCACAGAGAGTCCCATACAGGATAAATCCAAGGAGAAACACGCCAAGACACATGTTCATCAAACTATTAGAAACTAAATACATAGAAAGCATGTAAAAAGCAGCATGGGAAAAACAGCATATACCATACAAGGGAATCCACGTAAGTTAACAGCTGACCTTTCAGCAGTAATTCTGCAAGAGAGAAGGGAGTGCCAGTATACGTATTTCAAGAGATGAAAGGAAAAAACCTACAACCAATGTTACTGTTCTCAGCAAGAATCTCATTGAGATTGGACGGAGAAACCAAAAACTTTACAGAAAAAGACACGGAAAAAGAATTCAGCACCAACAACAGCTTTATAACAAAGGATAAAGGAACTTCTCTAGGCAGGAATCACAAAGAAAAGAAAAGACCTCCTAGAACAAACCAAAAACAATTAACAAAACGGTAAGAGGAATATCCATATTAATAAGAACGTTACATGTAAATGGATACATGGCTCCAACTACAACAGATAGACTCCCTGAAGGGATACAACATCAAGACCATTATATGTGCTGCCTAGAAGAGACCCACTTTACACCTAGGGAGATATACAGACTGAAAATGAGGAGATGGCAAGAGACATTCCATGCAAATGGAAATCAAAGGAAACCTGGAGTTACAATTCTCATATCAGACGAAATAGACTTTAAGATAAACACTGTTACAAGAAACAAACAAGGACACTACATACTGATCAAGGGATCAAACCAAGGAGAGGATATGACAAATGCGAATACTTATGAACACAACCGAGGATCACTTCACTACATAACATGTATCCTAACAGCCATAAAGGGGAACTTGATAGTACCACCAAAAGAGTAGGGGACATTACCACCCCAATTCCACCAATGGACAGATCATCCAAAATGAAAAAAAATCAGGAAACATAAGTTTTAAATGACACATTGAACAGGAGGGACTTCATTCATATGTATACCACATTCTATTGCAAAACAACAGAAAACACTCTTTCCTCAGGTGCTCATGGAACATTCTCCAAGATACATTATATGTAGGACCACAAATAAAGCCTTAGAAAATTAAGAAAATTGAAACAGTATCAGGTATACTTTCCGCCCACAGTGCTATGAATCTAGATAGGAATTAAAAGGAAAAAAAGACCGTCAATAATACAAACACGGGGAAGCTAAAGAAAACGCTGTTACATAACCAAGATTTCACTGCAGAAAACCAAGATGGGATCAAAAATACCTGGGAAAAAGTGACAGTGGAAATACGACCACCCAAAACTATGGGATGAAGCAAACGCAACTGTAAAAGGAGAGCTGAGCGAAAAAAGAAGCCAAAGGGAAATCTCTCCCAGCAGCCACAGGAAGAGTGGGTGAAATCTGCACACTCAACGTGAAGTACCCCGCATCTGTGGAACACCTGAATACACAAAGAATCAGCCCAAAATTGACGAGGTGGACTTTGTGAGCAAAGATATATTATTCTTTCCAGTTTTACACTTTTTGTGACTGTGGAGGTGTATGCTGCTGTTTGCGATTTTGTCTGTATAGCTTAGCTTTAACCATTTGTGCTAGAGTTCTGTGTGGCTTTTTTTTTTTTTACTTTTTAAAATTTTCTCGTAATAAATATTTTTTATTTTAATCACTTCATTTTATTTGATTTTACTTTATTTTGTTTTATTTTATCCTCATTCTTTGCTTCCTTCTCTTTCTTCTCCCACTTATTCTGAGCTGTGAGGATGAAAGTCTCTATGTGCTCTAACCAGGAGTCAGTGCTCTGCATCTGAGGTGGGAAAACCAACTTCAGGACACTGGTCCACAGGAGACCTGACAGCTCTACATAATATCAAATGGAGAAAATCTCCCAGAGATTTCCTTCTCAAGTCCAAGACCCACATTCACTCAGTGACCAGAAGTCTACAGTGCTGGACACCGTATGCCAAACAATGAGCAAGACAGAAACAGCCCCATCCGGTATCAGAGAGGACGCCTTAAATCATAATAAGGACAGAGGCACCAAAATACACACCACCAGACGTGGAGGTGCCCACCAGAAAGTAAAGATCCAGCCTCATCTTCCAGAACACAAGCACACCTCCCCTCAACAAAGAAACATGCAGAACCCACTGAACAAACCTTAGCCGCTGGGGACAGACAACAAAAACCACAATAACGACGGGCATGACGCCTGTGAAAAGGAACCCCAAGCCCACTAAGTTAAGCAAAATGAGGAGATCAAAAAACACACGTCGACGAAGCAGCAAGGTCAAAACGCACCAGACCTAACAAATGAAGAGGAAATAGGCAGTCCACCCGAAAAAGAATTCAGAATAATGATAGGAAAGACGATTCAACATTGTAGAAATAGGAGAGAGAAAATACAAGAAACGTTTCACAAGGGTCGACAAGAACTGAAGAGCAAACAAACAATGATGAAGAACACAATACATGAAAATAATTATTCTCTAGCATGGATCACTAGCACAATAACTGAGGCAGAAGAACGGTTAAGTGTCCTGGAAGATAAAATAGTTCAAATAAATACTGGGGATCAAAATAAAGAACAAAGAAAGAAAGGAACTGAGGGCCGTCTCAGCGACCTTTGGGACAACCTTAAATGCACCAACATTCGAATTATATGAGTCTCAGAAGAAGAAGAGAAATAGAAAAGGCGTGAGAATATATTTGAAGAGATTATAGTTGAAAACATCCCTAGTATGGGAAAGGAAACAGTTAATCAAGTCAAGGAAGCACAGAGAGTCCCATACAGGATAAATCCAAGGAGAAACACGCCAAGACACATGTTCATCAAACTATTAGAAACTAAATACATAGAAAGCATGTAAAAAGCAGCATGGGAAAAACAGCATATACCATACAAGGGAATCCACGTAAGTTAACAGCTGACCTTTCAGCAGAAATTCTGCAAGAGAGAAGGGAGTGCCAGTATACGTATTTCAAGAGATGAAAGGAAAAAACCTACAACCAATGTTACTATTCTCAGCAAGAATCTCATTGAGATTGGACGGAGAAACCAAAAACTTTACAGAAAAAGACACGGAAAAAGAATTCAGCACCAACAACAGCTTTATAACAAAGGATAAAGGAACTTCTCTAGGCAGGAATCACAAAGAAAAGAAAAGACCTCCTAGAACAAACCAAAAACAATTAACAAAACGGTAAGAGGAACATCCATATTAATAAGAACGTTACATGTAAATGGATACATGGCTCCAACTACAACAGATAGACTCCCTGAAGGGATACAACATCAAGACCATTATATGTGCTGCCTAGAAGAGACCCACTTTACACCTAGGGAGATATACAGACTGAAAATGAGGAGATGGCAAGAGACATTCCATGCAAATGGAAATCAAAGGAAACCTGGAGTTACAATTCTCATATCAGACGAAATAGACTTTAAGATAAACACTGTTACAAGAAACAAACAAGGACACTACATACTGATCAAGGGATCAAACCAAGGAGAGGATATGACAAATGCGAATACTTATGAACACAACCGAGGATCACTTCACTACATAACATGTATCCTAACAGCCATAAAGGGGAACTTGATAGTACCACCAAAAGAGTAGGGGACATTACCACCCCAATTCCACCAATGGACAGATCATCCAAAATGAAAAAAAATCAGGAAACATAAGTTTTAAATGACACATTGAACAGGAGGGACTTCATTCATATGTATACCACATTCTATTGCAAAACAACAGAAAACACTCTTTCCTCAGGTGCTCATGGAACATTCTCCAAGATACATTATATGTAGGACCACAAATAAAGCCTTAGAAAATTAAGAAAATTGAAACAGTATCAGGTATACTTTCCGCCCACAGTGCTATGAATCTAGATAGGAATTAAAAGGAAAAAAAGCCCGTCAATAATACAAACACGGGGAAGCTAAAGAAAACGCTGTTACATAACCAAGATTTCACTGCAGAAAACCAAGATGGGATCAAAAATACCTGGGAAAAAGTGACAGTGGAAATACGACCACCCAAAACTATGGGATGAAGCAAACGCAACTGTAAAAGGAGAGCTGTGCGAAAAAAGAAGCCAAAGGGAAATCTCTCCCAGCAGCCGCAGGAAGAGTGGATGAAATCTGCACATTCAACGTGAAGTACCCCGCATCTGTGGAACACCTGAATACACAAAGAATCAGCCAAAAATTTACGAGGTGGACTTTGTGAGCAAAGATATATTATTATTTCCAGTTTTTCACTTTTTGAGACTGTGGAGGTGTATGCTGCTGTTTGCAATTTTGTCTGTATAGCTTAGCTTTAACCATTTGTGCTAGAGTTCTGTGTGGCTTTTTTTTTTTTTTTACTTTTTAAAATTTTCTCGTAATAAATATTTTTTATTTTAATCACTTCATTTTATTTGATTTTACTTTATTTTGTTTTATTTCATCCTCATTCTTTGTTTCCTTCTCTTTCTTCTCCCACTTATTCTGAGCTGTGAGGATGAAAGTCTCTAGGTGCTCTAACCAGGAGTCAGTGCTCTGCATCTGAGGTGGGAAAACCAACTTCAGGACACTGGTCCACAGGCGACCTGACAGCTCTACATAATATCAAATGGAGAAAATCTCCCAGAGATTTCCTTCTCACCTCCAAGACCCACATTCACTCAGTGACCAGAAGTCTACAGTGCTGGACACCGTATGCCAAACAATGAGCAAGACAGAAACAGCCCCATCCGTTATCAGAGAGGACGCCTTAAATCATAATAAGGACAGAGGCACCAAAATACACACCACCAGACGTGGAGGTGCCCACCAGAAAGTAAAGATCCAGCCTCATCCTCCAGAACACAAGCACACCTCCCCTCAACAAAGAAACATGCAGAACCCACTGAACAAACCTTAGCCGCTGGGGACAGACACCAAAAACCACAATAACGACGGGCATGACGCCTGTGAAAAGGAACCCCAAGCCCAGTAAGTTAAGCAAAATGAGGAGATCAAAAAACACACGTCGACGAAGCAGCAAGGTCAAAACGCTCCAGACCTAACAAATGAAGAGGAAATAGGCAGTCCACCCGAAAAAGAATTCAGAATAATGATAGGAAAGACGATTCAACATCGTAGAAATAGGAGAGAGAAAATACAAGAAACGTTTCACAAGGGTCGACAAGAACTGAAGAGCAAACAAACAATGATGAAGAACACAATACATGAAAATAATTATTCTCTAGCATGGATCACTAGCACAGTAACTGAGGCAGAAGAACGGTTAAGTGTCCTGGAAGATAAAATAGTTCAAATAAATACTGGGGATCAAAATAAAGAACAAAGAAAGAAAGGAACGGAGGACCGTCTCAGCGACCCTTGGGACAACATTAAATGCACCATCATTCGAATTATATGGGTCTCAGAAGAAGAAGAGAAAGAGAAAAGGCGTGAGAATATATTTGAAGAGATTATAGTTGAAAACATCCCTAGTATGGGAAAGGAAACAGTTAATCAAGTCAAGGAAGCACAGAGAGTCCCATACAGGATAAATCCAAGGAGAAACACGCCAAGACACATGTTCATCAAACTATTAGAAACGAAATACATAGAAAGCATGTAAAAAGCAGCATGGGAAAAACAGCATATACCATACAAGGGAATCCACGTAAGTTAACAGCCGACCTTTCAGCAGAAATTCTGCAAGAGAGAAGGGAGTGCCAGTATACGTATTTCAAGAGATGAAAGGAAAAAACCTACAACCAATGTTACTGTTCTCAGCAAGAATCTCATTGAGATTGGACGGAGAAACCAAAAACTTTACAGAAAAAGACACGGAAAAAGAATTCAGCACCAACAACAGCTTTATAACAAAATATAAAGGAACTCTCTAGGCAGGAATCACAAAGAAAAGAAAAGACCTCCTAGAACAAACCAAAAACAATTAACAAAACGGTAAGAAGAACATCCATATTAATAATAACGTTACATGTAAATGGATACATGGCTCCAACTACAACAGATAGACTCCCTGAAGGGATACAACATCAAGACCATTATATGTGCTGCCTAGAAGAGACCCACTTTACACCTAGGGAGATATACAGACTGAAAATGAGGAGATGGCAAGAGACATTCCATGCAAATGGAAATCAAAGGAAACCTGGAGTTACAATTCTCATATCAGACGAAATAGACTTTAAGATAAACACTGTTACAAGAAACAAACAAGGACACTACATACTGATAAAGGGATCAAACCAAGGAGAGGATATGACAAATGCGAATACTTATGAACACAACCGAGGATCACTTCACTACATAACATGTATCCTAACAGCCATAAAGGGGAACTTGATAGTACCACCAAAAGAATAGGGGACATTACCACCCCAATTCCACCAATGGACAGATCATCCAAAATGAAAAAAAATCAGGAAACATAAGTTTTAAATGACACATTGAACAGGAGGGACTTCATTCATATGTATACCACATTCTATTGCAAAACAACAGAAAACACTCTTTCCTCAGGTGCTCATGGAACATTCTCCAAGATATATTATATGTAGGACCACAAATAAAGCCTTAGAAAATTAAGAAAATTGAAACAGTATCAGGTATACTTTCCGCCCACAGTGCTATGAATCTAGATAGGAAGTAAAAGGAAAAAAAGCCCGTCAATAATACAAACACGGGGAAGCTAAAGAAAACGCTGTTACATAACCAAGATTTCACTGCAGAAAACCAAGATGGGATCAAAAATACCTGGGAAAAAGTGACAGTGGAAATACGACCACCCAAAACTATGGGATGAAGCAAACGCAACTGTAAAAGGAGAGCTGTGCGAAAAAAGAAGCCAAAGGGAAATCTCTCCCAGCAGCCGCAGGAAGAGTGGGTGAAATCTGCACATTCAACGTGAAGTACCCCGCATCTGTGGAACACCTGAATACACAAAGAATCAGCCCAAAATTAACGAGGTGGACTTTGTGAGCAAAGATATATTATTCTTTCCAGTTTTTCACTTTTTGAGACTGTGGAGGTGTATGCTGCTGTTTGCGATTTTGTCTGTATAGCTTAGCTTTAACCATTTGTGCTAGAGTTCTGTGTGGCTTTTTTTTTTTTTTACTTTTTAAAATTTTCTCGTAATAAATATTTTTTATTTTAATCACTTCATTTTATTTGATTTTACTTTATTTTGTTTTATTTTATCCTCATTCTTTGTTTCCCTCTCTTTCTTCTCCCACTTATTCTGAGCTGTGAGGATGAAAGTCTCTAAGTGCTCTAACCAGGAGTCAGTGCTCTGCATCTGAGGTGGGAAAACCAACTTCAGGACACTGGTCCACAGGCGACCTGACAGCTCTACATAATATCAAATGGAGAAAATCTCCCAGAGATTTCCTTCTCACGTCCAAGACCCACATTCACTCAGTGACCAGAAGTCTACAGTGCTGGACACCGTATGCCAAACAATGAGCAAGACAGAAAGAGCCCCATCCGTTATCAGAGAGGACGCCTTAAATCATAATAAGGACAGAGGCACCAAAATACACACCACCAGACGTGGAGGTGCCCACCAGAAAGTAAAGATCCAGCCTCATCTTCCAGAACACAAGCACACCTCCCCTCAACAAAGAAACATGCAGAACCCACTGAACAAACCTTAGCCGCTGGGGACAGACACCAAAAACCACAATAACGACGGGCATGACGCCTGTGAAAAGGAACCCCAATCCCAGTAAGTTAAGCAAAATGAGGAGATCAAAAAACACACGTCGACGAAGCAGCAAGGTCAAAACGCACCAGACCTAACAAATGAAGAGGAAATAGGCAGTCCATCCGAAAAACAATTCAGAATAATGATAGGA
Organism: Balaenoptera physalus; assembly: GCF_965194825.1. NCBI lineage: Eukaryota > Metazoa > Chordata > Mammalia > Artiodactyla > Balaenopteridae > Balaenoptera > Balaenoptera physalus. The sequence goes on along the minus strand of NC_138904.1, from coordinate 18,460,652 downwards.
AAGACGATTCAACATCGTAGAAATAGGAGAGAGAAAATATAATAAACGTTTCACAAGGGTCGACAAGAACTGAAGAGCAAACAAACAATGATGAAGAACACAATACATGAAAATAATTATTCTCTAGCATGGATCACTAGCACAGTAACTGAGGCAGAAGAACGGTTAAGTGTCCTGGAAGATAAAATAGTTCAAATAAATACTGCGGATCAAAATAAAGAACAAAGAAAGAAAGGAACGGAGGACCGTCTCAGCGACCCTTGGGACAACATTAAATGCACCATCATTCGAATTATATGGGTCTCAGAAGAGGAAGAGAAATAGAAAAGGCGTGAGAATATATTTGAAGAGATTATAATTGAAAACATCCCTAGTATGGGAAAGGAAACAGTTAATCAAGTCAAGGAAGCACAGAGAGTCCCATACAGGATAAATCCAAGGAGAAACACGCCAAGACACATGTTCATCAAACTATTAGAAACTAAATACATAGAAAGCATGTAAAAAGCAGCATGGGAAAAACAGCATATACCATACAAGGGAATCCACGTAAGTTAACAGCCGACCTTTCAGCAGAAATTCTGCAAGAGAGAAGGGAGTGCCAGTATACGTATTTCAAGAGATGAAAGGAAAAAACCTACAACCAATGTTACTGTTCTCAGCAAGAATCTCATTGAGATTGGACGGAGAAACCAAAAACTTTACAGAAAAAGACACGGAAAAAGAATTCAGCACCAACAACAGCTTTATAACAAAGTATAAAGGAACTTCTCTAGGCAGGAATCACAAAGAAAAGAAAAGACCTCCTAGAACAAACCAAAAACAATTAACAAAACGGTAAGAAGAACATCCATATTAATAATAACGTTACATGTAAATGGATACATGGCTCCAACTACAACAGATAGACTCCCTGAAGGGATACAACATCAAGACCATTATATGTGCTGCCTAGAAGAGACCCACTTTACACCTAGGGAGATATACAGACTGAAAATGAGGAGATGGCAAGAGACATTCCATGCAAATGGAAATCAAAGGAAACCTGGAGTTACAATTCTCATATCAGACGAAATAGACTTTAAGATAAACACTGTTACAAGAAACAAACAAGGACACTACATACTGATAAAGGGATCAAACCAAGGAGAGGATATGACAAATGCGAATACTTATGAACACAACCGAGGATCACTTCACTACATAACATGTATCCTAACAGCCATAAAGGGGAACTTGATAGTACCACCAAAAGAGTAGGGGACATTACCACCCCAATTCCACCAATGGACAGATCATCCAAAATGAAAAAAAATCAGGAAACATAAGTTTTAAATGACACATTGAACAGGAGGGACTTCATTCATATGTATACCACATTCTATTGCAAAACGACAGAAAACACTCTTTCCTCAGGTGCTCATGGAACATTCTCCAAGATATATTATATGTAGGACCACAAATAAAGCCTTAGAAAATTAAGAAAATTGAAACAGTATCAGGTAAACTTTCCGCCCACAGTGCTATGAATCTAGGTAGGAAGTAAAAGGAAAAAAAGCCCGTCAATAATACAAACACGGGGAAGCTAAAGAAAACGCTGTTACATAACCAAGATTTCACTGCAGAAAACCAAGATGGGATCAAAAATACCTGGGAAAAAGTGACAGTGGAAATACGACCACCCAAAACTATGGGATGAAGCAAACGCAACTGTAAAAGGAGAGCTGTGCGAAAAAAGAAGCCAAAGGGAAATCTCTCCCAGCAGCCGCAGGAAGAGTGGGTGAAATCTGCACATTCAACGTGAAGTACCCCGCATCTGTGGAACACCTGAATACACAAAGAATCAGCCCAAAATTGACGAGGTGGACTTTGTGAGCAAAGATATATTATTCTTTCCAGTTTTTCACTTTTTGAGACTGTGGAGGTGTATGCTGCTGTTTGCGATTTTGTCTGTATAGCTTAGCTTTAACCATTTGTGCTAGAGTTCTGTGTGGCTTTTTTTTTTTTTTACTTTTTAAAATTTTCTCGTAATAAATATTTTTTATTTTAATCACTTCATTTTATTTGATTTTACTTTATTTTGTTTTATTTTATCCTCATTCTTTGTTTCCTTCTCTTTCTTCTCCCACTTATTCTGAGCTGTGAGGATGAAAGTCTCTAGGTGCTCTAACCAGGAGTCAGTGCTCTGCATCTGAGGTGGGAAAACCAACTTCAGGACACTGGTCCACAGGCGACCTGACAGCTCTACATAATATCAAATGGAGAAAATCTCCCAGAGATTTCCTTCTCACGTCCAAGACCCACATTCACTCAGTGACCAGAAGTCTACAGTGCTGGACACCGTATGCCAAACAATGAGCAAGACAGAAAGAGCCCCATCCGTTATCAGAGAGGACGCCTTAAATCATAATAAGGACAGAGGCACCAAAATACACACCACCAGACGTGGAGGTGCCCACCAGAAAGTAAAGATCCAGACTCATCTTCCAGAACACAAGCACACCTCCCCTCAACAAAGAAACATGCAGAACCCACTGAACAAACCTTAGCCGCTGGGGACAGACACCAAAAACCACAATAACGACGGGCATGACGCCTGTGAAAAGGAACCCCAATCCCAGTAAGTTAAGCAAAATGAGGAGATCAAAAAACACACGTCGACGAAGCAGCAAGGTCAAAACGCACCAGACCTAACAAATGAAGAGGAAATAGGCAGTCCACCCGAAAAAGAATTCAGAATAATGATAGGAAAGACGATTCAACATCGTAGAAATAGGAGAGAGAAAATATAAGAAACGTTTCACAAGGGTCGACAAGAACTGAAGAGCAAACAAACAATGATGAAGAACACAATACATGAAAATAATTATTCTCTAGCATGGATCACTAGCACAGTAACTGAGGCAGAAGAACGGTTAAGGGTCCTGGAAGATAAAATAGTTCAAATAAATACTGCGGATCAAAATAAAGAACAAAGAAAGAAAGGAACGGAGGACCGTCTCAGCGACCCTTGGGACAACATTAAATGCACCATCATTCGAATTATATGGGTCTCAGAAGAGGAAGAGAAAGAGAAAAGGCGTGAGAATATATTTGAAGAGATTATAGTTGAAAACATCCCTAGTATGGGAAAGGAAACAGTTAATCAAGTCAAGGAAACACAGAGAGTCCCATACAGGATAAATCCAAGGAGAAACACGCCAAGACACATGTTCATCAAACTATTAGAAACTAAATACATAGAAAGCATGTAAAAAGCAGCATGGGAAAAACAGCATATACCATACAAGGGAATCCACGTAAGTTAACAGCCGACCTTTCAGCAGAAATTCTGCAAGAGAGAAGGGAGTGCCAGTATACGTATTTCAAGAGATGAAAGGAAAAAACCTACAACCAATGTTACTGTTCTCAGCAAGAATCTCATTGAGATTGGACGGAGAAACCAAAAACTTTACAGAAAAAGACACGGAAAAAGAATTCAGCACCAACAACAGCTTTATAACAAAGGATAAAGCAACTTCTCTAGGCAGGAATCACAAAGAAAAGAAAAGACCTCCTAGAACAAACCAAAAACAATTAACAAAACGGTAAGAAGAACATCCATATTAATAATAACGTTACATGTAAATGGATACATGGCTCCAACTACAACAGATAGACTCCCTGAAGGGATACAACATCAAGACCATTATATGTGCTGCCTAGAAGAGACCCACTTTACACCTAGGGAGATATACAGACTGAAAATGAGGAGATGGCAAGAGACATTCCATGCAAATGGAAATCAAAGGAAACCTGGAGTTACAATTCTCATATCAGACGAAATAGACTTTAAGATAAACACTGTTACAAGAAACAAACAAGGACACTACATACTGATCAAGGGATCAAACCAAGGAGAGGATATGACAAATGCGAATACTTATGAACACAACCGAGGATCACTTCACTACATAACATGTATCCTAACAGCCATAAAGGGGAACTTGATAGTACCACCAAAAGAGTAGGGGACATTACCACCCCAATTCCACCAATGGACAGATCATCCAAAATGAAAAAAAATCAGGAAACATAAGTTTTAAATGACACATTGAACAGGAGGGACTTCATTCATATGTATACCACATTCTATTGCAAAACAACAGAAAACACTCTTTCCTCAGGTGCTCATGGAACATTCTCCAAGATATATTATATGTAGGACCACAAATAAAGCCTTAGAAAATTAAGAAAATTGAAACAGTATCAGGTATACTTTCCGCCCACAGTGCTATGAATCTAGATCGGAAGTAAAAGGAAAAAAAGCCCGTCAATAATACAAACACGGGGAAGCTAAAGAAAACGCTGTTACATAACCAAGATTTCACTGCAGAAAACCAAGATGGGATCAAAAATACCTGGGAAAAAGTGACAGTGGAAATACGACCACCCAAAACTATGGGATGAAGCAAACGCAACTGTAAAAGGAGAGCTGTGCGAAAAAAGAAGCCAAAGGGAAATCTCTCCCAGCAGCCGCAGGAAGAGTGGGTGAAATCTGCACATTCAACGTGAAGTACCCCGCATCTGTGGAACACCTGAATACACAAAGAATCAGCCCAAAATTGACGAGGTGGACTTTGTGAGCAAAGATATATTATTCTTTCCAGTTTTTCACTTTTTGAGACTGTGGAGGTGTATGCTGCTGTTTGCGATTTTGTCTGTATAGCTTAGCTTTAACCATTTGTGCTAGAGTTCTGTGTGGCTTTTTTTTTTTTTTACTTTTTAAAATTTTCTCGTAATAAATATTTTTTATTTTAATCACTTCATTTTATTTGATTTTACTTTATTTTGTTTTATTTTATCCTCATTCTTTGTTTCCTTCTCTTTCTTCTCCCACTTATTCTGAGCTGTGAGGATGAAAGTCTCTAGGTGCTCTAACCAGGAGTCAGTGCTCTGCATCTGAGGTGGGAAAACCAACTTCAGGACACTGGTCCACAGGCGACCTGACAGCTCTACATAATATCAAATGGAGAAAATCTCCCAGAGATTTCCTTCTCACGTCCAAGACCCACATTCACTCAGTGACCAGAAGTCTACAGTGCTGGACACCGTATGCCAAACAATGAGCAAGACAGAAAGAGCCCCATCCGTTATCAGAGAGGACGCCTTAAATCATAATAAGGACAGAGGCACCAAAATACACACCACCAGACGTGGAGGTGCCCACCAGAAAGTAAAGATCCAGACTCATCTTCCAGAACACAAGCACACCTCCCCTCAACAAAGAAACATGCAGAACCCACTGAACAAACCTTAGCCGCTGGGGACAGACACCAAAAACCACAATAACGACGGGCATGACGCCTGTGAAAAGGAACCCCAATCCCAGTAAGTTAAGCAAAATGAGGAGATCAAAAAACACACGTCGACGAAGCAGCAAGGTCAAAACGCACCAGACCTAACAAATGAAGAGGAAATAGGCAGTCCACCCGAAAAAGAATTCAGAATAATGATAGGAAAGACGATTCAACATCGTAGAAATAGGAGAGAGAAAATATAAGAAACGTTTCACAAGGGTCGACAAGAACTGAAGAGCAAACAAACAATGATGAAGAACACAATACATGAAAATAATTATTCTCTAGCATGGATCACTAGCACAGTAACTGAGGCAGAAGAACGGTTAAGGGTCCTGGAAGATAAAATAGTTCAAATAAATACTGCGGATCAAAATAAAGAACAAAGAAAGAAAGGAACGGAGGACCGTCTCAGCGACCCTTGGGACAACATTAAATGCACCATCATTCGAATTATATGGGTCTCAGAAGAGGAAGAGAAAGAGAAAAGGCGTGAGAATATATTTGAAGAGATTATAGTTGAAAACATCCCTAGTATGGGAAAGGAAACAGTTAATCAAGTCAAGGAAACACAGAGAGTCCCATACAGGATAAATCCAAGGAGAAACACGCCAAGACACATGTTCATCAAACTATTAGAAACTAAATACATAGAAAGCATGTAAAAAGCAGCATGGGAAAAACAGCATATACCATACAAGGGAATCCACGTAAGTTAACAGCCGACCTTTCAGCAGAAATTCTGCAAGAGAGAAGGGAGTGCCAGTATACGTATTTCAAGAGATGAAAGGAAAAAACCTACAACCAATGTTACTGTTCTCAGCAAGAATCTCATTGAGATTGGACGGAGAAACCAAAAACTTTACAGAAAAAGACACGGAAAAAGAATTCAGCACCAACAACAGCTTTATAACAAAGGATAAAGCAACTTCTCTAGGCAGGAATCACAAAGAAAAGAAAAGACCTCCTAGAACAAACCAAAAACAATTAACAAAACGGTAAGAAGAACATCCATATTAATAATAACGTTACATGTAAATGGATACATGGCTCCAACTACAACAGATAGACTCCCTGAAGGGATACAACATCAAGACCATTATATGTGCTGCCTAGAAGAGACCCACTTTACACCTAGGGAGATATACAGACTGAAAATGAGGAGATGGCAAGAGACATTCCATGCAAATGGAAATCAAAGGAAACCTGGAGTTACAATTCTCATATCAGACGAAATAGACTTTAAGATAAACACTGTTACAAGAAACAAACAAGGACACTACATACTGATCAAGGGATCAAACCAAGGAGAGGATATGACAAATGCGAATACTTATGAACACAACCGAGGATCACTTCACTACATAACATGTATCCTAACAGCCATAAAGGGGAACTTGATAGTACCACCAAAAGAGTAGGGGACATTACCACCCCAATTCCACCAATGGACAGATCATCCAAAATGAAAAAAAATCAGGAAACATAAGTTTTAAATGACACATTGAACAGGAGGGACTTCATTCATATGTATACCACATTCTATTGCAAAACAACAGAAAACACTCTTTCCTCAGGTGCTCATGGAACATTCTCCAAGATATATTATATGTAGGACCACAAATAAAGCCTTAGAAAATTAAGAAAATTGAAACAGTATCAGGTATACTTTCCGCCCACAGTGCTATGAATCTAGATCGGAAGTAAAAGGAAAAAAAGCCCGTCAATAATACAAACACGGGGAAGCTAAAGAAAACGCTGTTACATAACCAAGATTTCACTGCAGAAAACCAAGATGGGATCAAAAATACCTGGGAAAAAGTGACAGTGGAAATACGACCACCCAAAACTATGGGATGAAGCAAACGCAACTGTAAAAGGAGAGCTGTGCGAAAAAAGAAGCCAAAGGGAAATCTCTCCCAGCAGCCGCAGGAAGAGTGGGTGAAATCTGCACATTCAACGTGAAGTACCCCGCATCTGTGGAACACCTGAATACACAAAGAATCAGCCCAAAATTGACGAGGTGGACTTTGTGAGCAAAGATATATTATTCTTTCCAGTTTTTCACTTTTTGAGACTGTGGAGGTGTATGCTGCTGTTTGCGATTTTGTCTGTATAGCTTAGCTTTAACCATTTGTGCTAGAGTTCTGTGTCGCTTTTTTTTTTTTTACTTTTTAAAATTTTCTCGTAATAAATATTTTTTATTTTAATCACTTCATTTTATTTGATTTTACTTTATTTTGTTTTATTTTATCCTCATTCTTTGTTTCCTTCTCTTTCTTCTCCCATTTATTCTGAGCTGTGAGGATGAAAGTCTCTAGGTGCTCTAACCAGGAGTCAGTGCTCTGCATCTGAGGTGGGAAAACCAACTTCAGGACACTGGTCCACAGGCGACCTGACAGCTCTACATAATATCAAATGGAGAAAATCTCCCAGAGATTTCCTTCTCACGTCCAAGACCCACATTCACTCAGTGACCAGAAGTCTACAGTGCTGGACACCGTATGCCAAACAATGAGCAAGACAGAAACAGCCCCATCCGTTAACAGAGAGGACGCCTTAAATCATAATAAGGACAGAGGCACCAAAATACACACCACCAGACGTGGAGGTGCCCACCAGAAAGTAAAGATCCAGCCTCATCTTCCAGAACACAAGCACACCTCCCCTCAACAAAGAAACATGCAGAACCCACTGAACAAACCTTAGCCGCTGGGGACAGACACAAAAAACCACAATAACGACGGGCATGACGCCTGTGAAAAGGAACCCCAAGCCCAGTAAGTTAAGCAAAATGAGGAGATCAAAACACACATGGACGAAGCAGCAAGGTCAAAACGCACCAGACCTAACAAATGAAGAGGAAATAGGCAGTCCACCCGAAAAAGAATTCAGAATAATGATAGGAAAGACGATTCAGCATCGTAGAAATAGGAGAGAGAAAATACAAGAAACGTTTCACAAGGGTCGACAAGAACTGAAGAGCAAACAAACAATGATGAAGAACACAATACATGAAAATAATTATTCTCTAGCATGGATCACTAGCACAGTAACTGAGGCAGAAGAACGGTTAAGTGTCCTGGAAGATAAAATAGTTCCAATAAATACTGCGGATCAAAATAAAGAACAAAGAAAGAAAGGAAAGGAGGACCGTCTCAGCGACCCTTGGGACAACATTAAATGCACCATCATTCGAATTATATGGGTCTCAGAAGAAGAAGAGAAATAGAAAAGGCGTGAGAATATATTTGAAGAGATTATAGTTGAAAACATCCCTAGTATGGGAAAGGAAACAGTTAATCAAGTCAAGGAAGCACAGAGAGTCCCATACAGGATAAATCCAAGGAGAAACACGCCAAGACACATGTTCATCAAACTATTAGAAACTAAATACATAGAAAGCATGTAAAAAGCAGCATGGGAAAAACAGCATATACCATACAAGGGAATCCACGTAAGTTAACAGCCGACCTTTCAGCAGAAATTCTGCAAGAGAGAAGGGAGTGCCAGTATACGTATTTCAAGAGATGAAAGGAAAAAACCTACAACCAATGTTACTGTTCTCAGCAAGAATCTCATTGAGATTGGACGGAGAAACCAAAAACTTTACAGAAAAAGACACGGAAAAAGAATTCAGCACCAACAACAGCTTTATAACAAAGGATAAAGGAACTTCTCTAGGCAGGAATCACAAAGAAAAGAAAAGACCTCCTAGAACAAACCAAAAACAATTAACAAAACGGTAAGAAGAACATCCATATTAATAATAACGTTACATGTAAATGGATACATGGCTCCAACTACAACAGATAGACTCCCTGAAGGGATACAACATCAAGACCATTATATGTGCTGCCTAGAAGAGACCCACTTTACACCTAGGGAGATATACAGACTGAAAATGAGGAGATGGCAAGAGACATTCCATGCAAATGGAAATCAAAGGAAACCTGGAGTTACAATTCTCATATCAGACGAAATAGACTTTAAGATAAACACTGTTACAAGAAACAAACAAGGACACTACATACTGATAAAGGGATCAAACCAAGGAGAGGATATGACAAATGCGAATACTTATGAACACAACCGAGGATCACTTCACTACATAACATGTATCCTAACAGCCATAAAGGGGAACTTGATAGTACCACCAAAAGAGTAGGGGACATTACCACCCCAATTCCACCAATGGACAGATCATCCAAAATGAAAAAAAATCAGGAAACATAAGTTTTAAATGACACATTGAACAGGAGGGACTTCATTCATATGTATACCACATTCTATTGCAAAACGACAGAAAACACTCTTTCCTCAGGTGCTCATGGAACATTCTCCAAGATATATTATATGTAGGACCACAAATAAAGCCTTAGAAAATTAAGAAAATTGAAACAGTATCAGGTATACTTTCCGCCCACAGTGCTATGAATCTAGATAGGAAGTAAAAGGAAAAAAAGCCCGTCAATAATACAAACACGGGGAAGCTAAAGAAAACGCTGTTACATAACCAAGATTTCACTGCAGAAAACCAAGATGGGATCAAAAATACCTGGGAAAAAGTGACAGTGGAAATACGACCACCCAAAACTATGGGATGAAGCAAACGCAACTGTAAAAGGAGAGCTGTGCGAAAAAAGAAGCCAAAGGGAAATCTCTCCCAGCAGCCGCAGGAAGAGTGGGTGAAATCTGCACATTCAACGTGAAGTACCCCGCATCTGTGGAACACCTGAATACACAAAGAATCAGCCCAAAATTGACGAGGTGGACTTTGTGAGCAAAGATATATTATTCTTTCCAGTTTTTCACTTTTTGAGACTGTGGAGGTGTATGCTGCTGTTTGCGATTTTGTCTGTATAGCTTAGCTTTAACCATTTGTGCTAGAGTTCTGTGTGGCTTTTTTTTTTTTTTACTTTTTAAAATTTTCTCGTAATAAATATTTTTTATTTTAATCACTTCATTTTATTTGATTTTACTTTATTTTGTTTTATTTTATCCTCATTCTTTGTTTCCTTCTCTTTCTTCTCCCACTTATTCTGAGCTGTGAGGATGAAAGTCTCTAGGTGCTCTAACCAGGAGTCAGTGCTCTGCATCTGAGGTGGGAAAACCAACTTCAGGACACTGGTCCACAGGCGACCTGACAGCTCTACATAATATCAAATGGAGAAAATCTCCCAGAGATTTCCTTCTCACGTCCAAGACCCACATTCACTCAGTGACCAGAAGTCTACAGTGCTGGACACCGTATGCCAAACAATGAGCAAGACAGAAAGAGCCCCATCCGTTATCAGAGAGGACGCCTTAAATCATAATAAGGACAGAGGCACCAAAATACACACCACCAGACGTGGAGGTGCCCACCAGAAAGTAAAGATCCAGACTCATCTTCCAGAACACAAGCACACCTCCCCTCAACAAAGAAACATGCAGAACCCACTGAACAAACCTTAGCCGCTGGGGACAGACACCAAAAACCACAATAACGACGGGCATGACGCCTGTGAAAAGGAACCCCAATCCCAGTAAGTTAAGCAAAATGAGGAGATCAAAAAACACACGTCGACGAAGCAGCAAGGTCAAAACGCACCAGACCTAACAAATGAAGAGGAAATAGGCAGTCCACCCGAAAAAGAATTCAGAATAATGATAGGAAAGACGATTCAACATCGTAGAAATAGGAGAGAGAAAATATAAGAAACGTTTCACAAGGGTCGACAAGAACTGAAGAGCAAACAAACAATGATGAAGAACACAATACATGAAAATAATTATTCTCTAGCATGGATCACTAGCACAGTAACTGAGGCAGAAGAACGGTTAAGTGTCCTGGAAGATAAAATAGTTCAAATAAATACTGCGGATCAAAATAAAGAACAAAGAAAGAAAGGAACGGAGGACCGTCTCAGCGACCCTTGGGACAACATTAAATGCACCATCATTCGAATTATATGGGTCTCCGAAGAGGAAGAGAAAGAGAAAAGGCGTGAGAATATATTTGAAGAGATTATAGTTGAAAACATCCCTAGTATGGGAAAGGAAACAGTTAATCATTTCAAGGAAACACAGAGAGTCCCATACAGGATAAATCCAAGGAGAAACACGCCAAGACACATGTTCATCAAACTATTAGAAACTAAATACATAGAAAGCATGTAAAAAGCAGCATGGGAAAAACAGCATATACCATACAAGGGAATCCACGTAAGTTAACAGCCGACCTTTCAGCAGAAATTCTGCAAGAGAGAAGGGAGTGCCAGTATACGTATTTCAAGAGATGAAAGGAAAAAACCTACAACCAATGTTACTGTTCTCAGCAAGAATCTCATTGAGATTGGACGGAGAAACCAAAAACTTTACAGAAAAAGACACGGAAAAAGAATTCAGCACCAACAACAGCTTTATATCAAAGGATAAAGGAACTTCTCTAGGCAGGAATCACAAAGAAAAGAAAAGACCTCCTAGAACAAACCAAAAACAATTAACAAAACGGTAAGAAGAACATCCATATTAATAATAACGTTACATGTAAATGGATACATGCCTCCAACTACAACAGATAGACTCCCTGAAGGGATACAACATCAAGACCATTATATGTGCTGCCTAGAAGAGACCCACTTTACACCTAGGGAGATATACAGACTGAAAATGAGGAGATGGCAAGAGACATTCCATGCAAATGGAAATCAAAGGAAACCTGGAGTTACAATTCTCATATCAGACGAAATAGACTTTAAGATAAACACTGTTACAAGAAACAAACAAGGACACTACATACTGATAAAGGGATCAAACCAAGGAGAGGATATGACAAATGCGAATACTTATGAACACAACCGAGGATCACTTCACTACATAACATGTATCCTAACAGCCATAAAGGGGAACTTGATAGTACCACCAAAAGAGTAGGGGACATTACCACCCCAATTCCACCAATGGACAGATCATCCAAAATGAAAAAAAATCAGGAAACATAAGTTTTAAATGACACATTGAACAGGAGGGACTTCATTCATATGTATACCACATTCTATTGCAAAACGACAGAAAACACTCTTTCCTCAGGTGCTCATGGAACATTCTCCAAGATATATTATATGTAGGACCACAAATAAAGCCTTAGAAAATTAAGAAAATTGAAACAGTATCAGGTATACTTTCCGCCCACAGTGCTATGAATCTAGGTAGGAAGTAAAAGGAAAAAAAGCCCGTCAATAATACAAACACGGGGAAGCTAAAGAAAACGCTGTTACATAACCAAGATTTCACTGCAGAAAACCAAGATGGGATCAAAAATACCTGGGAAAAAGTGACAGTGGAAATACGACCACCCAAAACTATGGGATGAAGCAAACGCAACTGTAAAAGGAGAGCTGTGCGAAAAAAGAAGCCAAAGGGAAATCTCTCCCAGCAGCCGCAGGAAGAGTGGGTGAAATCTGCACATTCAACGTGAAGTACCCCGCATCTGTGGAACACCTGAATACACAAAGAATCAGCCCAAAATTGACGAGGTGGACTTTGTGAGCAAAGATATATTATTCTTTCCAGTTTTTCACTTTTTGAGACTGTGGAGGTGTATGCTGCTGTTTGCGATTTTGTCTGTATAGCTTAGCTTTAACCATTTGTGCTAGAGTTCTGTGTGGCTTTTTTTTTTTTTACTTTTTAAAATTTTCTCGTAATAAATATTTTTTATTTTAATCACTTCATTTTATTTGATTTTACTTTATTTTGTTTTATTTTATCCTCATTCTTTGTTTCCTTCTCTTTCTTCTCCCACTTATTCTGAGCTGTGAGGATGAAAGTCTCTAGGTGCTCTAACCAGGAGTCAGTGCTCTGCATCTGAGGTGGGAAAACCAACTTCAGGACACTGGTCCACAGGCGACCTGACAGCTCTACATAATATCAAATGGAGAAAATCTCCCAGAGATTTCCTTCTCACGTCCAAGACCCACATTCACTCAGTGACCAGAAGTCTACAGTGCTGGACACCGTATGCCAAACAATGAGCAAGACAGAAAGAGCCCCATCCGTTATCAGAGAGGACGCCTTAAATCATAATAAGGACAGAGGCACCAAAATACACACCACCAGACGTGGAGGTGCCCACCAGAAAGTAAAGATCCAGACTCATCTTCCAGAACACAAGCACACCTCCCCTCAACAAAGAAACATGCAGAACCCACTGAACAAACCTTAGCCGCTGGGGACAGACACCAAAAACCACAATAACGACGGGCATGACGCCTGTGAAAAGGAACCCCAATCCCAGTAAGTTAAGCAAAATGAGGAGATCAAAAAACACACGTCGACGAAGCAGCAAGGTCAAAACGCACCAGACCTAACAAATGAAGAGGAAATAGGCAGTCCACCCGAAAAAGAATTCAGAATAATGATAGGAAAGACGATTCAACATCGTAGAAATAGGAGAGAGAAAATATAAGAAACGTTTCACAAGGGTCGACAAGAACTGAAGAGCAAACAAACAATGATGAAGAACACAATACATGAAAATAATTATTCTCTAGCATGGATCACTAGCACAGTAACTGAGGCAGAAGAACGGTTAAGTGTCCTGGAAGATAAAATAGTTCAAATAAATACTGCGGATCAAAATAAAGAACAAAGAAAGAAAGGAACGGAGGACCGTCTCAGCGACCCTTGGGACAACATTAAATGCACCATCATTCGAATTATATGGGTCTCCGAAGAGGAAGAGAAAGAGAAAAGGCGTGAGAATATATTTGAAGAGATTATAGTTGAAAACATCCCTAGTATGGGAAAGGAAACAGTTAATCAAGTCAAGGAAACACAGAGAGTCCCATACAGGATAAATCCAAGGAGAAACACGCCAAGACACATGTTCATCAAACTATTAGAAACTAAATACATAGAAAGCATGTAAAAAGCAGCATGGGAAAAACAGCATATACCATACAAGGGAATCCACGTAAGTTAACAGCCGACCTTTCAGCAGAAATTCTGCAAGAGAGAAGGGAGTGCCAGTATACGTATTTCAAGAGATGAAAGGAAAAAACCTACAACCAATGTTACTGTTCTCAGCAAGAATCTCATTGAGATTGGACGGAGAAACCAAAAACTTTACAGAAAAAGACACGGAAAAAGAATTCAGCACCAACAACAGCTTTATATCAAAGGATAAAGGAACTTCTCTAGGCAGGAATCACAAAGAAAAGAAAAGACCTCCTAGAACAAACCAAAAACAATTAACAAAACGGTAAGAAGAACATCCATATTAATAATAACGTTACATGTAAATGGATACATGGCTCCAACTACAACAGATAGACTCCCTGAAGGGATACAACATCAAGACCATTATATGTGCTGCCTAGAAGAGACCCACTTTACACCTAGGGAGATATACAGACTGAAAATGAGGAGATGGCAAGAGACATTCCATGCAAATGGAAATCAAAGGAAACCTGGAGTTACAATTCTCATATCAGACGAAATAGACTTTAAGATAAACACTGTTACAAGAAACAAACAAGGACACTACATACTGATAAAGGGATCAAACCAAGGAGAGGATATGACAAATGCGAATACTTATGAACACAACCGAGGATCACTTCACTACATAACATGTATCCTAACAGCCATAAAGGGGAACTTGATAGTACCACCAAAAGAGTAGGGGACATTACCACCCCAATTCCACCAATGGACAGATCATCCAAAATGAAAAAAAATCAGGAAACATAAGTTTTAAATGACACATTGAACAGGAGGGACTTCATTCATATGTATACCACATTCTATTGCAAAACAACAGAAAACACTCTTTCCTCAGGTGCTCATGGAACATTCTCCAAGATATATTATATGTAGGACCACAAATAAAGCCTTAGAAAATTAAGAAAATTGAAACAGTATCAGGTATACTTTCCGCCCACAGTGCTATGAATCTAGATAGGAAGTAAAAGGAAAAAAAGCCCGTCAATAATACAAACACGGGGAAGCTAAAGAAAACGCTGTTACATAACCAAGATTTCACTGCAGAAAACCAAGATGGGATCAAAAATACCTGGGAAAAAGTGACAGTGGAAATACGACCACCCAAAACTATGGGATGAAGCAAACGCAACTGTAAAAGGAGAGCTGTGCGAAAAAAGAAGCCAAAGGGAAATCTCTCCCAGCAGCCGCAGGAAGAGTGGGTGAAATCTGCACATTCAACGTGAAGTACCCCGCATCTGTGGAACACCTGAATACACAAAGAATCAGCCCAAAATTGACGAGGTGGACTTTGTGAGCAAAGATATATTATTCTTTCCAGTTTTTCACTTTTTGAGACTGTGGAGGTGTATGCTGCTGTTTGCGATTTTGTCTGTATAGCTTAGCTTTAACCATTTGTGCTAGAGTTCTGTGTGGCTTTTTTTTTTTTTTTACTTTTTAAAATTTTCTCGTAATAAATATTTTTTATTTTAATCACTTCATTTTATTTGATTTTACTTTATTTTGTTTTATTTTATCCTCATTCTTTGTTTCCTTCTCTTTCTTCTCCCACTTATTCTGAGCTGTGAGGATGAAAGTCTCTAGGTGCTCTAACCAGGAGTCAGTGCTCTGCATCTGAGGTGGGAAAACCAACTTCAGGACACTGGTCCACAGGCGACCTGACAGCTCTACATAATATCAAATGGAGAAAATCTCCCAGAGATTTCCTTCTCACGTCCAAGACCCACATTCACTCAGTGACCAGAAGTCTACAGTGCTGGACACCGTATGCCAAACAATGAGCAAGACAGAAAGAGCCCCATCCGTTATCAGAGAGGACGCCTTAAATCATAATAAGGACAGAGGCACCAAAATACACACCACCAGACGTGGAGGTGCCCACCAGAAAGTAAAGATCCAGACTCATCTTCCAGAACACAAGCACACCTCCCCTCAACAAAGAAACATGCAGAACCCACTGAACAAACCTTAGCCGCTGGGGACAGACACCAAAAACCACAATAACGACGGGCATGACGCCTGTGAAAAGGAACCCCAATCCCAGTAAGTTAAGCAAAATGAGGAGATCAAAAAACACACGTCGACGAAGCAGCAAGGTCAAAACGCACCAGACCTAACAAATGAAGAGGAAATAGGCAGTCCACCCGAAAAAGAATTCAGAATAATGATAGGAAAGACGATTCAACATCGTAGAAATAGGAGAGAGAAAATATAAGAAACGTTTCACAAGGGTCGACAAGAACTGAAGAGCAAACAAACAATGATGAAGAACACAATACATGAAAATAATTATTCTCTAGCATGGATCACTAGCACAGTAACTGAGGCAGAAGAACGGTTAAGTGTCCTGGAAGATAAAATAGTTCAAATAAATACTGCGGATCAAAATAAAGAACAAAGAAAGAAAGGAACGGAGGACCGTCTCAGCGACCCTTGGGACAACATTAAATGCACCATCATTCGAATTATATGGGTCTCCGAAGAGGAAGAGAAAGAGAAAAGGCGTGAGAATATATTTGAAGAGATTATAGTTGAAAACATCCCTAGTATGGGAAAGGAAACAGTTAATCAAGTCAAGGAAACACAGAGAGTCCCATACAGGATAAATCCAAGGAGAAACACGCCAAGACACATGTTCATCAAACTATTAGAAACTAAATACATAGAAAGCATGTAAAAAGCAGCATGGGAAAAACAGCATATACCATACAAGGGAATCCACGTAAGTTAACAGCCGACCTTTCAGCAGAAATTCTGCAAGAGAGAAGGGAGTTCCAGTATACGTATTTCAAGAGATGAAAGGAAAAAACCTACAACCAATGTTACTGTTCTCAGCAAGAATCTCATTGAGATTGGACGGAGAAACCAAAAACTTTACAGAAAAAGACACGGAAAAAGAATTCAGCACCAACAACAGCTTTATAACAAAATATAAAGGAACTTCTCTAGGCAGGAATCACAAAGAAAAGAAAAGACCTCCTTGAACAAACCAAAAACAATTAACAAAACGGTAAGAAGAACATCCATATTAATAATAACATTACATGTAAATGGATACATGGCTCCAACTACAACAGATAGACTCCCTGAAGGGATACAACATCAAGACCATTATATGTGCTGCCTAGAAGAGACCCACTTTACACCTAGGGAGATATACAGACTGAAAATGAGGAGATGGCAAGAGACATTCCATGCAAATGGAAATCAAAGGAAACCTGGAGTTACAATTCTCATATCAGACGAAATAGACTTTAAGATAAACACTGTTACAAGAAACAAACAAGGACACTACATACTGATAAAGGGATCAAACCAAGGAGAGGATATGACAAATGCGAATACTTATGAACACAACCGAGGATCACTTCACTACATAACATGTATCCTAACAGCCATAAAGGGGAACTTGATAGTACCACCAAAAGAGTAGGGGACATTACCACCCCAATTCCACCAATGGACAGATCATCCAAAATGAAAAAAAATCAGGAAACATAAGTTTTAAATGACACATTGAACAGGAGGGACTTCATTCATATGTATACCACATTCTATTGCAAAACGACAGAAAACACTCTTTCCTCAGGTGCTCATGGAACATTCTCCAAGATATATTATATGTAGGACCACAAATAAAGCCTTAGAAAATTAAGAAAATTGAAACAGTATCAGGTATACTTTCCGCCCACAGTGCTATGAATCTAGATAGGAAGTAAAAGGAAAAAAAGCCCGTCAATAATACAAACACGGGGAAGCTAAAGAAAACGCTGTTACATAACCAAGATTTCACTGCAGAAAACCAAGATGGGATCAAAAATACCTGGGAAAAAGTGACAGTGGAAATACGACCACCCAAAACTATGGGATGAAGCAAACGCAACTGTAAAAGGAGAGCTGTGCGAAAAAAGAAGCCAAAGGGAAATCTCTCCCAGCAGCCGCAGGAAGAGTGGGTGAAATCTGCACATTCAACGTGAAGTACCCCGCATCTGTGGAACACCTGAATACACAAAGAATCAGCCCAAAATTGACGAGGTGGACTTTGTGAGCAAAGATATATTATTCTTTCCAGTTTTTCACTTTTTGAGACTGTGGAGGTGTATGCTGCTGTTTGCGATTTTGTCTGTATAGCTTAGCTTTAACCATTTGTGCTAGAGTTCTGTGTGGCTTTTTTTTTTTTTTTACTTTTTAAAATTTTCTCGTAATAAATATTTTTTATTTTAATCACTTCATTTTATTTGATTTTACTTTATTTTGTTTTATTTTATCCTCATTCTTTGTTTCCTTCTCTTTCTTCTCCCACTTATTCTGAGCTGTGAGGATGAAAGTCTCTAGGTGCTCTAACCAGGAGTCAGTGCTCTGCATCTGAGGTGGGAAAACCAACTTCAGGACACTGGTCCACAGGCGACCTGACAGCTCTACATAATATCAAATGGAGAAAATCTCCCAGAGATTTCCTTCTCACGTCCAAGACCCACATTCACTCAGTGACCAGAAGTCTACAGTGCTGGACACCGTATGCCAAACAATGAGCAAGACAGAAAGAGCCCCATCCGTTATCAGAGAGGACGCCTTAAATCATAATAAGGACAGAGGCACCAAAATACACACCACCAGACGTGGAGGTGCCCACCAGAAAGTAAAGATCCAGACTCATCTTCCAGAACACAAGCACACCTC
Source organism: Balaenoptera physalus (assembly GCF_965194825.1). NCBI lineage: Eukaryota > Metazoa > Chordata > Mammalia > Artiodactyla > Balaenopteridae > Balaenoptera > Balaenoptera physalus. The sequence goes on along the minus strand of NC_138904.1, from coordinate 18,441,648 downwards.
CCCTCAACAAAGAAACATGCAGAACCCACTGAACAAACCTTAGCCGCTGGGGACAGACACCAAAAACCACAATAACGACGGGCATGACGCCTGTGAAAAGGAACCCCAATCCCAGTAAGTTAAGCAAAATGAGGAGATCAAAAAACACACGTCGACGAAGCAGCAAGGTCAAAACGCACCAGACCTAACAAATGAAGAGGAAATAGGCAGTCCACCCGAAAAAGAATTCAGAATAATGATAGGAAAGACGATTCAACATCGTAGAAATAGGAGAGAGAAAATATAAGAAACGTTTCACAAGGGTCGACAAGAACTGAAGAGCAAACAAACAATGATGAAGAACACAATACATGAAAATAATTATTCTCTAGCATGGATCACTAGCACAGTAACTGAGGCAGAAGAACGGTTAAGTGTCCTGGAAGATAAAATAGTTCAAATAAATACTGCGGATCAAAATAAAGAACAAAGAAAGAAAGGAACGGAGGACCGTCTCAGCGACCCTTGGGACAACATTAAATGCACCATCATTCGAATTATATGGGTCTCCGAAGAGGAAGAGAAAGAGAAAAGGCGTGAGAATATATTTGAAGAGATTATAGTTGAAAACATCCCTAGTATGGGAAAGGAAACAGTTAATCAAGTCAAGGAAACACAGAGAGTCCCATACAGGATAAATCCAAGGAGAAACACGCCAAGACACATGTTCATCAAACTATTAGAAACTAAATACATAGAAAGCATGTAAAAAGCAGCATGGGAAAAACAGCATATACCATAAAAGGGAATCCACGTAAGTTAACAGCCGACCTTTCAGCAGAAATTCTGCAAGAGAGAAGGGAGTGCCAGTATACGTATTTCAAGAGATGAAAGGAAAAAACCTACAACCAATGTTACTGTTCTCAGCAAGAATCTCATTGAGATTGGACGGAGAAACCAAAAACTTTACAGAAAAAGACACGGAAAAAGAATTCAGCACCAACAACAGCTTTATAACAAAATATAAAGGAACTTCTCTAGGCAGGAATCACAAAGAAAAGAAAAGACCTCCTTGAACAAACCAAAAACAATTAACAAAACGGTAAGAAGAACATCCATATTAATAATAACGTTACATGTAAATGGATACATGGCTCCAACTACAACAGATAGACTCCCTGAAGGGATACAACATCAAGACCATTATATGTGCTGCCTAGAAGAGACCCACTTTACACCTAGGGAGATATACAGACTGAAAATGAGGAGATGGCAAGAGACATTCCATGCAAATGGAAATCAAAGGAAACCTGGAGTTACAATTCTCATATCAGACGAAATAGACTTTAAGATAAACACTGTTACAAGAAACAAACAAGGACACTACATACTGATAAAGGGAT